>NC_090749.1:9640566-9693914 GCF_036898095.1 Palaemon carinicauda
ACGCAACAGTCAACATAAATTTCCGAGCTCACCGCCTCGAATTTGCAAATACCAAACAGAAACCTGCCGAAACAATTAGTCAATTCCTGGCCAGACTCCGTGAAAAAGCGACAAAGTGTGAGTTTGAAGACAGAGAACTCAACGAACGACTTATCGAAATGACTATACTACGAACACAATTCGAGGAATTTTGGAAACAACTCCTAACTAAGCCAAAGGGCTATGCCGTGAGCAACCTTCTAGAGAGAGGTCGGGAATACGAGGCTATTGCGGCATCCACGGCATCATTACGCTCCATACAGATGAGCTCTGAGAACACAAGTACAAGCCATACCAACGTCAATGCAATTCTAAGGGACAGCCACGAGCCACGGAACAAACCTAAAACCACGGACAACCCCTGCTGGAACTGCGGGCTTACCCATCCCATAAGGTCATGCCCCGCTTTCAATGACAGATACAGTAGTTGTGGCATCAAGGGGCACTGGAAAAAGATATGCCGCAAAAGTGATGGAGGCAAAACAATGCCAGGAGTCAACACGCAGCAGACACAACGCCAGAGAAAGACAAGAGGGTGCTCCTACAGACGGCCGAATCAGGCTCCTAACCACAGGCAACACAAAGTCATGGTTAATGAAAACCCTAATCTTGATGAACAAACAGATTATATGCCAAACTTTGACATGATAACGATATCCGACATAGGAGGGGCAACGAAACGAGAAGCATTCTCAAAGCTCTTGGTCAAGCATGAAAACCCCCCAGCCTATGGGTCCCTGAAACTCAAAATTGACACGGGTTCCAGTGGCCATACGCTGCCCTTGCAGACATACAGGCAAATGTTTGGTGATGCACCCACCAGCCTCATACTATCCCCAGAACCGTCAGTAAGACTAACATCATACAGTGGCAACAATATTCCCTGCCTAGGGTCACTAATGCTCAGCGTCCGCAAACTCAGCAACCCAGCATTCTCGCAAGAAAAGTTCTTTGTGGTCGATGTGTCTGGCCCAGCCATACTTGGCCTTCCCTCATGCTAAAAACTTGGTATTGTGGATATCAATGTCAATGACGTTACTGGAATACTTGAGCAACCAAGCCAACAAGGCCCTATTAGGTCAGTCGAGCAACTAAAAGCGCAATTCCCAGCACAGTTTGACTGTATCAGCAAACTAAAAGAGCCCGCGATGCTCCACCTCAAGGACGACGCGATACCTTTCTTTGATCCGCCCCGTAAGGTGAGTATCCACCTGAAACCCCGCATCAAGTCCGAGCTTGACACTATGGAGAAAGAGGGGGTTATCAGACGCGTAACGGAACACAGAGACTAGTGCAGCAGCCTTGTGTATGTCACAAAACCCGATGGAAGCCTATGGATCTGCCTTGACCTCAAGCGGCTCAACCAAAACCTCAAAAGATGTCCCCACAAGATTCCCACTCTAGAAGAAGATGTGAACATGAATAATATAAAATGGACTATTTCCAGGACATGTTTCCTTTCTCGTAATATACAAATCGATTGTTCCCTGATATTACAAACTCAAATAAATATAATCTCCTATACTAGAATGATTTGGACCTGATATTCTTACTGAATCGTATGACGTAAGGCTTAGATACTCGGTTAGAGTATATTTGCAAATGTTATTGATATTTATTTGAAGCAAATTATTAATCTTCATATTTTTTTGATGGCATAATTCCTAACATCTAACAGAAAGATCTTTAACATCGATAGAATTTGATTGTAATTTTCAATTTAACTAAGTAGCACAACGCCATCTGGTGTCTAACTATTATCAATGGAAATTATGATAATAACAATTTCGAACTTGGCGTATAAGTAGGCAATCTTAAACACACGGAGTCAGCCACACAGTGCAAAAGTTATTATTGACCTTGGAACTTAGAACCAGAAATGAATTCCATAGCTTTCCAGAATTCCCAATATCCTGGAAACTTATGTATCCCTGAGAACACTGCGGGAGAGATCTGGTGCTTTTGCTTCCAGACATTTTGGAAAGTTGTCCTTAGGTGTCTTTGCATAAACCTTGGAAGGATCCAAAGTAATCTCCAGAACTTTAGCAATTGATGCAGATTCCCTTGGAAGAGTAAACAAAAGTCTCATCTTCCCACGCGTCTTTATGAATGAGTAGGTTTGTGCGTCTGTAAGTGTCAATAAAAGCTCTCTTATAATTCGGGGTATAAATGTGGTCTCTCAAGTTTATGGTTCAACCAATAACCAATGCATTCATGTACTCATATCCTTGTTTATAAACGAAAATAGCTCTTGGACATTGGTTAAGGAGGTTTGTGGGTTGGGACATCGGCAGCCACTGCCTGGTCTCCCTTGTCCTTACGTGGGAAGTGCATGTATGTATGTTCGATCTCTCTGACATTTTACAACATTTTTTGCTCATGGGAGGTCTTGAAAATGACATTAATGATTTAATGGAATGCGTGTTTGCTTATCATATTCATTTCTAGTTTATTTGCACCTATACATTGTACCTACAAACACATTAGCACCCATACACATAAGATACACAGAACACGAACTCATACATAACAATATTTTGGACAAATCAAAGAAAAATAAGAGAGACGAAAAACCCCATTTGTGTGTCTCTATCAAATCTGCGCATTGCGCTGCAACAGAGACTCACTGGAACGCGAGGGACAAAAACACAGGGAGAAATGCTTATCTAAGTTGGTGGAGTATTTCATATTCATCTGAGACAGCTTCATAGAAATGCTTCTAAAAATTCAGTAGACAAAACTTCCACAAACTGCCACAGTCTTCAAAGACTTGAGGATGAGAGTCAAAGATGTCAGCCAGCATAAGTGGATTGTGGGTTGAAGAAAGAGAGAAAATGTAAATGAAAGATTTAATGTGGCAACAGATTTGCCAAGAATCGGCTTAGTTCGAAAGATTTAATGCAAAATGCAAAAGAGGAAGCTGAGAAGATAAGTTGACGTTACTGTTCTTAACATATTCTATTGTTACTGTTCTTAAAATATTTCATTTTATTTCTTATTACTTTTCACATACTTTATTTATTTCCTAATTCCCTTTCGTCACTGGAATATTTTTTCACGTTGGAGCCCTCGGGCTTACAGTATCCTGCTTTTCCAACTGAGTTTTAGCTTAGCCAGTAATAATAATAATAATAATAATAATAATAATAATAATAATAATAATAATAATAATAATAATAAAAAAATTTTATAAGGAGACTTCTCCCTATAGTCTTCTACTTGGCGCACTTCCATATGAAATGTAAATTCACTTGGACGATCTCTCTCTCTCTCTCTCTCTCTCTCTCTCTCTCTCTCTCTCTCTCTCTTAGCAGGGGATAGCTATTTACTAACAGCAAAGAGAAGGAATGTGGAAGGTTATATGAAAAACAAAAGCAATTAAACACAAATCTCTATTCCAAGGAAACATCATTTGTTAAAATCTCATATCAAACAAAATGAACATAATTCCATTGTTATCTCTTTCCTTATCTCCTCTACATTCCTTTTTCTTCTTTCTCCGTATTTTACTTATTTTCATTCTTTTCTTCTTTATCTTCCAATGTCTACAATCTCTTTCCACTTCCCTCCCTCTCTAACCCCTTCTGCATTGCTTGTGATTCTGCATCCCTCCCTGCCCCCTCCCCCTCCTTCTACCTTCCCCCTCCTATTCCCCCAGTGACTCTCCCTTAACCCCTTCACCCAAATCCGTATCATTGTGCCACTGGTTCTCTTCTATCCCACTTTAAGCTGAGGTTTAGCGAGCTCTACTGGAGTATGCAAACTGAATATTCAAGACAGGAGACGCCAGAGTCTGTTGAGGAGTACTCAAGACTGCATCTCTTTGGCGTCACATTGACAATGTCCTTATTGATCTTTTCAGGATGATGATGTCTTTTTTTTTTTTTTTTTTTTTTTTTTTTTTAAACCTATTCTGCTTTAAACGGGTTTTGCTACTTTTAATAATGATAAAACTATTGAAATTATATTTTGTAGATATTCCATATCATCATGCATACATTTATACAGTTTTCATTGTTTCTGGGCCTAAAAATATTTTTCTTTTATCATTAGTCCATAACAGATCAAGATAAATAGAAGAAACACAGAGATGATGAGAGCGGAATATGCCATGGAAGATGAAATATCATTGGAAAGAGAAAGGATTAATGAGGTGAAATTATTCAATTATTTAGGAACTATGATCTCCAATACAGGGTCTTTAGAATTAGAGTTTAGTGAATAGCTGAAAAATAGCAAATCGGACAATGGCTAGGTTAAGTAAAATTTGAAAACCAAATCGCTTGAAATTACACATAAAAATATATCACTTAAGTGAGACCGGTGTTACTGTATAGACATGGGTCGTGGAATGACAATGAAACAATATCCAACAAATTCACCAGATTTGAGAACAAAGCCCTCAGAAGGATATTTCGGAGTTAAATGAGACAGGACAAGATTAGAAATTAAACTATAAGAAAGATTACTCGAGTGTCATATGTGGAAGAGATCATGTTGAGGGGTAGATGGAGATGGTTTGGGTATGCTTTTCGCACTCCCCAAGAGATATTAGTTCACCATGCTTTCAACTGGGCTCCATAAGGCACTAGAAGAGTTAGAAGGCCCAAGCCTACATGGCTGAGGACTATGAGGCGTGAAGTAGATCATGAATGGAGAAGTATTGATTTGAAAGCTCAATAAAGAGACAACCGGTAAAATCTAAGCGAGGCCCTTTGCGTCAATAGGCGTAGGAGGAGATGAGGATAATGATTCCAATTAGCTCCTAAGCAACGTTTTTCTCCTATAAAGCCTTACACGAGAAGATGTCCCCTAAAAGTCCAAACGTAATACATAGAACTCCCTCTTGTGCTGTATTATGTAAATAACCAAGATTCTCTTGATAAAGTTTCAAATCTAGAAGGGATAAAATCTCATATTATTTAGTTATAGTTGACTGACCAACTCCTTCTCTCATGTCATAACTTTAGCGAATATTAAATACTCTGGTCATTAAATGTTTTAATCAGCTTCAGTACAGACATCAGAAAAATAAAACAGTTATGTCCAATAATCAGATAAATCTGGGATGAATAGGAAGTCAAAGAGGGAATTGTGGGAGCCAAACGGGCTTTGTGAAATCAGGGAAGACTCTCTCTCTCTCTCTCTCTCTCTCTCTCTCTCTCTCTCTCTCTCTCTGTATGTGTGTGTGTGTGTACTTTCGATGCAAGACCAGTGTAAGAACTGTTCATTTCTTTTATTGTTGTTACGCTTAAACCTCCTTAAATCTTTTTCGCAATGCGTCCCTTCCAACTCAACCTCTTCATCTCTAACACAAGTCAAACTTATAATAGTTACCTTTCTGCTTTTCCTGATTTGGAAAGTTTCTCAGCGATGGTGAAATTAAAGTTTTATTATCATATCTAAAAAGGATCTGTTTGATTATACCTCTTTTAAATTATTTCATTTAAGAATCCTATGGAATGAATGTGCCATCTTAATTAGAGAGTAAATATATCAGGAACACTACTGCCATTATTGTTGTTTGCTTAGTTATGATTATTGTGGTTGTTAGTATGATATTTAACGTAAATAAAATTGTTGTTGTTTTTGTTACTGAAAATAAACCAAACTTCCAAATGTCAACCGTAGTAGACGTTAAGAGTATCATATTCATTGTAGCAATGTTGCATCATCGTGTTATTCGAGAAAATGGATTCTCGTATTATGTAGTTATGTCCTGAATATCTCCTTTATCTTGATAAGAGGGTTTCAAAGGCAGCTAAATGTCCAAAAGCTTTCTTGCCAAGGACTGGTTGCAGTGTTAATTAATGTTCATTATATGGAATGACTATATTTTTGCATCATCCCTGGCTGCAGGGAGGAGCCATTTCGGGTCAAGGAGATAGAACATAGTACGTAGAGAGAGAGAGAGAGAGAGAGAGAGAGAGAGAGAGAGAGAGAGATTGTTATCAAATCTCTACATGGTTTCTAAATTATCTTTCCATTTCCCTGCGTATTTTGAAATCAGATAGAGTAAGATACAATAGTATCAGAACAAGACATTTTGCCACTTTCCTAAAGCATAGAAAATGTAATAGATTCCCTGTCCGTCCCTTGGCAGAGGCTCATTACCTTTCATTGTCGCTTTACTCTGCTGTACAAGAATTTGATGATCTGAATGTAAACTTTGAATCAAATGAAACCAAAAGGAAAAAGATGACAACTGAATTCTCGCGAAAACCAAAATATTGATGGGTCATTGTGTGCACCATAAAAGACTCTTACATTACCTAATGAAAGTAATTGATGTCTGATGTTGATAAAACTTTCTATGGAATCTTAATTAGCAGTCTATCTATAACAGCTGTTCTTGATGATGCTGTTGGACCCATATTGAGAAAAGATGGATTAAGAAGTTTCCTTTGAATAATGATGCTGAAAAATCCTTCAAGTTTAAAATAAGGATTTTGGAAGAATGAAAATCTAAATCTTATAATGTATTAGAAATACAGATGAGTAGTAACAAAAGCTCGAAAAAGGATACTTTAAAATCATATGACGATAAAAGGAGAAACTTAGATAGAAATTTGTTTTCTTATCATTCTAAATGAAATCAAGAACTAATATTTCTTGAGATTCCTACATCAGATACGAAGAAGAAATGGGAAAAGTTGGAAAAGATCGTGAGGCTTTAATTAGAAAATCTTTCGCCAAGTTAATCATTGTGCAAATTCTCAAAGAAATCAATCTGTTCTCAATGGGTCAACGTAATTTAACTGAAACCTCCACAAAGTTATTAACACTTGATCCTGATATCATATAGGGAGAGTTCATTTCAGAATTTACACACATACACACATTTGTTGCCTCTTCGACACACACGCATATATATATGTATATGTATATATATATATATATATACATGTATATATATGTATATACATATATATATACTATATATATATATATATATATATATATATATATATATATATATATATATATATATATATATATTTATATATATATATATATATACGTATATATATATATATATACATATATATATATATATATACATATGTATAAATATATATATATATATATACATATATATATATGTATATATATATATATATATATATATATTTATATATACATATATATATATATATATATATGTATATATATATATATATATATTTATATATATATATATATATATATGTATATATATATACATATATATAAATATATATATATATATATATATACATATATATATATATATATATGTATATATATATATATATATATATTTATATATATATATATATATATATACATATATATATATATATATATATATACATCTGTGTGTGTGCATTTTGCAGTTGGATAAAAATCTTTCAGGTTTTATTGTAATCCGATGGTTTTGGATATTGAACAAAGAAACTTTTTTTCTGCGAGACTTTCCACATCGTGGTTTTGATCAAATGAATTTTAAGTTACCGAACTCTGATGGATTGCAAAGGTTCCTCAACACTATTTGGCTACAGATTCTCTAGAATGTCCCCTTGAAGAACGAGTTGTTACTTATAACACACTCATCCTTCTTCACCAGTAAGAGGACCTGGGCTCATACACCGATAATGGAAGAGATCTGGTACCGTTTGCTCAAGCCTGGTACCCAGTAGACTGTACTCAGTTGTGACCAGGATTGTAGAGAGGGAATTGGCAGGTAAGGTCACATCAGGGCTTCGTTGAGGTGAGGTAGAGAACGTATATTCATGAATGTTACCTTCTGTTAAGAATGCTTGGTTTGATTAGTATCCAAAACCTAAGGCATTTTTCACATTACATCTGCTTGCATACGAAATAAAAAGAACTCTAACAAACTTTCTTATTTAAAAGTATTGACCACATAATCAGATCCGTACACGATGTAAACATCAGTTATATCAATATCAATAGATTTTCTTGTGCTGATTACTTTGAGATGATTATTTTGTGGATCTTAGCATCACATAAAAGTGACTACAAGAGATCCTCGTCAAATCCACATAAATTTTTCAGTGTTTCTGAATCCGAAAAAAAAAAAAAAAAAAAAACTTAATGGTGATCAGTCTATTTCCCATCTAAATGAATTCTTAACATTTTGCAAACCCTTTTCGCTTTTGAATATCATTATGTCGTTCTGTCAAACTCTCTTAAAAATAAGAAAAGAAAATCACAACCCAACAATACATAAATTATTATCAGGAATTATTACATACTTCTAAAATAAACGGTGAGTTCTTCTCTCCCTCAAATATGAATGTGATGTTCCTTTAGATATTAAAGGAATAGAATTTGACAGCTGTCTAATAATATATGCAGTTATTCAGATCTCCCGAATCACTTCGATTTTAGAACAGAACTCTACAACATTTCAGAGAATTAAAGGAATATTTGACATTTTCTATTTCGCCTTATATTGTTCAGTCTTGACTTGAAAATTCGAATGATTTCCCTCATATATAACGGGATGATAAAGCGCTTGTCATTTCGTATCACTTCTTAAATCCCAGTTTTATTTTAAGTTTAATCTGAGAATGGAGATTTGCAAAAGCTTTGATTCGTCAAGTTGGAAACTCGTCAACGAAATTCTATAACTGCAAGTGTTACATCAGGAGAGATACAGAAATGGGGTGTAATGTTGAAATAACTGAAGTTTAATAAGGAGAGAGAGAGAGAGAGAGAGAGAGAGAGAGAGAGAGAGAGAGAGTAAATAAAATTACAGATGAACTGTAATGAAAGATTAAAGAGATTACAGTGTTCAGACTGTTCAGAAGCCTTAACAACTAAAAGAAAGTTCGATCTGCATCTAATGGAAATTTGATTCCTCCAATGAAGGCTCATCAAGTTTCCTGTTACAGGTCCAAAGACGAGTTTTTGACTCCTAAGGAAAGTCCATCGATCATTTTGGGAGGATATTTCGGTCCGGAAGTGAATAGGTGTAATTCTATCCAATTAAATGCAGGCATCATTTTCCTCCAATTATCAAACATCTTATTACTCTATCTTAATTCTATTTCATTCGTTTACTTGGACGAAACTCTCTCTCTCTCTCTCTCTCTCTCTCTCTCTCTCTCTCTCTCTAGTGACGTTCATTGTACTAAAATATAATATAATGAAGTTACTCTCCCGTTTTCCTGTAAGAATTAAAATGAAAATGTCCAATAAAATGAATTTTTATCGATACATAAATTTTAGAGAATCAATGAATCCTGAAAGGCCAAAAGTTTTTTTTTTTCTTATCTTGAGTGAAATATTGGTATGAATTCCTATGAGTGAACCTTGGGACAGGAAATCCTTTCTCCCCAGAAGCGAAAAAGAGCGAGATGACTTATTGTCTCCTTATTCTTCTTGGAAGAGATTCAATCAATTCTTGGAGAAAGTGATTTGAAGACAGATTGCAATTGAAGGCAGGTGACGGTTTTATTGTTCCTCTCTTGTTTCATCAGGATTTTCTTCTTTGTTATTTATTTTTTTTTCTGTTTTGTCATTTACTCACTGGATCATTTTTTTTTTCTGTAGTATAATGTGACCAAAGACCCGCTTTTTCAACGTCTGTCCCAGTTTTTTTAATGTTAGCAAAATGTCCCGATTCTTTTTTACTTCTGTGAGTTTTGTCCCGCTTTGTTTACGTTTGTCCTACAATTTTGTGCAGCAAAAACAAAACTGTCACCATCCTAATGAAATATTACAGATATTTTGTCTAATTCTGCCATTTCCCTGACTGGTTACTTCTATTGTCCTCTCCAACTGCTACGATACCCAATGAAGTTAATCAAAAGACAATTATAGACTAGAAAGTGTATAAAGTGCAACACTGATATATATATATATATATATATATGTATATATATATATATATATATATATATATATATAAATGAAATACCCTGCCTTTAGAGAACAAATATCTGGTCACATTAAGTATACTTGAACTGTTTATGTCATTTAACCATATTTTCCAATATATATACCACGTATGAATCCATCAGCATGGGATGAAGAGCATTTTGTAAATGAAATGAGATTATGAAATATAAAAGGACATTTATCTGAACAGAAAGGCGTTTAATCAAATGGTCCTACCATCATGAACTTGTGCATCAGAAACTGTGAGCCTTACCAAAGCCGTTGAACATAGCAAGTTACAACTCAAGGAGCTAAGGAAAGAATAATGATGGGAATAACATTAAGAGACAGAAAAGGAGCAACATGGATACGAGAGCAAACTAAAGTAGAGTATATATTTTAACAACTTTTAAGAAAAATAAATGGACGTGGGCAGGACATATAATGGGAATGACACACAATAGATGGACATTTAGAATAACACAATAGTTCCTTAGAGAATGCAAAAGAAGCATGCGGAAGGAAGAGATGAAGAAGGATTGACGAACTAAGAAAATTTACTGGTATAAACTGGCATAGAAAGACTTTAAACAGACGCAAGTGGAAGAATATCGCTGAGGACTTTGTTCTGCAGTGGACTAGCAACAGTTGATGACGATGATATGTAGATATACATATATGCATTCATAAACACACACACACACACACACACACACACATATATATATATATATATATATGTATATATATATATATATATATATATACACACAAATTTCAGTTGCCTACAGCAAGTATTGATAAGTTATAAGTAAAATAATGTTTTCAATAACGCTGGTGATTTTATATAATTTATTCCTATGTTTAGTATAATTTATATTAATAAACAAAGATACAAAAAATATCAAAATGAGAACAGCGACGAACAAAAGAAGATATATGATAAAAACTTTCTCCTCTTTTGTTAACGGTTATGGGGCAACACTCACCCTTCTCCTTGGCGCCTCCTTCTTAGCCTTCTTCTGCAGAGTCATCCTGTTGCCCTCGAAGGAGTTCATCATTGCCTCATCCCCTTCCAGGGACCTTTGACCTTGATCTCTGGTGCAATTAATGTCCCTTAGTTAAGAAGTCATTAACTGACCTTTGTACTTTGCAGTTCTTCTTCTATATTCTGTCCTTGGTTCCTCAAAGTCTGTTCCGTTTAAATGGCCAAAATTCATTGTTAATATTATTATTATTAAGTCAAGACTTTGACTGATGTGAGAAACCACACCAACAGAGGTTGTGGTACTTGTGTGTCTACACCAATTACCCTCCCAGCAACACTAAGTGTCTATCACTAACAATTACTATAGCATTAATCTATTTACTGCCAACAGACACTTTAGTACTACAATTATCACCAATGATAATTGTGGTACTAAGACTGTTATTATCAGCACAATGTAAGTATTAGGTCTATCAACAAAAAACCCTGTGCCACTAGGTCTCTCACCAAAGCATTCTACGGTACTAGGCTTATCACCAATCAACACATACTATGGTATCAGATTTATCTTCAAGACACACTATAATAACAGGTCTATCCTCAAGACAAACTATGGTTCTAGAATTATTTCTAATATATCCTAGGATACTATATTACCATAGAAACACCCTATGGTACTAGGTATTCTATGGCACTGGGACTATCCCTAACATACCTGATGTTTCTAGGTTTATCACCAACACACCCCATGGTAATGCACCTATCACCAATACACCCTATTGGTACACAAGGATTGTTACCAATACACCAAGTAATACTAGGTTTGTCACCAATATGCTCTATGGTAGTAATCTAAACACTAATAATCCTCTGATACTAGGCATAGCCCCAACACAACCTATGGTTTATCACCAACAAACCTATCGGATATTACGTTGATCATCAACAGACCCTTTGGTACTAAGTTTGTCACCAACAAATAATATGGTAGGCTACTTGGCCTATCACCAACCAACTTATGGTGTAATGTTTATTATCACCAACACAACCTAAATTCCAGTGTTCACCAACACATCGTCCGATTCTCCAACAATAGCTACCGAAGCCCCTTCAAAATGCCCACTCCTACGGCCTCCATAATGGTAAAGGTCACTATTTCAACCAAACAAAAATCAAGCGAAACCAATTCTAGTATAAAATTCACTTCACTCCTTCCGCCATATTGGAACAAACTTGGAATACTTCACCTCTTCTGTTTTACTAATCCCGTTAATAACATTATTGTTAGTTGTTACTCTCCTCAAACATCCTTGCTTTAGCCCAAAAACAACACTGTCACTCGATGCCATGTTTCTAGTGATTAATTAACACTTCATGCTGTAATAATCACAAAATAATCATCATCATTGTCAAAATCAGCGAGATAAAAACTAACTAAAACTTGGTGGGACTTGTATTATGCGACATAACTGGATTAAGAAGGGTGATTGAGGGCTTCTCGTGTGTGCTGATTGGCTGAACACGGAGACGTGGCTGGGTTTGCGGGACTCTGGTTGGAAAAGGCTCATTTAGTTCTCAAATAAAAATCTAAATATTATTATTATTATTATTATTATTATTATATTATTATTATTATTATTATCTAGTTCAGTACATTTGCTAGAAGTTATTTCAGTCAAAACAAAGTCTAAAGTTGGTACCGTGGAAACTACAGTTAAAATATCTTTTTAAAAGTTTATATGTTTTAAGGGACAAATAAAAAAAGACTGAGATAAACATTGTGTTGAAAGAAATAAATTGATAAAGGAGGCAAGGAAACAAAAATTCAAAACATCAGATATTACCATACTGAGACACCAATATACTAGGTCATCTCAAAATTGATTCTCAGATGGTTCAACTGGTTTGAAAGGATGAGCTGAGTGGTGGGTGAGTTTTAATTCATTTAAACATTAAGTTTAATTTCTATTTAACATTGGTTCGTTTTTTCGCTTTTATTAAAGAAGTCTGGTTTTCTCTTCAGAATTCAACTTTTAGTTTAAGCTTTATCTTTTAAGGTGAATCAATCAGTCTCCAGTTTGAGAACCAAGCTTTTGTCTGTATATTTTTAGAATGGCCTTTTTGATTTGCCTTAAAATTCCACATTCGCTGCCCAATTTCTCTGTGCATCTACCTAAAAGTGACCAGTGATTCTTTATCAAGTGTTTTCCTTTAAATTTCTCTTTTATGAATAAAGAGAAATCAATAGCAAATCACTTTTACATCTGGCAAGTAGGCATGACCATGTAGCAATACCAACTCCAAAACATTGCTGCAATTATTACTATAAATGGTATTAACGAGTTTAAAGGGTCCAAACGAAAAACAGGGCGGGGAAAATGTATTCAAAGATATCAAAGGAACTTTAATTTATTTGATTTTGATTCCCATAAACAAGATGTTTACATCTATCCCTGGACGAGGTTATCTCGCTTGAAGGTTTAGAGAGTTAAAGGTCACCAATGAATGGCAGAGGCAAGGGACAGGGACATTGCCCTAGCAAATAGTACAATGCCCTAAAGACTGACCATATGTTATATGATCATCGCTAAAGACTCCTCTTTAACGAAGCTAGATTGCAGACACTACAGGAACTAACGAGTCTGAGCGGGACTTGAACCCCTGACTGGCAAACACCAGGCAGAGACGTTACCAATCAGGCCACAACCCAAAAGATTTTCCTAGTTTCGATGCCAAACAAATAGAATCTATCGTAACGAACATTTTTGCATTTTCTAGAGGTGATAACGAAGTGCTTAGTTCCATCTACTGGGTTGAGATCTGTGTAGATTTCTCTTCGACATTGAAAGCAAATCCTCAGAAACTTACTGACGAATACTTAGAAGATTTTCTATATCACTTGATCCCGATTGGATGGGGTCTTTTTGTGGTTATTGTGATAAGACAGGTCAGGATTCCCTCAATACATTATATCTATGGATATTTATTCTCCATGGAATAAAGACTGATTAAGATCTAACCAATTCTTATACGATAAATATGAATTTTACCCTCAGGCTTATCAATATACTTCTTTGAAACCCTCAAGGGGACGAATGTGAACTTTGAATGGTGTCAATTTCGTATATTAGATTCCTCCTCTAACTCCACTTACCATCACATCATCTTCTAAGATTTAATTTGCTCAGATCTGCTTTGACACATTTTGTTTATCAAAACATAAAAGTTCAGATGTCTACTGCAACCCTGCTTGCATTTGAAGGGGTCATGCAATTAATAACGAACTGGTTCTCAATATGAAACGAATGCAAGGGAAATTGTCTACGAATGCAAGGGAATTTGTCTACAAATGCTGGGGAATTTGTCTACAAATGCTGGGGAATTTGTCCCTCCCATCAGAGCTGAAGAATCCTAGCAGAATCTTGGCATTGAATCTTTGTAAATTGATTCATGAAATGGCGCAAAGTATCGTCAAAATCAGACCGTGAGAGATTCTGTGAATTATTATGCAATTTCGCTAGCAGATCTAATTGTGATTTTGGCAATGCCTTGTTAACGAGGCGATGCAATCAAAACGGAAACTTGTTCTGTTCAAGAAAGAGATTTTTGGATCAAGAAAAGGAAATTCAATTTTAAAATTTGAAATGTTTCATCGAGAAAGATTCCCGAGTCTCAACACAAACAAACTAAAGTAATTCAGTCACTTTCCAAACAGGATTAAAACGTTATATGGAAAGTCAAGTTTAATAAAATAGTTTGATGGGCTTCCGTTTTTTTTTTTTTTTTTTAATTTAACATGAAAGTTTTTACTTGAATGTTTGCTGAGTATTTTATATTTCAATAAAACCTGAACAGTGTTATACTCTGATAAATCAACATCTTTATTAAGAAGTTTTACCTCGATACATCAGAGTACAGACAAGACACCTTCCTTCTGGTTTGCAACGGATAGAAACATCAGTTCACTACGACACCCATCACGAAAATCTCCAGTATTCATCTGATCAACAATTTTCTCACCAAAATATTATTGTTGTCCTTGTTTTGCGAGATATTCAACTTTACATACTTAAATACACACACACACACACACACACATATATATATATATATATATATAGTTGTGTTCGTATCTATTTGCAATGGTACAAAATTTATTACTACCTAGCAAATACCTTTGAAAATGTGAGCTATGTTTGTGTTTCTTTGTTATCTATGGTAACAATAAAAGACTTAGGCTTTGGTTCCTTCTGAAGGGATTTATTTTTCTGTAATCAATGTTCTTATTATGATAATGATATATTAAAAAAGCTCTTATATCATATCATTGTATTGCCAAATATTTTATTCGTATTTTTTTCTAATTCATCAATACTTATTTTTCTTTGAGATAATGACATCGTTACTTAAAGACTCTCTTTTGAAAATAGACGTCATTGATCTAACTAGAGAATTGGAACACCCAAGAAACATCCAGTCTACTTACTATCTTCAACATCTTTTCCTGTGAGAAGTCTCGAGATGAGATGTCATCCTTGAAGGTCCCACAACCAACTGATAAGAAGAAGAACTGCAAAGGAAAGATTTGTTTGTGCATCTGATTTATCACAGAAATCAGGGAAAGACTTCTCCTATTCACCTTTGTCAGGCTCTCATGAGATTCGGGGAGAGGACAAATTTTGGAGAAAGATTTAATCTAAAAATTATATGTTTTACTTCATTTCTTTATGGAACTCCTTTCTGGGGAATATGAGATCATCCCTTGACAAAATAACCTTTATTTGTTCGTTTTCGCTCGAGTCACCTTTATCTCCGATATAATTATAGTTAGTTTTCATTCTACTGCAATGTAATTGTTCAGTGTCTACTCTCCTCTTATGGGTAAGGGTAGAAGAGACTCTTTAGCTATGATAAGCAGCTCTTCTCTTGTCTTGGGTAATGCCATAGCCTCTGTACCATGGTTTTCCACTGTCTTGAGTTAGAGTTTTCTTGCTGGAGGGTACAATAGGGCACAATATTCTATCTTATTTCTATTTCTCTTGTTTTGTTAAAGTTTTTATAGTTTTTTAAGGAAATATTTATTTTAATGTTGTTACTGTTCTTAAGATATTTTATTTTTCCTTGTTTCCTTGCCTCATGGGGCTCTTTTCCTTACTGGAGCCCCTGGGGTCTGGGGTTATAGCTTCCTGCCTTTCCAACTAGGGTTGTAGCTTACTTATTAATAATAACAATAATAATAATAATAATAATAATATAATAATAATAATAATAATAATAATAACAACAACTAAACCAACAACAACAACAACAACACAAACAACAACAACAACAGTAATAATAATAATAATAATAATAATAATAATAATAATAATAATGATGATGATTATGATAACAACAACAACAACAACAACAATAATAATAAATAATAATAATAATAATAATAATAATAATAATAATAATAATAATAATAATGATAGTTATAATAATAATAATAACAACAACAACAGCAATAATAATAATAATAATAATAATAATAATAATAATAATAATAATAATAATAACTACAAAGTAAAGGAAGGCGGTTGTTTGCACTGGAAAAAAGATGCTGTTATTTTCCCCTTAGAGAATTACAGACTCTCCCTGGCATATATTCTGATAATGACACCCACGTCTCTCTCTCTCTCTCTCTCTCTCTCTCTCTCTCTCTCTCTCTCGTATTCATGAATATGATTTAACAACAAACTCTCAAAACTTTCCTTCCTTACACCCAGAGTCATTTCACCCGATGTGTCATCATCAGGAACTGCAAACACCAAATTCTCTATTTCCCATTTCCATCATCAATTCGATTTTTTCTCTTGTGTTGCGGAGTTTCGTTTCTTGCATAATCAAGTCTAGTCTTCAATACAAAGTTATTGCATCCTGCAAAGCTTAACAATGGTGCAAGAGATTGATTCTCCCACTTTGCTTGGTTATGAACTTCTAGTAACCAACATCATCAGGAATTTCTTTCCTTATTTCCTTAATTCAGTGTCCCATTTGTCTCTTTTTTTCCTGTTTCCTTTGCTTAACCGACCCCTGATTATAAAATTTGCAACGACTGATTTCCGTTTTCCATTCTGGTCAAAAGAAACTATTGTGAAGCGTTGCCATTTCGAATTCTGTCGCTTCACAATTTTAGATATGTTTGTTTTAACTCGCCATATGCGGTTGGCTCTTCGTCGAGGCTAATGTCATTGATACTTATAATCCGTGCAAGAAATTCTTTTCAGGCCATTCAACGTTTTCAGGTATTTCATGAAGCAGAATCTATATCTATATTTCTATTTTAGAAACCTATCTACTTTAATTGAAATCAAGACTGAAGCATTTAGAATAACCCACACCTAAATCCTGATTTTCATTATGATTATATTAAGAGATATTTTAATGAGGTAGTTTAAAGATGATTCCATATATTCTAAATACTTATTTTCGTGATTACGTGATGTTAATGGAAGTCCACAGAAGGAACTAATCTTTTCATACTATTCCTTAGTGTTATAGAATAGGTAACGTATGTTTGATATAATCATGAGATGCACATTTGTCCCTACCTAAAATAGTGTGAAATGTGCCCACACATTTACTCCTACAATCCAGTGTTTCCATTGATGTATAAATATTTCAATTCAAGAAATCCCTGATGTCCAGTGTCGCTTCATTGAGTTGGAAGCCTCAGGTCATTCTATTACTGATTAAAAATTAAGGGAATTTTTTTTTTCTTTTTTTTTTTAGACTATAAAATAATTTCATCAATGACGAAATGCAGGAGTCAAATGATTGTGTTCATGGGTTATTCTAGATGATCATCTATTCAAGTGATTAATCTCTAGATAATTGTAATATATTTAATTTTCTATTAGCACGCTTGTTAAGATTTCAACCTTAAAGCAAGGCCTCTTCTTATATCATTCCTACAACAAAAAAACATGTTTATCAAGAAATCATTGTTTTTTTTTTGTCTTTGTTTTTTTGTTCGAAAATGGTTTGCTGCAGTCCTTAATAAAAAGGACTTGAAGACTTTGGCTCATTTGATTTCTTTACCTCTTTTCTCTCCCCTTCAATTCCTTCCCTAATTTATACTTTGCTTCATTAACTTACTCACCTCCCGAAGGAGAACGCAAATGGAAGGAAGGAGACGAAGGAATGATGCATTTATTCTTTGATAATATTTTCCTTTCGGATTTCCGCTTCCAGGGAAAGTTCAAAGGAAATTTCTCTTCTGTCTCAAACTGCAATGAAAGATGTGGAGTCCATTTTGGGATATTAATCCTGGACACACAGAAACATTGTCTCTAAAAAACAACATTGTTGTAGCATATCAATAACTTTTCTGTCAGGCATTCTTCATTTTTACTCATTGTAAAATGACCACGAAATTTAATCTATTTTCATAATTTTCTTAGGTTCATATTCTTTTGTCTTATGTATCATTATTCTAGAAACCTTATTTCATATCATGAGAAGGCAAAACTAAAGAAAAAATAATCAAGATTTTTTTTCCATGTTACATTGTGCATAAACATTTTTATGATTCAATGATGAGAGAGAGAGAGAGAGAGAGAGAGAGAGAGAGAGAGAGATGTAATATCACTACCTGAGTGATGTAGATGATGGAATGTTTACAGTAAAAGATGTCCCATTACAATATATTCATAAAGCAAAACAAAAAATCTTTCCTCAAAACAATAAAATTCCTATTTAACCTTTTTGGTGTTTCCTTTTCTCCCTTTCCTCCTTCTATTGCCAAATGCTGAAGCCAATTTGGGAAATCCCCTTTTCCCGTGTGAAGAAACATCGCTAACCAACTCTACTTGTGTCTGATCTAGTGAGGAAAAGACTGAAAAGTCCTCGGTCGATCAGTCAGTCAGTCAGTCAGTCAGTTAGTCAGTCACTGGCCTAAAGGACTCTAGACCCTACAAGTCTTTGCTTTCTTCTATTTCTATTCTTTATCTGTCAATACAAATAGTTTTAAAAAATGCCTATTGAGTACATATGCTTTTATATGATTTAAAAGAATATATATATATGTATATATATACTATATATATATATACATATATATATATGTATATATATATATATATATATATACATATATATATATATATATAGATAGATATATATGTGTATATATATATAATATATGTATATATAAATATATATATATATATATATATACATAAAAAAAACATGTTAGTTTAATCATCAATGAATAAAGTGGCATTTTCACAATTTAAAATGCCTTATCAACTGAAGTGTTATATCATTAACTTATATCATACAATAATATGTGATGTCATTGGAATTTTCATTGCACTTAAGGACATTATAGGATTTCAATTAAAATCTTGACAAGTGTAATTTAAAGTCAACCATTAAATCTATACGACTCAAAGTTCTCACTTAATTCTATAAGAAATTAATCAATTTTATAATTAATGTTTCACTGAAGAGTAAAAGTTCAAAGAGGATGAAGAGAAAAATGAATGATAGGAAGAAGACAAAAGAATTGTAATGAGCGTAGGTGTACAAGGATACCCACTTCGCTGAAGTTAACCAGACGTCAAAAAAAAAAAAAAAAAAAAAAAAGGAAAACAGATAATTCAGATATGTGAAATTCCAGTAGGAATAAAAAAATCCTGTTGATAAAAGATGTGAATATAGATATCCTCCCAAGATGAATCCTTTTTCTTGGGCATACGGGGACGTTGATGACTGACAGCAGAAGGTTGCAGTTTCACCCTTTGTGCAAATAAGATCCACATAAGAAAAAAAAAAAAAATATATATATATATATATAGTATATCTATATACATATATATATATATATATATGTATATATATATATATATATATACATATATATATATATATATATATAGATATATTATATTATATATATATAATGTGTGTGTGATGCTCTTAAAGTGACAACTTTCCAATTCCAGAGTGATTAAATACCAGAGAATAGTCGAAATTAATTCTCCAATATCAATAAAAATACATCAAAATCTAATGGCTTCTAAAAATCAGGCATGATTAGGTACTAAAAGCATTTCAGGTCTCTTAATGCGAAATTATAAAAAAAAAAAGTTTTATAGATCAAAGGTTTGAATAATCAATTAGAGAGTGTGCATCATAAATCATGAATCATGATAATGTTAGAAATTTTATATTTATGCAGGAATATCTAATGTTGATATATTAAAGCCTATTTGTATTTAAACTATATTTTTTTGTGTGTGATACCTCTTTTATAAAGAGTAAATTGATGAAAGATGACAGACAAATTATATAATGATAAATGACCGTATTTATCAGAATATCTGTTTAGAAAGACAAGTCAGATATTGTCAGATATAAGCTTTTATTTAAATGAATTTAGTATGTAGATGAGTAGTACATGTATGTAATACATTTATTCATGAGTTTTATTCATTAATAAGAAATAGACAGATAAATGATTTTAGAAGTAATTATGAAGAATAGAATAAATTGCAGAGAGACGAGAGAGTAAATGAGAAGTAGGTGGTGTTGTTGGAATTTCTCTGAGTCTTTATGAATTAAGTCAAAACATTCCACTTATTACAGTTCTAGATCATTCATATTGCTCATATGACTCATTGGGACGCGAACCAAAAGGCAGAGAAACAAAGGAACTGTCAAGTGATTGAGGATTTGAAATTATTTGATTTTAGAGGGTTTTTCCATTAAATAAGAGTTAATCCAAGAAATAAGATTAAATGTGAAGCTTCATTCTCATTATATATTTTGGAGGCTTCACAATATCTATTCTAAATGTAACAAATACTTGTTTTACACTGAAGTTACTTTCTTTCTAATAAAGTAACAATATATGTCACAGGAAAAACTAATGTGATATAATAATTTTACAGAGTTTTCATTCAATCAATATGATTAAGAGATTTAGTTATTAATTTAGTAAGAAGAGATTGAAGTTATAGGAGAAGCTGCAAGTATTTATATTGAAACAGCCTAGAATAAGGTAACAATTATAGACGTCGTTTTCCAAAAGGAACTCTGAAAGAATTGGTCTTAAATGTAGTTGCTAATCTTTAAATGTTCAATTACTCTTATTTGAGGCGATAAAGAAACAGCCTCAAAAGGTGTCAGTTTATTTTATATTTAATATTACAAAATCCAGATGGTCTCTCTCTCTCTCTCTCTCTCTCTCTCTCTCTCTCTCTCTCAAAATGGTAAGGAAAAATGGTAGAGAGAGAGAGAGAGTCTCTCTCCTCTCTCTCTCTCTCTCGTCTCTCTCTCTCTCTCAAAATGGAAGGAAAAATGGTAGAGAGAGAGAGAGAGAGAGAGAGAGAGAGAGAGAGAGAGAGACGGTGTTTTGAGATTTATTCAATTTTTTTGAAAACCTAAGCCTTTCTTTCTCGGAGAAGGAAAGCAATATTAGCTAACCACAACAAAATTGAAGTTTTTTTTCTTTTTTTTTCAAATCAAGGTATTGGCGAAACAAGTTTTGCAGTTGGTTTTTCGTAACATCTAACAGGTTAATGGGTTAATCATTACGTCCGGCAAGAATCAAAGAAATCTGTAATATCTCATTAGAGAGAGAGAGAGAGAGAGAGAGAGAGAGAGAGAGAGAGATTCGTTACTATCAAGAGGATATAATCCTCATTGACAAAGCAGTTTTGTGTTTAATTATCATAATAAGATAGGGACAGATGCAGAATATATGCATCTGCCAAATACTAATTCCTAACAGTGATTCATGAACAATAATGATTAGAAATAGCACTGAAATTCGTGTATGATGAATTATAATGAAGAATAATAAATACAGAATCCACCTTCCTTCATCCAGGAATCGAAATCAGTCTCACTTCGTGAAGGACTGTTGGTCACGGCAACTAAAGATATTTATGAAAACTGAATCTCCTTCTTCTCCTTCTCTTACTTTACCAAACTAAGCGACTCGGTGACTGTTTCTTTATTCACCTTGAAATTTGATGCATCATTTCAAAGGCAAAATTCTCTTTTATAATCATTTCGAATTTGTGTTCCACTGCAAAGATAAGTTTGAAAAACAAACAAGTATATAGATATACAGTAGACATCTCTCTATTTGGATATGGTAGTTAGTGTAAGGACGAAATACTCCCTTGCTAAGACGTTTCCCCCGAGAGAGGTAAATAAGTCATCTTGATTTTCATTCTGTCTTTAGAGATGATGAGGTCTCTGGATAGGAGTGACACATTTGGGTCAAAATACGCACTCATCATCTATATTCCCCCCTCTCTCTCTCTCTCTCTCTCTCTCTCTCTCTCTCTCGCTCTCTCTCTCTCTCTCTCCTCAAGATGATAAGAAAAAATGACAAGGAAGAGAGAGACAACAGAGCCATAACGAAATTCAAGATTTTTTTTTTTGCGAATCGAGGTGTTGGCATAAACAAGTTTTGTAATTTTTTTCGTAACATTTAGCGAGTTAATTAATGCACCTAGCAAGAATTGAACTAATTTGTAATAAACAACATGAGAGAGAGAGAGAGAGAGAGAGAGAGAGAGAGAGAGAGAGGTGGAAGTCTTATATTGAGGTCGTGTCCTCATGCTCTGATTAGATCCTTGATTTCAAAGTAATATCTTTTATGAAAGATGTTATTTTCATTCACATAGCAAGAGATCATATTCCTTTTTCTTAACAATGAATTAATCCGACAGTAATTAAATCCGTAGAATTAATGTTGTCATATTTCTTTTATGTTATGCGGGAAATTATCTGATAAAAAGCAATGCCATCAATTAATTCCTGTTTATCTTTAACGAGCAATGAAGTCTGGTTTTTCAAAACAACATTGACCTCATGTGGATGGTTAACTAAGACTAATGCCAGTTCTTCTTCTTTTTCTTCTTCTACTTCTCTGCTTCTTCTTCTTCTTCTTCTTCTTCTTTGAATCAAGTGCCCAATTTCCGAAGACACTGAAGCCTTCCTTTGACTGAGGAAAGATTGACTGAAAAGTGATCCCAAGAATTATAGGTATGACTAAAGACCAAAATTATCGTAAGTCTATCCATGATATTTCCAGGAAGCTAGGAAATCCAGAAAACCATGGAAGCATTCCAGATTCCAGGAATCATAAAGGCTGTTGCATCGATAGTTTACATAAGGGCCTGGAACCGAGTGTTCCAGATTGGCTACATTAATTAGCTCCACTAGTCCACGTGAATATGTTATGTACAATGGTAATAGAGATTATATCCTTATATATAGTTGTTGTTTTCCTTTTTATGTAATGTTGTTGATTAATGTTTTTATATTAAATTATGTATGTAAACATGGTTGATTGATATAGTAGGTTTTGACAGCTGTATGCCAACCACCTTTCACTTAAGATTTGGAGAAAATTTGGATCAAACATTATATAACAGAAATATGAAATCTGCATGAATTAAAATGACCTATGATATTGAGGAGGTATTTAGAAAACAATATTATTATCAGCTTATCGTATAATATCTTATTATCGCCCCAATCAATGTTCTGTTGCTGAAAAGAATGTTGCTTTACTTACTCCTGTGCTATTACTGTTGTAATTATTGATATGATAATCATGTTCCACAGAGCATAAGATTCAATGAAAATGCTTTTTTTTTATCAACCTATAGAAGTCTCTAATAATATTAATTAATGTTAAGAGTTAATCAAATCTCAGATATAAAAAAAGAAGGCTTCACCTGTGAGAATGCATTTGATGTTTTGTTATTTCCTTCCTCATTTATCATATCTTGTTGGTTGTTAATATTATTTCTATTCTTGAATAACTTCACTTTAATGTTGAATATTACTTAAAAATCCACAGCTTTTCCTTCTAAATAAGTGATTAATTCTGTACACAAAATCCTTTACTGATTCTGACTGAGGTAGGTTAAATAACACAGATCAATAATCTTTAATCAAGTGTGGCTGGAATACTCGAGGGAGAGACTAAATATAAAGTACAAAATAATGTTAGTTGATGAAAACAGACACATGCTGTTTTATATCACCATTTCATCACCAGAATATTCGTAATTTCCCAGTGATATAAATAAACCCACAGGAATTTCTCAAGATGGTCTGAAGAGCGGAAGAAAGGAAGGAACTGCCCTCACCCAAAGAGAGAGAGAGAGAGGAGAGAGAGAGAGAGAGAGAGAGAGGATGAAATATTGCGTCATTAGATCTGGATTATATATTGTGTTCTCTTTAGGGAGGCAATTGCTATGAGAAGAAGAAGAGAGGAAAAAAAGAGAGAAGGAAAAGATGTAGTGTTTCGTGAAGAGTTGTTGTACAAATTTCTCTCGTTTTTCATTTGCCGTAACATTTTCACTTTAGATATTTTCATTGTTCCCTTATACACTACTTTATCATTAATTGACTGCAATTGTGCAAAGTGTGTACTCTCGTAGAATGACGTTTGACAGTCGTCGTTACTTATTACTGCTAACCCCAGTCTCCTATGGACTGTCATTATCATACTCCTCTTAATTCTTAATAAGGTACATTGAATTACTCAAACGATATTTGTACTAATTGTCCAAAAATGACAGAATCTCATCCACTCACAATTTATTACCGATTGATGAATTGTTATCAAATATTCCGAACAATAGATATAAAAGTTGAATTCATCACCATTATGAATTGGCCTCTTTTTGCTATGTTTTCTTTTTTGTCTCTCTAAAATTTTCATGATAAACAGAGTTATTTTTCAATATGCAACGATCTACTTCAATCTCCATGAATACAAATATTGTTTGACATCTTTTGGACAGCTTCTCAAAAGTAATCGCGTTTGGGTTTATTGAATGAACCGCTGATAAAAAGAGAACTTGAATATGCTGACATGTAAATAAGACGGAGACTGCCTCCCCCAGTCAATCGTTTTTTGAGGGATTACAAGTACAGCAGAAATTATAAAAACAAGGAGAGAGAGAGAGAGAGAGAGAGAGAGAGAGAGAGCAACAATGTCTCTGATACACTGGTCAAGACAGAGTTATAAGATGAAAGGGAAATGTTATCGTTCTATTGCAAAGATATAATTTTCTTTAGAAGCACCGTTTGTTTATGATAGAATAAGGTGTTTCATACACCAAAATACTCTTCATTTCTTGTTCATACCTCTCCTGGATTAGATGATGAATATTGAACGAACGTGAGCAAGGAATTACAGATTATCTTGATATGTGTTTCTCTATGCAGACCTTGGTCGATGCCCTGTGGGATAGGAAGCAATATTCCTTTTATAGATAGATTTAAATTCTGTTCTAGAAAGCAAAAGGACATTAAATGCATTCCTAAATCTCCTAAATGTAAAGAGCAGGGTTTTTTTTTCAAAGTATTCCAAGGATTACGAAAACATGTAATATTACTGCAACAATTTTATCCAGTTCTAACCAGGGAGTTTTTAACGACTGAAAAAAAAAAAACTCTTCTGTTGGAAAATGGGAACACAATGGAAGTATTGTTCGCTATCACTTTCTTTTTTTTATTTCTTCATTTTTGTTTTGTTTCGATACATTTGCCAACGCGGTTTTAGTTGGTCATTCTTTGTGTCTGCCATTTTTCTTTCTTTTATCCAACATCAAACGTTTCTTCAAATATTTAAATCCCTTCACAAATGCAAGGATTTTTTAATTATATTTTCGTGTAAATCTATCTGTTAAAAAGAAAGTAAGAGAATGTTGAGAACTTTGGTTTCACATTCTGTAGGTTGTTGGATGGGGTTCGTGTTGGTATAAATCTTGGTGATACAATAATCTATTGGGAGCGTCAAAACCTCTGCCTCTCTGCTTCGCTCACTATGATAACATAATAAATACATCAAATAGAGATAAAGATACATGAATTCAAGAAGGAAGCCTCAAATAGCATCATTATAGTAAATCAGGATCAAGGATGACGTTAGATGACCCTTGGTGAGATCTTATCCTGAAGGAGAGTGAGATTTATGACATCATAATATCTTAGAGTTAAAAGGATTAAGGGCTTTTAAGGATCCATTTTGAAAACTGTAAAGAAGTAAGGTTACATTTATATGGTCTCTCTCTCTCTCTCTCTCTCTCTCTCTCTCTCTCTCTCTCTCGCCTTAACCATTTCTTTCTCTCTCATTCTCTCTTTCCTATTTCGTCTTTCCTTCACTTTAAATTATAATATTCTTAACACACCAAACCCCGCTCTCTCTCTCTCTCTCTCTCTCTCTCTCTCTCTCTCTCCCGCTTTATCCATTTCTTTCACTCTCATTCTCTCTTAACTATTTCGTCTCTACCTCACTTCAAATTATAATATTCTTAACACACCAAACTTCTCTCTCTCTCTCTCTCTCTCTCTCTCTCTCTCTCTCGCAAAGGGATTAGGCAAATAACAAAAAACTAATTAAAGAAAAATAAAAGTAGAAAATTGATCCTCCACAAGACTATTAACAGTTCTGGAAAAAATCTCAGCTTTGAATTTCTGTAGTATAGCAAAATGACTCTGACTTTTATTATCCTACGGACTCGTAGGATTTGCTCACAATGACATAACTAATGTTTAGGAATCTGTTATTTTGTAGTGTATCTGAAAAGGAAATAAATGAGCTTGTATAGTGGTAGAGTCTGCGTATACAGTTCTTGTATTTTCAATACAGCGAAGTGTATTTTAACTGTATATAATTCACCATAAATAGCAACTGTACTGCATTTAGTAGAAGTCATTTTGGGTCATAATACAGTCTGTAGCAGTATTCATCCAGGCCCCTATACCTCCATTAGTAGCTGCCTCTGAGTCTCCATCTGTAGCTGATAGTCTTTCCCCTTTGTAACTGTAAACTCTTCAAGTTTAAACCTGTGGTTTACGTAATAACCATTTCTGACCCTTGACCCTTTTTCTGTACATGGTCTATGTAAGTACCGTTTACTGTACAAGGTCAATATAAGTACCATTTACTGTAGATGGTCTATATAAGTACCATTTACTGTAAATGGTGTATATAAGTACCCTTTACTGTGCATGGTCCATATAAGGACTGTTTACTGCACACGTTCCATATACTGTAAGTACCGTATACTGTACATGGTCGTTATAAGCGCCATTTACTGTACATGGTCTATATGAGTACCGTTGACTGTACATGTTGTATATAATATAAGTACCGTTCACTCTGCATTGTCTAAATAAGTACCGTGCACTGTACATGGTCACTAACGGATCCAGGGTGAGAGGTCGCAAGGGGCACAATCCCCCTATTATAAGAAAAAAAAGTTGACTGCTAAATTGGGGCTTTCAAAAAATTTCACTATTAAGACAAATATTAAAAGGTCAGCTGTAAGAGATAGATCGTATATTATCGTTAAAACTGTTTGCCCTAAGAGAGAGAGAGAGAGAGAGAGAGGAGAGAGAGAGAGAGAGAGAAATTTCCAATGTTACCGTGTGAGGATATCTCCTCATTCCATCGATAGAGTGATATATTATCTATCCTTAGTGGAGAGAGAGAGAGAGAGAGAGAGAGAGAGAAAGAGAGAGAGAGAGAGAGAGAGAGAGATATTTCCAATGTTACCGTGTATATGAAATCTCCTCATTCTATCTAATGAGTGATATATTATCTTTCCTTAGTGGAGTAAACACGAGAGACAGCCGACCACATATTGAAATGTTTGACATATTTGAAATCCATATTCAAAATCCCGCATCTGGCATCAGGGGATAGAAGGGAGTGGCACTGGGTCACAATGAAGCCCAAGAGGTACTAGAGGAAGTAAAGGCCTTTGGGATATTGAAGGTATTTTAGATATGTTTGTAAAGTACTTCTTTTAGATCACAATGTCGAATTCCACTTTCCAATTTCTAAATTTGTTTCATCAAATCCCGAGAGTTACCACGAAATATCTCACATGGTGAACCGAATTTATAGAATACAAATAATCGATAAACTTTCTTTTTTTACAGAAATTCTCATTATTAATTATATGTATCAAATAATATTCATCATAAAAAGAAAATATTCTTTGACAAGAAATGAAAATGAGATATATCCCCTAGACCTATTATCATTAAATCCTTTTATATCTTAAAGAATATATCCTTAATCGTGATGATGTTGGATAAAAGATGATGCAAACTCAAGATGAGGGGAAGAGGCTAACTCGGAATCCTTGAAAATGTCTTCAAATGAGACTTGTGTGAGTTGAGCCTTGAGTATTATTCTTCAGCCTTCGAGTAGAACCTAACAAGTGTGAATTTTCACACCAGAAAAGATGATGTAGAAGGACCTGAATAATGACGATAATAACAATATCGATGTATTAACATTTTAGATGGAACATTTGTTATTCCCAACCGGGCTCCATTTAGGGCCACCTGATGTCTTTATTGGACCAATAATTTGTTTATTATGTCTTTTGATCTTGTGGACGGACGCTCAGAGGTGAGGAAATACTTTCAGTCTTATTCTCTTCTTCCTTCCCATTCTGCTTATTGCTTCATAACCTGCCACTGAGATAGAAAAAAAATCTCTGCAATCAATTTCCAAAGATAAAAAAATTAAAGAAAAACTTTCTTACTTCCCCTGAGACACTTAAGGGACAATCATGGGCCAAAAAAAAAACAATTCTCTCTCATTTTTTCCCATAAAACTATCTCACAAAGCTCTGACACTATCAGACACGATGAAACAAACTCTCGCTCAGTTTTCTCCACTTTTTTTTTCTTTTTTGCGAACACGTTGACACCACTCCTGCGCATGCGAAATACCTCTCTCTCTCTCTCTCTCTCTCTCTCTCTCTCTCTCTCTCTTCTGTTTCATCTCACTTTGAAGAAGATTTCTGCTTATTGTAATTGTGAAAATTAATTTTGATAATGAATGTTCTTCGAGTTTAAAAACTCGTCTGATTCATCGCCTCTGACCACGTATTATTATGTGATTTCCCACATCCTTATGACAAAATTTAGTGGCAGTGGTGGGATCATGATGTAACCACACCATACTGGTTCTCAGTCTGCGTCCCCTCTCCCCGGTGTACCTGTTGACATCCAAAAAGGATTCAGTACACGTGTGCTTGGGTCATCATTTCTCAGATGCCAGGCGCCATGCCTCCTGAGTTTGCGTCTATAACGACACAAAACAGTAGCAGAGGTCAATACCTCTTTCTTATTTAAAAGCATATTTTCTTCCTTTTACTTATTTGTGACATAATAAACTTAAAAAAATAAAACAAAAAATAAAAAAAATTGCTAAAGTTTTGGGTCGAAAGTTCTTGTTCTTTTCTTTTCTGTGGACACAAATGGAACGAGAGAGAGAGGAGAGAGAGAGAGAGAGAGAGAGAGAGAGAGAGAGAGAGAGAGAGAGAGAGAGAGAGAGAGAGAGAGAGAGTTCCCATAGAAAGGGATTCTGCAAATTGGCTTTGAAGAGAGAAAGGGACAAAATCATGGGGATTTTCAGATCAACTTTTGCTTTTATACTTTGCTCTCTCTCTCTTTCTCTCTCTCTCTCTCTCTCTCTCTCTCTCTCTCTCTCTCTCTCTCTCTCTCTCTCTCTCTCTGAACAAGGAAAAAGACATAGTTATCATCCCCACCAAAGAAATCGTTTTATCAGTTACCCTTGGAAGATATAAATATTGGAAGCCATTTTCTCAAGAAAGGAAATTAGGATTTATGGTGAAGATTTTACAAAAAATTACCCCAAAAATATGCATTTTGTTTCCTGCTTCAACCTTAGCCTAGAAACTCTACAAATATCTTTTTTTTTAAATAATGAGAAAATCTCCAATTTCTTTTGATTCTATAATCTTGTATTAAATTAGAGAAATGACAAACTGTCCTCCTCCATTACTGTAATCAGAGAACAATTACTCTCAAATGTATTTATATGAATCATTGCTATTCATTTCAGTTGTCATCAAGTCATATATCAGAGTTTTCACCGAATCATCATCATTCAATTCGTATTACATTTATGATGAATTCATTCATGAATAGCAATTATTAATTCAAATCTTAAGAAATATTTGGCTACAAAAATGTTCCGATTACGATTTGCCTATTTTTCAAACTTAATATAAGGGAAATTTATTGTCTCCAAAAAAAAAAGAAAAAAAAAATACTTTCTTGATCAAACAAACTGTGCGATCATGAACAGAGTTGTTCCCTGAAGTATAAATATTCCTAGAGAGAAATCTCGAATATAAATTGACACTGACTGTCTCTCTCTCTCTCTCTCTCTCTCTCTCTCTCTCTCTCTCTCTCTCTCTCTCTCTCTCTCTCTCTCTCTCTCTCTCTCTCTCTCTCTCACTCACTTATGTAAAAGCCATTTCAGCTGGAGCTTGTAATCCCTAAAAAACTTGATTGTCAGAGGGAGCCAAGATCCGTTTGACTTACATGACAGTATTCGAAGTCTCTTCGTTCAAGAACTTCATTAAATAGACACAAATCCTATTTTCTCGGATCAAAATATGTAGCCTAGATGGTGATGGGGGGGGGGGGGGGAGTTGAGACAGATTACTTTTCATGGAGGATTAAGTGGATCATTATTTTTTCAAATAGAAATAGCTTTAGTGCATCATTGATGTACTAAAAAATGAAAAACTTAAAAACATGAAATTTGTAAAAAGTTGGAAAAAAATTGTGTTTATTCCGATTATTCTAAAACAATTTATTCAATCAGTAATATAACGAACGTGTATAAAATATTACGGTATTTTCGTATAATTATCACAACGAATCAGAATTGTTCAAATACCTTATCAAGATTTTCAATTGGCTTGTTCCGATATGCTTACTAACCCCAGACCGTGGGAGTCCAGTGTTAACGGCAATATTTAAGTCACAATATTTGATATCACGAAATGACAAAGTACATTTCAGGGAAGAATGAAACGATATGACGTCAACATCCAGATATCTACACTCAAAGTGTAACAGTAAATAATATACTCATAAGGAACAGCTAATAATATCAGTCTCATATTTTCATTTACTTACCTAGAATGTTGCAATTCTTGTTATGACATAATGTTTTATTGGATCAAGTAAGAAACTAGAAGAGACGGAAGATCCTTGACTTGATATGCAATGCCATCAGTTTACCCCCCCCCCTCTCTCTCTCTCTCTCTCTCTCTCTCTCTCTCTCTCTCTCTCTCTCTCTCTCTCTCTCACACACATACTATAAAGTCTTTATGAACTGTCAAACTCCAAGACTTCTTTGTAATTACAAAAAAGAAAGCAAGTAACAGTGAAAGAAAGGTTTCGAGTTTGGTCAAGCCATCATGGGAAGAAGAGTCAATTTCCATTTGATGCTGAAAAAAATAAAGTCTTTGTCTTAATCAAAATAGTAACTCCGATGTCAGGCGCCTTCTCTACAAGAAGCACTTGACATCACTTAAGAGTTCAATGTTCTCGAAGATTTAATCAATTGAAATGTCATTTCTTTCGACCTTTTCTTGTTCAGTGGAATACTGGACGACTGTCTATTTATGTAAGAGAAAGCTATTTGTGTGCAAATTGAAAAGTCCGATTTTGAGAAGACGAAAGAGGTTTTGGCATATGTCATTTTCGTTACTTTCTGGGGCGAGTCTATAAGGAATTTGAAATTCAATCTGTTGCAGAATTCTCAAGGAATGTTGCTATTTTCGACTTAACTTATTTACTCGTTTAATGTTTTTTTAGAACAAGTGGGAGAAAAAACGTTTGGAAATCTGTTTAGGATTGAAATCTAAATGGAAATGTATTTATTAATTTACACAAAGCCCATGCTGACATACACATAATATCTTCCCCATTTTTCAAGCGATGTGACTGATATGAACGCTATAATCTATGATTCGTCTCCCATACTTCTTGCACAACTCTTTAATAAAGTCTCCCATCCTTGATTATGAATCTAAAACACTTTTAGGAACAGAAATAGGACGATTTTATTTTCCAAGCAATAGATACATTGTACAACTACAATAATGCATATACTGATAATTCCATTTTCACACATTTGGTTAGTAGATTTTGCTAGACTTTCTTCAATACATTTTTCCCTGGACCTGGTTCCAGTATATGCAACATAACATTCAAATAGATAATAAAAGCTAAAGAGGCCGTTGAAAAGGAGAGAAAATTACCAATAAAAAAAAAGATTGGAACAATTCCCAACTCTGTCTGGCCATTGATCTCAAAATGTACTGAACTTTCAAATATGTTATAAATCGTTGCTAAATTATTATTATTATTATTATTATTATTATTATTATTATTATTATTATTATTATTATTATTTGCAAAGCTTGAGCCCTGGTTGGAAATGCAGGATGCCATAAGCCCAAGGGTCCCATCAGGGAAAATAGCCCAGTGAGGAAACGAAACAAGGAAAAAGAAAATATTTTAAGAACAGTAACTACATTAGAATAAATATTTCCTATATGAAGTATAAAAAAGAATAAGATAAAACAGTGTACACGAGTGTAGCCTTAAGCAAGAAAACTTGCTTGGCGGAAGATACAATGCTGTTAAGATGTCGCTGGGAAAAATAGCAAAGGTTATTGAGCTCTCTCCTCCTCCTCTTCATCCTCCTCCTCCATCTCCTCCTCCTCCTCCTCCTCTCTGTGTAATAGAAGCCTTCAGAGATTACTTGGAGGATTAACGCCCATTAAAGTAATGTTTACAAGTTATTCCCCTTTGTTTTACTGAGTGGAAATAGACTGGTTAATCCCACTCCCTCTATAATGACTGTCCCTCAGCAACTAAAATGGCTCATTTCTCTCTTGGAAACTTCGTAACTTCTCTTCATCCACCTTAATCATCCGGCTCTGTTTCTTCCATTTCTCTTTTCCATCAAATTTCTATCAATTTTATCCGGAAATTCCCGAAAACCTGACGTCATTACTTGAGATACGTCAGACGGGTATAGATTTCACCTCCCCTCGATCATAAGTTGTTATCTTAGAAGGGTTTCCGAAGGTGTTATCGAACCTTACTATTATGGAGGCTATTTAAACTCGTCTTGTTCAGCTTTGCTCAGAGGTTCCCTGAAAGGAAAAAATTTAGGATTCCGCCAGATTCTTGTTTCTTCATAGAGATGAGTTTTACTAATTTAATATTCGATGTTCTCGTGACAGGGACATTATTCCAGTCAAAGATGTTGGCTGATGTAATACATCCCTGACTGGTTAACGCCAGACTGGAGTTCGAGTCCCGCTCAGACTCGTTAGTGTCGTTCTGGTAACCAGTGACTTTGAACCATGAAAGCTTATTTCTTTCTAGCTACATCGATATTTTAGTCGATAGTAAATGAATGCTGTGAATTAAGGGTTCAGGTGGAGAAACATTTATTTCAAGATCTATAAAGTAACCGCCTCATGATAGAAACAATAACTTAAAATAAGCTAAATGTTTAAAGAAATTTGGAAATATAGCAAGAGTTCATAAAAACAGATGGTACAAAATCTCTCTCTCTCTCTCTCTCTCTCTCTCTCTCTCTCTCTCTCTCTCTCTCTCTCTCTCTCATCCATTATCTACAACTAAAGAAACCCCATAGCACCTTAATTCTACGAAGCAGCAAAACCTTATCAATATATAAACCAAAAATTGATTAATTTCATCGAAACGTTTCTCTCTATTTGGTGATTTTCCTCCAAAGCAAAGGACAGATCAGCCTTGAAGTATTTGACTGCACTCGCGTGGGAGAGGAATCGTAAAAGAATTTCATTATGATAGGGAAGGATAAATAGACTAAAAAGGAGAAGGAGAAGGTGGATAAAAATGGATAGCAAAATGTAGAGGAAAAGGGAGAATAATTAGTAGACAAAAGTGATAACCAGAGACACACAAACACATAAAAAAGGCAAACCATTATTTCTGGGTCCACAAAATCTCTCTGTTTTTCTCTGGGTGTCTAATCTCATTACTGTCACATGTCCAACCTCACCATATTAGATCACAGAATTCGAACATGATTCACTTTATATGCAGACTGTGATAAATCTGATTCAGAAATTAGATTAATAGTAATGTTATGTTAACGTTGAAATGGGATTTAATACCTCCAAAGCAACTGAATTAATACAGGGAAACATATTGATAGTATTTATTCTCTGATTCCCAGAGATGTTGTATCATACGGAAGAATCTTTGGTCTGATGATTGGAGTTTGATGACGGAAGCATAAAAGAAGCATTAGCTTTCGATAATCAGTTGCTGAAGAGAAGGTAAGATGTATAAGAAAGGTTTCCTGATGAGAAGAATTTTGCAAGGAAGATAGCGTAATAAATCCTTTGGAGAATCAAGTCTGTCTTATTTTTCGCATTTTGAAAGTTACTCGTCCCATGTAATATGAGAACACATGATATGATACATGATATCCATAACTGACTCGACCTATATCGCTTTGATTACAATATTCAGTGATGTGAAACTTAAGCTGCATAAGATATTTGTGTGCATATCCATGAGTGCTGTAAGCGAGAGAAGTTCTTTATGAAAGGATCATTGGTCTTCAAAGTCTGACAACTTTTCAAAGGATTGCGTGTTGTTGGCTCAGCGTCCTCGAATATTTGATCATGTCATTAGATTAGAATGGCAAGAGAAGCTGACGGTAAATGTGTAATGTAGGCTACTCATGATTCAGTTGGGTGGGTGGCAAGAGGCTATTTTAAACATTTATTAATGTTATTACTTGTTTATCTCAGGTAAAAAGGTTTACCTGAAGGAAAGACTCCTGTTTGTGTTTACTTTATTTTGTTACAGCCTTCATTGCATTAGAAACCTTCAATGTTAACAAATACTATAAACATCTCGAAGTCGTCTGTTACTTTCATCCATTTGAAGGTCAATGCTGTTGACATAAGTTCAATGTCGATATTTACATACAAAAGAATGCTATAATCAAATTACCTTTCGCCTAATCTTCCTGGAAGCTGGCCGGTTCCAGCAATCTTATTTTTTTATTTATGATATTGCCATTTAGCTATAAATGCTCATCTTGTGAGTATCTGTTTAAGGAATAATCCAAAGTCAAAAACTTCACAATATGCTCTGAATGCTTATATATAAATATATGTATATATATATATATATATATATATATATATATATATATATATATATATATATATATATATATATATATATATATCATAGACTTCTTTAAGTCTGGGTTGATGGCCGCACAGAACGCCTCAAAGTTATCAAGCCACATAATCCATTTGTCCTCTGCATTGGCTGATTCTGGGTCCACGTCATTCAGGCTGGGCCTCAGAAACTTGGGCATGGTGAAAATTAAGCCGAATGAATTGTGGAATACCAAACACAGTTGCTGGAACATTGGCATTATTCGGCTTAAAGTTGTGGCAAGGAATTGGCCAAGCCGGTATAGTGGTAGAGACTCAATGTTGCCAAGAAAGTATATAAACACCAGCAGTCACTATTACCAATTCACACCACACTGGCATGAAAAATTAAATACATATAAAAGAATTAAGTGCCATTCATTGGTTGTTACAGTCAACAGAAAGGTTAGCATTTACAAGCTTAAATTAATAGGGTAAGTAAGTTAACGAGTTACTTAAACACAAATCAGTCAGTTTAAACATCCAATGTTGCATTACCGTTTGGAACAGGAAGCAACACAACGACCTCTTTTACTAATCCTTGGTATTTTGCATAGGTAAAACGCAGATACTAGAGCTCAAGAACACCTTCAGGGTAGAACTTTCTGGCTAAAAATGCTTGGTTATAGATTTGCTTTTGTTTGTTAAAGGATACCATAAATATCACTCCTAATACATCTCTTTGCCTATCAAAGTAGGGACTTAATCATTCTCCAAAATGGGCAGTGTGCGAGTTTTATGGATGACTTTACCAAATGCTACGAATGAATTTACAAAGATTCAAATTTCATAATTCCACAAGTCAATTGTCTGATCCAGTTCGAAGGACAACTAATATTTAGAATTTGCAATGATGAGTAGGAAATGATTCCAGGAAAACCTCCAAGCTCCCATTTCTGAATTCCTGGCTTGGTGAAGTAGAGCGCCAACATTCTCACATTCAACAAACCTGAGAGATGTAACAAACACTGTTTGCTAACCATACACACGTTTCTTAGAAATAAAGGTATAATCATTCATATCTTGAAGGGCAGCATTGGAATAAATTTATATTTTTATTAATAAATAAGTTCACATTAGAGCTGTTAATATAGATATCTTTATCCGACAAGAATTAAGTGATTCCTTTTGCAATGATATAAGTCGAAATAAGAGGCATTAATTATCCCCCTGGAGTGAACTTCAAGATTTCTAGACACTAAGAGGAAAGAAAAGAGATTCAGTTATAAAACCAATTGCAAAAAACAAAAGAGAAAATTTACATTTATTACTAATAGGCTAGTGAAGCCGATTTGTAGTAACTGACTACATCGATGTAGGCGAGAGGTTTCATTCAAAAAGAATCTTAAGGTTTTTCTTATACTTCAAAGTAGATATTATTCCTTATAAGTATATCAATTGGAGACACATCATACACTGAAGGAAGGAACCCAATTGTTTCCACGACCTTAAATTATAGAGTTCCCAGTTAAATCCGATTCTCTTTAGGATAAGCAATGAATCACAAAGGATTTCGCATTATGGAAGAGGTTTCGGAAGCTATCATCAAGAGATGATCAATAAACCGTGTCCGACTGATTCAGGTATATAAATATCTAGGTAGGCTACAGACAGTGTTGCCATTTCAGGATGATGTAATAAGTTGCAAGCTCAATAGGCCTACTTTAATTTTCCTCTTTGATAGAATTTCTTTGAACTATTTTTGTTTAGCTACTTTGTGAATCTTATTTTGACTTACATCATTGCAAAAGGAATCACTTAATTCTTGTCGGATATCTATATTCATGTTAACAGCTCTAATTTGAACTTATTTCAAAATAGATATAAACTTATTTCAATGCTGCCCTTCAAGATATAAATCGAATTAAAACTTTATCTCTAAGAAACGTGTGTATGGCTAGCAAACAGTGTTTGTTGCATCTCTCAGGTTTGTTGAATGTGAGAGTGTTGGCGCTCAACTTCTCTAAGCCAGGAAATCGGAAATCAGAGCTTGGAGGTTTTCCTGTAATCATTTCCTACTCATTAATTCAAATTCTAAATTTTAGTTGTCCTTCGAACTGGACCCGACACCATTGACTTGTGGAATCATGAAATTTTGGATCTTTATAAATTCATTCGTAGAATTTAGTCAAGTCGTCCACAACACTTGTACAATGCCCATTTTGGAGAATGATTAAGTCCCTCCTTTGATAGGCAAAGAGATGTATGAGGAGTGATATTTGTGGTATCCTTTAACGAACAAAGGCAATTCTATAACCAAGCCTTTTTAACCAGAAAGTTCTACCCTGAAGGTGTTCTTGAGCTCAGGTATGTGCGTTTTAGCTATGCAAAATACCAATGATTAGGGAAAAGGGTCGTTGTGTTGCTTTCTGTTCCAAATGGTAATGCAACATTGGTTGTTTAAACTCACCGATTTCTGTTTAAATAACTCGTTAATTTACTTACCTCAATAATTTAAGCTTGTAATTACTTACATTTCTGTACCTATTTATAGGTCTGATTACACAGAATTGTTGACTGTAAAAACCAATGAATGCTACTCAATTCTTTTGTATGTATTTAATTTTTCATGGCAGACGGAAGGAATTTCTTAGGAATTGGTTTTACCTGGAGCTACAAGAATACTGTTGGTACTTATATAAGCATCATTCAGAACCTACGGAAAAAAAATAGCGACAGAACCATTTACTCTCTCTCTCTCTCTCTCTCTCTCTCTCTCTCTCTCTCTCTCTCTCTCTCTCTCTCTCTCTCTCTCTCTCTCTCTCTCTCTCTCTCTCTCTCTCACAGAATTGCCACAGTAAATGAAGAAGAAAATAATCTATAATTACTATAGTTTTTCACAATTTGTTATCTTTTCTTTCTCCCTCTAAATCCAATATTAAAAATTTGTGAGATAGTTTCCGTAACTATAACTGTTTTTATTGAATCTTACAACAAAATAGAAGAGCAGATCTTCCTGTTTCCCCTTAAACATAATTAGTAATTGATCAAAAGTCATTATAGAATAAGAAGGATTAAAATGCAACATTTATTAACACAGAAACTTAGATAAAGGGTTTATATAGAATTAGATTTCATTTAGTCCCCCTCGAAAGCCAAGACGGAAACGAAAGAAAACTGTGTTGCCAGTTCTTTTATTTTCTGTAAAATCTATGGAAAATTACATAAATTAATCTTCATTATAGTCAACGAAATTAAAATTTTCACCTTTGTATTCTATCATTCAGTTTCTTTACTTATTGAATACTGATGGAGCAGGAAAGGCTTCCTCCAATGTCAGTGAACGATTAATGTTACGCAAATTCCTGACGAGTTCGATCAGATGGAAAGATATTTTATCTTCATGATGATGTGTTTTTGAATATTTTTGTCTATTTAACGTTTTAGGAATTTTTTTGTGTTTATAATTATTGTTGTTAAATTTGAATGAAAATCTTTATATCATGTGGAAGATTTAGTGAAAATTTACATAAATAGTTAGAGAAAAAGAAATCAGAATTTTAAAAAGAGGCTGATGAAATTGCTTGGGTTAAAAGTTACTCACATTTCTGTTGTCTTGACTTGTTACTATTATTGAATACCCTCTTGACTGAAGGGTTGACAAAACACCAATTCTAAACGTGATTGCTCAATTCTCTCGTGCATTGTGTAAATCGACGGAGATGTTAAATATATTATAATTCTAAAGTATGTACTCCAAATGCAGCTCACTACCTTGCGTAGCCTCTGAATGTAAGAACCATCTAATTTTCCCCAAAATAAGATGCAAATTTTTCCTAGCAGTCTTCAACACAATGTGAAATATGTTTTATATATACTATCGTATCAATAGCTACTTTATATATTATAATTGTATGATAAAGGCTTAATATATCAATATACTGATAAGTTATATAGAAAATTAACGTACTTCACTAGAGTAATTGAAAACTCGTACTAGAATGACTACCTAACATATGATTATCATTTGAACTTTAGAATTTTGTTATATAAAATCAATTTTAATCAAAGTTTACTGAACAAAATATAGATTATTATAGATAATATGTAAACATGTCTGTGATTTGTTTAATCACTTATGAACGAATTAAATCTTGAATGTATTTTTAAAAACTTGTCTAGTGAAATAGGAAACAGAAGAATATTCATCGATTAGCTAATTCATGAATGAAATCTACTTTACAATCTCTCTTTTTACATTTGAATAAAATCAATCATCTATAATTATATCTTAATGATTTTATCTGCAATTTTCATCTTGATGTTTTATGGATGATAAAAATTGAAATATATTGTTTTTAGATCAAAAGCTGCCAAAAATAAATAAAATATTAATTTTTCATCAGTCTGGGTCACCAATACTAGGTTGGCTTCCTATGAGCTATCAGACGAAATTCTCCCACCATCACCAATCCGCAGTTGGCTAACATGGTGATGAAAACTCTCCAAACCTCAGACATGATTAAGGGCGTGTCTGAGGCCTTTGACTTACAGTGGAGTAGAAACGGCTGTTTTATATATATATATATATATATATATATATATATATATATATATATATATATATATATATATATATATATATATATATATATATATATATGTGTGTGTGTGTGTGTGTGTTTGTGTGTGTGTTTGTCTAATACTGGGGTTTTAGAATTGAAGTTTAGTGAAAGATTGAAAAATCATATCAGACTATGGATAGGTTAAATAGAATTATGAAATGAAATCACCCTGAAATTACATGTAAAAATAAGACTATATACCAGTTTAGTGAGATCGATGTTACAGTATGGACATGAATCATGGTATGACAATGAACAAATTTCCAATAGATTTAGTAGATTTGAGAACAAAGCCCCAGAAGGATATTGGGAATCAAAGGGCAGGACAGGATTAGAAATAAAAGTATAAGAGAGATTACCCGAGTGCCATATGTTGATAAGATCATGGTGAGGGGTAGATGGAGATGGCTTGGGCATGCTTTTTGCACTCCCCAAGAGATATTAGTTCACCAGACTTTCAACTGGGCTCCACAAGGCACTATAAGAGTTGGAAGCCCAAACCTACATGGCTGAAGACTATGAAGCGTGAAGTAGGAGACAATAAATGGAAAAGTAGGCCTAGTGATTTAAAAGTTCCAAATAGAGACGACTAGTGAAATCTAACTGAGGCCCTTTGCCTCAATAGGTGTAGGAGGAGGTGATGATGACGATATATACATATAGGCTATACACACACACTCGCACACACACACACACACACACACACACACACATATATATATATATATATATATATATATATATATATATATATATATATATATATATATATATATATATATATATATATATTATTTTTCCTTGTTTCGTTTCCTCACTGGACTATTTTCCCTGTTTGGACCCCTGTGCTTATAGCACCCTGCTTTTCCAACTGGGGCTGTAGATTGGCAGGTAATAATAATAATAAAAATAATAATAATAATAGTAATGACAAATAATATATATATATATATATATATATATATATATATATATATATATATATATATATATATATATATATATATATAAAATTTATTTCCTACCGCTATCTCTACAATAAAGGGGTCGTTTGCCTGACAGGATCCATATTTCTAATAGCATCAAGCATAGTATTAATCTGAAAGAAAACTTCTTAGGATACCTCTCAGGAAACACGATGTATATCATGGTATAACCTTTTTCCCAAGAGATCACGATGTATATCATGGTATAACCTTTTTCCCAAGAGATCATCCGTCCTCCCCACCAAAAAAATCCAGTCTATATGTCTGTTCTATTGGTATCAAATAAAATATCTGACCACATACCTTTAATAATAATAATAATAATAATAATAATAATAATAATAATAATAGGGAAGTGGGGAATATGGGGAAAGGAAGAGTACCCTTGAATACAATCCAGTTTACTGCTCAAAGGCAGGTACTCGGGATGGGAAAGATTAAGGAAATAGGGAGAAAGAGAAGTACAGGAGAAGAATAAAAGAGAGGGGCAGACCCTATTGCTATATTAGGGAATTGGTATTATTATTTGCAATTACATATACTGTACCTTTATGTTGTTGACTTCTGCTGTGATAATTTCTTTATTCCTTTTAACATAAAGATAAAACTTTTATGGTTAAATCACATCAATTTTTCTTTTTTATCTTTAAAAACAGTGTTGACATTGAATGTTTATATTTCCGGCTGTTGCTAATAGTTATTTGTTGTTTATACTTTCATTTCTTTAATGGCGTTTCTCTTTCATTGTTTCACCCATTTTATGATTATTTGCTCAATTCTTCTGTGATTTGCAGATTTTTCTATTCAAACAAACGTAAAAACGGATTTTGAGCAAAGCGAAAAAAACTATTTTTGGGTGAGGTAGCCATGTCTTCCTGATGGAAGTTCCTATTAGGTAGCTTTCTAGGGTATATTTGACTAGAGTGATATTCCCAGGGAATTTTACCTTAATGTATCCAAAATTCTAACTCCTGGAGCGAATATCCCTAAATAATCTCACAGGGATATCGCATAATATCAGAGGACGTATTCTTGACACGTCACATAGCTATCTCCACCCTGAACAGTATTAACTCTTCGAAGGGGTATAGTAATAAGAATCTGAAACGAGAATGAAAAGAGAGCTGCTCATAAGGCATTTCTCGAATTCCGTTTCCAGTGTGTTTCTGATGAAGGCGGTAGCACCCTCTTTATTCCTTGTAGCGATACACGAGGTGTTACAGATACTGTACTATAGGGAGGGGTCAACAGGCCCTTTTACAATAAAAGGAAGGGCGGGTCCATCAGGACGACATAGCTACCTCACCCAAAAATAGATTTTTCGCTTCACTCAAAATCCGTTTTCTGGGCTCAGGCCATGTCGTCCTGATGGAAGTTTACCAGAGCATTACTGTATCTGTGGATTCTCAATCAGTGCTGTACTCTCAAGAAAGTATCTTCCTTGTCCCTCTAGACCTAGAGACCTATGATGATACCGTCATACATCATTCCATCTAAGCATGAAGTATATTGGTGCTTCCTGCCCCCTACAGGGAAGAGTCGTACTAGACTCTGGAAAAAGTCTCGAGGCTTATATAAAAATTTATGGATGACAAAATGACAAGCTTGTATAGTGGTCTCGCCCTATACAATATAAAGCAAAGTTTGTATAAGCGTCACCAATGTCAGTATGAATTTGTGACACCTTCCCCAATGTGAATACTCTTATCAACTATTGGATAATGGTTGTATCCGCATAAGAACAAATTTGGCCTCTTTGCCACCAACCCGTTAGGGTACCCGGTCAACCCTTCCAAGGAAGGGTTAGAGTGAGTGGACTTTTGCTTGAATCAGGGAACAGTCTTGAAAGACATATCATGATAAAAATATCCATATTTTAATCCTAATGCTCAGTATATTTCTAATAAAATGAGTGTGGGCGAATAAGGCTATGAACTAGTTTATTAAAATTTAATAAACGTACATATCAGATCAACATTTATGAAATTTATAAAATGTGGATGATATGCATTAAAGCATAAAGAAAAACAGTCAACAGGAAATATTGTTTCATATACTAGGGAACAGATTTGCGACTTCCATAGAATTATTAATAATAATGATTTAGTCTGTATACTGTTTATATACACTAGCGTAAAAAACGTTTGGCACAAGTGTCCGTATTATGTTATAGATTACCGACATCAATGGAACAGTTCGTAAGGACACTTTCGTGGCCTATCGCACAGCGTGTAGTAACAGATAGTGACTACACGCGCACCCTCTTAATTAATCGTCCTAAATTAGTTACACTGTTCCTCGCAGACTTAAAACAGAAGGTTAAAGAATTCTACCTGCTGCTACCACAGATCTCATAAGTTGCTCCTCTTGCTTCGCATAGTGCATAAAGAACGCCTTGGATGCCTACCAGCCGGTGTGCAAACAATGATGTTCAAAGTCCATATAATTAAAGAAATTTTATGGAAGAGGCAAATTTTCCTCGGATCATGACTAATGGGTGCACTGTCTAGATCCGTTCTGCGAATAACACGGGTGAACTTCGCCAATTGTTATAGATAACTTTGAACCCAGGGTTTCTCTTCTGAACAGCTGTCCTCCCATAAAGTCTGAAGTTCTATGAAGATAGACCTTTAGGCACTCCACTGGACATAGAGATGCATCTTCCTTCGGAGGGCAGATTCTCTAGGGACCCCACCTGTTAGTGGGTACCTTATTCCTGGTAAGAAACGTTAGGTCTGGAAATAGATTCAGTTCTCCCTCCAAGAACTGGACGTGGCCTTCCTCTCTAGAGAGAGCCACTATTTCACTAACTCTGGCCCCCAAAAGCGAGTACAAACAGAAATATGACCTAAATTCAAAACCTTCTAAGCACATTCCTCATTGTTCATTATTTATTTACAATGAGGAAATATATTTAATGACCAAGCAAGTGGTCTTTGGAAGCGTTGAAGGGCTAGTTCATTAAGAACGTCGTTAGAAAGGTCGACCTGTAAGGCATATGGTATCTGACTTGTCAAGGCAGGCTTGAACAATAGAATTGTGTTGACTGCTGAACCTTTCTCATGAAGGTGAATGAAGAATGATAAATAGGAATCAGTCGGGATTTCTTTTGGTTTCTTCGCCTTGACAAAGGATAGCTATTTTTTCCCTGAAGCTTCATAATGTCTTCTGGTTTTCTCCAAAAGTCTAAACTGACTTTTAAACACCGAATCTTTTTCTCATCGTTAAGGAGAGAAAATCATGGGATGTAGGTTCCGTGTTTTCTGTGATGGAGCGAAGACAGTTGACTTCTGTACTCGCTGAGACAGGGATGGATCCGGTAGCGGTACGAATTTTAGTCGTAGTTCCAATGCCAGAGGGAACCACACTCTATTTGGCCACTTGTAGGCCACTATTGCTGCTTTCCCTTTGAAGGATCTCAGCTTATCGAGGGCCTTCAAAAGGAGGTTGTGTGAAGGGAACAGATAGATACTGGACCATCTGTTCCAGTCCAGGGACATAGCGTCCACTGCCTCCGCTAATGGATCCTCGTAAGGAGACACGTAACTATCTATTTTCTTGTTGTCTTTCATCGCAAAGAGGTCTATCTGCAGCTCTGGGACTTAACTCGAGATGAAGGAGAACGATCCTGCGTCAAGGGACCATTCTGACTCTATAGGTGTAAACCTAGATAGAGCGTCCACTGTCACATTGCGGAACCCTTGAATGTGAACTGCTGACAGGTGCCATTTCTTCCTTTCCGCCAAAAGGAATATGGCCAACATCACTTGGTTGATTTGGGGTGATCTCAACCCTTGTTGATTCAGGCACCTCACTACCACCTCGCTGTCTAGAACCAGTCTTATGTGGGTCGAGTGGCGAGGAGAAACTTTCTTCAGTGTCAGAAGTAATGCCATGGCTTCTAGAAATTTGATGTGAAATGACTTGAAAAGATGGGACCAAGCTCCTTGGACTCTCATCTGATGAGAGTGGCCTTCCTTTGAAGCGTCTGTGTGAATAGTTACTGATGGCGGAGGAGGTTGAAGAAGTATTGATTTCTTTATTTGCTTGGCATTGGACCACGGCTTGAGAAGCGTTCGCAGTCGAGTCCCTTGTGGTCTTACTATATCTCTTTGCGCGTTTGATGCGTATTTTCTCCAGACTCCTGTTGCATCCTTAAGCTGTGCTCTTAGCACTAGATTTGTTATCGAAACAAACTGTAGAGAGCCCAGCACTCTCTCCTGTTCGCGTCTTGATATCCGTTTGGATTTCAATAGTTTCTTGACAGATCCTGCTATTTCTTTCCTCTTCTTACTAGGAATGGAAAGCCAATGTGACTCCAAATCCCAGTGGATTCCCAACCACTGAAATTTTTGAGCTGGAGAAAGACGAGACTTTTCGATGTTGATCTTGAATCCCAGATGTTCCAGGAACTGGATCACTATCTTAGAAGCTTGCATGTATTCTGTCCTCGATGCTGCCCACACCAGCCAGTCCTCCAAGTAGGCTACTACTTGGACCCCCTTTAGGCGTAATTAATGGACGACTGCGTTCGCGAGCTTCGTGAAAATCCTTTGGGGCTATGTTTAGCACGAAAGGCATGGCTCTGAAGGCGTAAAGTTTTCTATGTAACTTGAAGCCTAGGTAGGAGGAGAGGTGACGATTAATTGGAACGTGCCAATAAGCGTCAGACAAGTCTATAGAGACAGTATATGCCCTTCTGGGCAGTAGGGTCCTTATGTGCTGAAGCGTGAGCATTCTGAACTTGTAGTTCACTATGAACTTGTTGAGTGGCGACAAGTCTAGAATAACTCTGAGTTTTTATGAATCCTTCTTTGGAACACAAAACAGCCTTCCTTGTAATTTTATGGACTCAACTTTCCGGATTACTCTTTTGTCTAAGAGTTCTCGGGCGTATTCTTCCAGAATGGGGGATGAGTGTTGAAAGAATTGAGGAAATTGAGGTGGAGGACTGCTCCAGTTCCAACCTAGTCCATTTTTAATTAGGCTGTGGGCCCAGGGATCGAAGGTCCAGCGATCCCTAAATAGCTGTAGTCTCCCTCCTACTGGAAGTATCTTACTTCAGCTGTTGTGGACCTGAGGCCTTGCCTCCTTGACTGCATCCTCCCCTGTATCCCCTTCCTCTTGAAGGGCATCTAGAAGAACCGCTGTTCCTCTAGCTCTCGAACGAAAGGAAGAAGTCTGCCTTTCGAAGGCTGGGTTAAAAACTGACGACTGTATCGCCACTTGCTGAGGTACCAGCTGGTACATGATTGGAGGTTGTGCTACTATCTGAGGCACCGCGGTCACAGGAAGTTGTTTTTGTTGCTGTCGGTAGGGTTTAGCCGGCCGAGAGGATGGCCTAGGCCTTTTTGTCTTCCTCTTGGGTTGGGGACCCTCATCCAGAGAAGACTTTCTCTTGAGATCTAAGCCCCACTTTTTGAGAAGGTTCCTATTCTCTTTGGCAGCCTGGTCTACTACCTCTTTAACAACTTCACTGGGAAAGAGGTCTTTACCCCAAATATGAGAGGAGATCAGTTTCCTCGGTTGGTGTCTCACCGCAGCCGAGGCGAACACGAACTCTCCACAGGCTCTCCTAGCTTTAATAAAGCTATAGAGATCCTTCTTAACTGTGGCCAGATGGGATTTGGCCACAACCATGAACATGTCCTGGATCTATGGGGTCACTTGCCCTCATTTCTAGTGTCGTTTGCAACAACATCGATGCCGCAAGTCTCTCCTTTGTCTATTGCTCTCTACGCAAGAGAAACTCCGACAGTTTTGGAAGTGCCTCACCGAACTGACGTTTAGCAATATCAGCTTCCAGATACCCGACTAAGAAGGTAAGGTGTACGAAGTGGCTTAGTCACTGTCTATACAAGCTTGCCGACCAGGGTTCGATTCCCGGCCGGAGCCAAGCTCTTGTCTTTGTGTGATTTTGCCTGGGGCTCTGATCCCGAGGTCGTTAAGAAAATCCAGACATTAATGTATCAAAAATATATATGGCTTATTTGAATATGAAAAACACGTAAAAATGTGCAAAATTTATCATATATATATATATATATATATATATATATATATATATATATATATATATATATATATATATATATATACATATATATATATATATATATATATATATATATATATATATATATATATATATATATATATATATATATATATATATATATATATATATATATATATATATATATATATATATATATATATATGATAAATTTTGCACATTTTTACGTGTTTTTCATATTCAAATAAGCCATATATATATATATATATATATATATATATATATATATATATATATATATATATTATATATATATATATAGATATATATATATATATATATATATATATATATATATATATATATATATATATATATATATATATATATATATATATATATATATATATATATATATATATATATATGATAAATTTTGCACATTTTTACGTGTTTTTCATATTCAAATAAGCCATATATATTTTTGGTACATTAATGTCTGGATTCTCTTAACGACCTCTGGATGAGAGCCCCAGGCAAAATAACACAAAGACAAGAGCTTGGCTCCGGCCGGGAATTGAACCCTGGTCGGCAAGCTTGTATAGACAGTGACTGAGCCACTTCGTACACCTTACCTTCTCAGTCGGGAAGCTGGAAGCTGATATTGATAAACGCCAGTTCGGTGAGGCACTTCCATATATATATATATATATATATATATATATATATATATATATATATATATATATATATATATATATATATATATATATATATATATTATGCTTGGTATCTTCGCTCTCCCCTCGCACTGACAGTGACCTGAATAAATATGTCTGTTTTTTCTCCCTGTTAATTGTTAACAGAACCGGTTCTCAGTTGAACAGGAAACAGCTTGTTATATGTTATGGCCTTCTTGCCCGAAATTGATGTATATATAACCTGATGTTCTGTAATAAAGTTACTCAGTTGCTTTCATCCTGCTTTTGAGTCACAAACTTCTCTCGTCCCGTCACATTGGTGAACCCGGAGTGACCCGCTCTTCCCACCTTCCACCCCCTCACTGTTACTATGACACCCTCAAAACATACAATTTGCAGCAGTAATCGCCATCGCCAGCCGCCTGTATAGCAAAGCTTTTTCAGGTCTCTCAACAACCGTTTGGGGACCAAAAGGTTTCGCTCGCCCTCAGGGGAATGACCAGTATCGCTCACCTGCAACCTGCCGCAGACGGCTCTCCTCGTGAGGTGAACCTACCGTTTACCCGAACCTGTACGCGCTGCCATACTCGATATCAATAGTTTACCCATAAAGGACTTAATGACCAAAGCCGGCGCCCTTATGGAAAGCCACTTCATGACCTTCAAGACCTCAATCAACGCCTCCACTCCAGATGAAGAGGACACCTATTCAACGTCAACCAAAGCTGACGTGAATGGCGTAGGACACACACGCCTATGAATGCCGTAGGACACACACGCCTATGATTGACGTAGGACACACATGCCTATGAATGCCGTAGGACACACACGCCTATGAATGCCATAGGACACACACGCTTACCCCGTGACAAGCCTGAGAGGTGACAAAGCCACCCATCATCAACCACTCGCTCGCGCCCCAACCAACGACGTCTACAGCCACTCATTGCCGCCCATTGGCCGCAGTTTTGCTACTAGCACTCCAGATTCGGGGCTGCCGCAATGAAATGTATAGTATGTCATTTTTAGGGAGGGAGCCATGTACCAACCATGTGTCCCACGATCGTACATAGCAACGACATTTTTGTTTGTTTTTTGTATATATTATAGGTATTAGTTTGTTGAGTGTAGTTGGAAAAGTGTATGGTAGAGTATTGATTAATAGGATTAAGGATAAAACAGAGAATGCAATCTTGGAAGTACAGGGTGGTTTTAGAAGAGGTAGGGGTTGTATGAATCAGATTTTTACAGTTAGGCAGATATGCGAGAAATATTTAGCAAAAGGTAAGGAGATGTATGTTGCGTTTATGGATCTGGAGAAAGCATATGATAGAGTTGATAGGGAAGCAATGTGGAATGTGATGAGGTTATATGGAGTTGGTGGAAGGTTGTTGCAAGCAGTGAAAAGTTTCTACAAAGATAGTAAAGCATGTATTAGGATAGGAAATGAAGTGAGCGATTGGTTTCCGGTGAGAGTGGGGCTGAGACAGGGATGTGTGATGTCGCCGTGGTTGTTTAACTTGTATGTTGATGGAGTGGTGAGAGAGGTGAATGCTCGAGTGCTTGGACGAGGATTAAAACTGGTAGGCGAGAATAATCATGAATGGGAGGTAAATCAGTTGTTGTTTGCGGATGATACTGTACTACTAGCAGACACAGAAGAGAAGCTTGACCGACTAGTGACAGAATTTGGAAGGGTGTGTGAGAGAAGGAAGTTGAGAGTTAATGTGGGTAAGAGTAAGGTTATGAGATGTATGAGAAGGGAAGGTGGTGCAAGGTTGAATGTCATGTTGAATGGAGAGTTACTTGAGGAGGTGGATCAGTTTAAGTACTTGGGGTCTGTTGTTGCAGCAAATGGTGGAGTGGAAGCAGATGTACGTCAGAGAGTCAATGAAGGTTGCAAAGTGTTGGGGGCAGTTAAGGGAGTAGTAAAAAATAGAGGGTTGGGCATGAATGTAAAAAGAGTTCTATATGAGAAAGTGATTGTACCAACTGTGATGTATGGATCGGAGTTGTGGGGAATGAAAGTGATGGAGAGACAGAAATTGAATGTGTTTGAGATGAAGTGTCTGAGGAGTATGGGTGGTGTATCTCGAGTAGATAGGGTTAGGAACGAAGTGGTGAGGGTAAGAACGGGTGTAAGAAATGAGTTAGCAGCTAGAGTGGATATGAATGTGTTGAGGTGGTTTGGCCATGTTGAGAGAATGGAAAATGGCTGTCTGCTAAAGAAGGTGATGAATGCAAGAGTTGATGGGAGAAGTACAAGAGGAAGGCCAAGTTTTGGGTGGATGGATGGTGTGAAGAAAGCTCTGGGTGATAGGAGGATAGATGTGAGAGAGGCAAGAGAGCGTGCTAGAAATAGGAATGAATGGCGAGCGATTGTGACGCAGTTCCGGTAGGCCCTACTGCTTCCTCCGGTGCCTTAGATGACCGCGGAGGTAGCAGCAGTAAGGGACTCAGCAGTATGAAGCTTCATCTGTGGTGGAAATGTGGGAGGTTGGGCTGTGGCACCCTAGCAGTACCAGCTGAACTCGGCTGAGTCCCTGGTTAGGCTGGAGGAACGTAGAAAGTAGAGGTCCCCTTTTTTGTTTTGTTTCTTGTTGATGTCGGCTACCCCCCAAAATTGGGGGAAGTGCCTTTGGTATATGTATGTGTATATATTATGCTTTGTATCTTCACTCTCCCCGCGCACTGACAGGGACCTAAATAAACATGGCTGATTTTCTCACCGTTAACTGTTAACAGAACCGGTTGTCGATTGAACAAGAAACAGCCTGATATACGTTATGGCCTTCTTGTCCAAAATTGATGTATATATAAGCCGATGATCTGTAATAAAGTTACTCAGTTGCTTTCTTCCTGCTTTTGAGTCACAACCTTCTCTCGTCCCGTCACACGCTCAACCTCAATAAATTCTTGTAGTGTCCTCAACCTCATCATCCTTGTGAGTTAAGGATGGGTGCTTTTGGGGACCCTGCTGAGTCCTTAGCAGCAATATCCAGGCCCTCCCTGGTCCCAGCTTGGCTAGAGAGGGGACTTGGGCAGTGATCACAATGTATATATGGTCAATCTCAAGATCATTGTTATTCAAACAAGGGCAATGTCACAGTCCCTTGTCTCTGTCATTCATGATCGGCCTTTAAACCCTAAAGTAAAAGGAGTAGAAATCCTTAATGTCGTTGGCATCAGGAGAGGCTAACCTCACTAATGAGTCTACAACCCTTTAATGGGTGTCCCTCTTCCTTATATCCTTTGCATTAGCTTTCTAGAGAAACATTTTGAAAGTAGTATCACTTACTGATATAAGACTTTCAGTGTGAACGATGCTATGTTTTATATGATATGTTGACACTGACATTTACACCCAGATATTATCATGTGTGTTTTGTATAAGTGTCGATGCAAATATTGAAATGGGTTTATAATTCCAGAAGACATAATTACAGGAATACTTGTTTTGTCTCTATAACTAAACAAGCGCCATACTTCTTTTATTCACGACAAATATCCCATAGACAATCACATGCACATGCAATGAAGGCTGGATTCAGAGAGAGTCACAATCACAGACGTTATTATGAGAACTGCAGAGTCTTCCTCTTGTCTTCTTCAGTCAATCTTGGTTCTTATTGTTTTCGTTTTGCAATTTATTCTATGAATGTCCCTCGGACCACAAGGCAAGTAGGCAAGAGAGAGAGAGAGAGAGAGAGAGAGAGAGAGAGAGAGAGAGAGAGAGCAAATCACCTTTAGTGTATTTATTGAGCTAAGATTTCCTGAGAGGGATTTTATAAAGAGAACATGTTATTTCCCTAGTATTCCTCCTATGAGTGATGGAAGGATCGAAGGATATTATAGTTTATGACAGATAAACGTCTCTCTTCAGTGATTCCTTCATGACCAATGAAGGAATACCATAAAGGACGATTGGTGTCAAAATTTGATTGATATTCATTGCACATCGAAGGAATCAGGAAACGCTTTGTAAATTTGAGGAATTGCAAGAGGTAACCATCTTTTGCTTTTGATATTGTTATGCAAAGTCGTTTCATAATTATTGGTTTATAATCTTTCTTTTCTTTTTTTAGTTCATTGGAAACGTTTTATCTGTTTCAGTAACTATCCTTTTGATATATAAAAGCGAGGCGTCAGAAAATAAACGTATTCTATATGCACAAATGATGAGGTTGTAACCCCACCAACATACCTGCATTGCCTCTTTCCATCAAAGATAAGGATTAAGTCATCATCAGTGGTTTCTGTTTATTTCCTTCATCAATAGGTTTCTCTTAGAATATTTATGCTAAACTTGTAAACACGTAACAGTTCATTCACTTATTTCCTTTGGAGTTGTGTCTACGTGGAAAACTGCAAGCAGAAGATGGGTTGATAGCAACTCCCCCCCCCCCCCACCAGTCACACAATAACCCACACGAAGTATCAGATTAAGCTTATACGAAATAATTTCACTATAAAGCAGCAACTCTCTCTCTCTCTCTCTCTCTCTCTCTCTCTCTCTCTCTCTCTCTCTCTCTCTCTCTCTTGGAAGTGAAGTGTAAATTCTAAGAGCAAATGAAATAAATGACCGTTATAAAATGTCCATACCTCTCTGTTTTATATATAAATTATAAAAGAAAATATCTAATACACCTGTTCATACATAAATCAATATGTACGTGTATACATATACATCTATAAAATAAAAGAATGGATACATGGATGCATCAACTGAAGTCGAGTGCATGCAATCCGTTGGCCTTGAGAAGTTGTTGTTGATAAGAAAGAGATTTTGTTGACGTTTTCTTCGGGTGACTTGCTACGAACTTTGACACCTCGAAGAAGAAGAAGAAGAAGAAGAAGAAGAGAGAGAGAGAGAGAGAGAGAGAGAGAGAGAGAGAGAGAGAGAGAGACCCACAGCGTTATATCAGTCACCCAGATGTCATATTAGTTATTTAGCAACGATTGCATTGACATAACTTTATGCTGCTGATAAAAGATATTGAAAAATTCCATGTGCTCAAAGAACTATAATTTCTCTATGAAGTATCTACTAAAAAGCTGGTTGCACACTATGGAGAGAGAGAGAGAGAGAGAGAGAGAGAGAGAGAGAGAGAGAGAGAGAGAGAGAAGATAAAATTAAAGGATGCATATTATTGATCATTCCTAAAAGCAAAGGAAGATCTGTCGAGGGAACTTTGCCGAAAAACTGTTCGGAGGCAATTTGCCTCAACACCCAAAACTTGAGTGAGTCCTGAGGAAAGTTGTAGTTAGCAGAAGAGTCATCTTTTACAAACTTCTATTTACAGAAACACAAGAAACAATATAGATATAGAATTTGGGTCTGTTTCTGCATTGCGGTTTATTCTTGTGATTGGTGTTATTTCTGTTGTTGTTGTTGTTGTTTATGCACCTAAATCATAATTAAATAGAAAACCCAACAACGATAGGGGGACGGTAGAGACCGTGAGTACTAAATCGCTATGATGCTCGGATAGGGGCACCATTTATGAGGCCGGGCTGGACGACGGTGAAACTGAGCATTTATTTTATCACCCAGAGCCTAGTAGTATAATTAGGCTATACGTGCAACAGAAAAAAAAGATATGCATAAAAATGTCTTCTATAACAAATGTTATCATTTTTAACACAAAGATTCTTCTTATTGACATATTCTTTTCTTGCTTCTTTGCCAAAAGCGAATTTGGTTTCACCAAAAGATCGTCATCTTTTTCAATGCATTTTTATTAAAGCGTAGTTTCGGTACTTGGAGAGAGAGACAGATGGGACGAATAAGTATTTATAAGGAAGTGTCAAAAAAAAAAAAAGAAAAAAAGGGAAAGATGACATCATAGTATTTTCTTCTACCCTCCTTTACTATCATTTTTTGTTATTCAGTTGGATTGCCCCTACCGTCTGACTGCGCACTGGTAAGATACTTTGAGTTGTTTTTATGTAATCACATAATGTCATCATTAAATGCGTCACAAGTTTGTTGAAAACAAACCAATCCTTTATCTGAAGGGGGAAGAGTTTAGCTAAAATCAGTTAA
>NC_090749.1:9696914-9699414 GCF_036898095.1 Palaemon carinicauda
AAACGAATTCAAACTTGGCGGGACTTGCATCACACGACAGCGCCGGATTGAGAAGGGTGACTGAGGGCTTATGTGTGTGCTGATTGGCTGATCACGGAGACTTGGCTGAGTTTGCGGGACTCTGGTTGGAAAAGGCTCATGTAGATCTCAAATAAAGATCTAAATATTATTATTATTATTATTATTATTATTATTATTATTATTATTATTATTATTATTATTATTATTATTATTATCTAGTTCAGTACATTTGCTAGAAGTTATTTCAGTCAAAACAAAGTCTAAAGTTGGTACCGTGGAAACTATAGTTAAAATATCTTTTTAATAGTTTATATGTTTTAAATTTAAAGGACAAATAAAAAAAAGACTGGGATAAACATTGTGTTGAAAGAAATAAATTGATAAAGGAGGCAAGGAAACGAAAATTAAAAGCATCAGATATTACCATACTGAGACACCAATATACTAGGTCATCTCGAAATTGATTCTCAGATGGTTCAACTGGTTTGAATGGATGGGCTGAGTGGTGGGTGAGTTTTAATTCATTTAAACATTCAGTTTAATTTCTATTTAAAATTGGTTCGTTTTTGGCTTTTATTAAAAAAGTCTGGTTTTCTCTTCAGAATTCAACTCTTAGTTTAAGCTTTATCTTTTAAGGTGAATCAATCAGTCTCCAGTTTGAGAACCAAGCTTTTGCCTGTATATTTTTAGAATGGCCTTTTTGATTTGCCTTAAAGTTCGCGATTTGCCTTAAAGTTCGCGCTGTAATAATTTCCACATACGCTTCCCAATTTCTCTGTGCATCTACCTAAAAGTGACCAGTGATTCTTTATCAAGTGTTTTCCTTTAAATTTCGATTGTGCTTTTCTTGCTTGGAATTTTTATACACTTAACAATTATAAATAAAGAGAAATCAATAGCAAATCACTTTTACATCTGGCAAGTAGGCATGACCATGTAGCAATACCAACTCCAAAACATTGCTGCAATTATTACTATAAATGAGTATTAACGAGTTTAAAGGGTTCAAACGACAAACAGGGCGAGGAAAATGTATTCAAAGATATCAAAGGAACTTTAATTTATTTGATTTTGATTCCCTTAAACAAGATGTTTACATCTATCCCTGGGCGAGGTCTCGCTTGAAGGTTTAGAGAGTTAAAGGCCACCAATGAATGGTAGAGGCAAGGGACAGGGACATTGCCCTAGCAAACAACACAATGCTCTGTCTAAAGACTGACCATATATTATATGATCAGCGCTGAAGCCTCCTATCCACCCAATCTAGGACCAGGGAGGGCCAGGTAATGAGTGCTGATGACTCAGCAGATAGACCTATAGGTTTTCCCAAACCCCCCAAGGTTAGCTCATAAGGATGGCAAGGTTGCAGACACTAAAGGAACTAACGAGTCTGAGCGGGACTCGACCCCTGACTGGCAAACTCCAGGCAGAGACGTTACCAATCGGGCCACAACAACCCGAAAGCTATTTATAGTTTCGATGCCAAACAAATAAAATCTATCTTGATGAACCTTTTGCATTTTGTAGAGGTGATAACGAAGTGCTCAGTTCCATCTACTGGGTTGGGATCTGTGTAGTAGATATCTCTTCGACATTGAAAGCAAATCCTCAGAAACTTACTGACGAATTCTAAGAAGATTTTCTATATCACGTGATCCTGATTGGATTGGTCTTTTTTCGGTTAATGTCATAAGACAGGTCAGGATTCCCTCAACACATTATATCTATGGATATTTATTCTCCATGGAATAAAGACTGATGAAGATCTAACAAAATCTTATACGATACATATTAATTTTACTCTCAGGCTTATCAATATACTTCTTTGAAACCCTCAAGGGGACGAATGTGAACTTTCAATGGTGTCAATTTCGTATATTAGATTTCTCCTCCAACTCCACTTACCATCACATCATCTTCTAAGATTTAATTTGCTCAGATCTGCTTTGAGACATTTTGTTTATCAAAACATAAAAGTTCAGATGTCTACTGCAACCCTGCTTGCATTTGAAGGGGTCATGCAATTAATAACGAACTGGTTCTCAATATGAAACGAATGCAGGGGAATTTGTCTACGAATGCTGGGGAATTTGTCTACAAATGCCGGGGAATTTGTCCCTCCCATCAGAGCTGAAGAATCCTAGCAGAATCTTGGCATTAAATCTTTGAAAATTGATTCATGAAACGGCGGAAAGTATCGTCAAAATCAGACCGGGAGAGATTCTGTGAATTATTGTGCAATTTCGCTAGCAGATCTAATTCAGATTGGGGCAATGCCTTGTTAACGAGGCGATGCATTCAAAACGGAACTTGTTCTGTTCAGGAAAGAGATTTTTGGATCAAGAAAAGGAAATTCAATTTTAAAATTTGAAATGTTTCATCGAGAAAGATTCCTGAGTCTCAACACAAACAAACTCAAGTAAGTCAAAGTCACTTTCCAAACAGGATTAAAACGTTATATGGAAAGTCAAGTTTAATA
>NC_090749.1:9704414-9711914 GCF_036898095.1 Palaemon carinicauda
CTCAGAGGACTTAGGCTTCAACTGAAAAGGAATACAATTTAACCATAAAAGAAACCATTTCTGGTACACACCAGGAACATAACGTGTGGGCTACTATCTGCACTCTTTGGTGTAGACTTAGCAGTTTCTCCTTTACTTAAACCAGATGGCTCTTTCACTCACTGTCCAAAGGAAAAGGCAACCCTTTTGGTTGATGTGTCTGACAGTGAGCAAAGTAATGAGAAATTTAATCTTTCTTAATCCAGTTTCTGGTAATATGAAATAAAGTTTGATGTATTTTAGCATTTGCACATCAGGTCATATATATCTTGGTCTATTGCAGGCAAAAACACACTCCCTTTAAATCCAATCCTGACTTTTCATTGCAATAAAATACAAAATGGTCGTTTTGCAAGTCTCTGGCAGTTTGTACAGGAATCCAATTAAACCTACGGCCTCAACACGATTGGTTTCAGGTGAGGTCTCAAATCTCTTTTGGCAAAAACAATGTTAGACATCGCCCTGAAAAGTAAAACCCTATGCATATCTATTTTACCCTGTGAGTCAATAGTTTTTGTAGGTGTCAATGGAAAAATTGGTTCCAACGGCCTTCGGTATCCAGCAATAGTGATTTAAACATATCATATTCAAAAAGGAAATAATGATTAAATTTACTTTTGATCAGAGATATATTGGTTACTTTTTCACTCTATTTAAATTATTCTTTCTCATAGATCTTTTACCACATATTTTATTTTCATGCTTTGTTGAGAGAGAGAGAGAGAGAGAGAGAGAGAGAGAGAGAGAGCGAGAGGAAACTTCAGGCATAAAACCCTTCAGTGTCAATTCCACTTGGCAAATTAATATACTCAAGCCTTTATAACAGGCCCTCTGAGTTGTTTAGTCTAAAGGATATTCTTGAAAACACAATTAGTCACCAGTGCCACCTGAGTACTGTATATATATATATATATATATATATATATAATTATTAGAGGGAGATTTCAGAAAGGGTTTGAACAATAGAGAGAGAGAGAGAGAGAGAGAGAGAGAGAGAGAGAGACGCTATTCTCTCTAAAAAGTAGAAATAGTCGATATCTACTTTCTGGACTCTACTCTTGTGTTTGGCAAAGCCAAAAATAGATAGCAAAATCCATCGAGCAAAAAATGCAGAGAAAAGACAACATATTTTGTAGGGACAAACATTGATCGCTTCACCTCGATTTTACTTTTACTATCTCATGTTAATATTGACACTGATCATTCTCAAGAGCCTCCAACGCAAACAACAGTTTTCAGAGGGACAACCTTCGACAAAACAAGTTATTTCGTCTTTTGTTTTTTCCTTGACTGGTATGCTTTTGAAGACGATGTCTCCTGCACTGCTTGTTTCAGCGCAACACCTTTAATATTCTGTATTACATAAATAGTTTAACAACTTCCTTTCAATTGTCTAACAACTCATTGCCATAAGGAAGTCTTTGTGAAAGAGCCTGAGTGGATGAAGGAGGAAATGGAATGGAATTGGAAAGCAAATTCTTATAATTGATTTTTAATCTATAGCGATGTTCATTTCATGAAATTTGTTCCCATTACATAAGAACTACTTGCTATGGATCTGTGGTGGAATAAATTGATTTTTTTCTTATATTTAAACAGTTTTTACAGGAATTTCTATGACATTCTTTTTCTACTTGAAATGATGGTAATTATTGTTCAACTGATTTCAACTGAAATGGAAGATCTTTACTGTTTTACGCACTCACAGAATCTCCGATTTTATTTTCAGGTTAATGTCGTCCGCATCAAAATCTTGAAATCTGTTGGGAGTTTCACTTAAACTTATCATATATCACCTTTCACCTGGTCTTAATATTGGCACAAGGATTCTGGGAATAGGGTTGCAAGCCCCACACACATGACCAAAGGATGGTCAAGTGGAGGGAGCTTCCACAGCCACAACAGCATCTGATGTGAAAAGACCCAAAATGGCTCCTTGATTGTTTTTTTTTTTCCTTCTTTTTATTCAGGTCAGATGTGATGGAAGGATCATCTGGTCAGATGTGATATTGGAAGTTTAAATATTCTATCTATTCAAGATATGAGGAAGATTTTACTTCATTTCTAATTGGAGTCACATTGTGCAAGGTCATCTCTTCGCCAGGAGCAAAGGATGTTGACAGATGCATTCACTGTTGCGTTTATAGATATGGTTCAAAACTCTCTCTCCCTTTTTTAACATATAAATTTATATTTATAGTTATGAGCGTGCATATGCACTTACATACATACATATGTATTTATATTTCAAATAGTGAGTTAAAAATAGTTTTCAGATTCGAAATAATTATTTCCTGGAATAGAGAACCTGTACTTCTGAATCGAAACAAAACTTGACATTAGACTTGAACCCTTCGTGTAGTTCAAAATATTTGAGTCAATTTTGGGCTTCTCTGTACATGTTCCAGTTGAAACTAGTTTCTACGAGAACAAAAGGTCCACCTTAGAACAAAAATGCTCAGCATATACACTAATGAAATAACGTCTCGTGTCCCAAACAGCTCTTCCCATCCTCCTCTCCTTCTGCAGAGACTTCTTCCCAATCACTTGCATGAACTCTTTTAAAAGATTATCTCTGAACATCTCTGTAGTTATTCGAAGCCATTTGGATATCTGGACACAGGATAGGAAGACCACTGAAGGGGGATTTCTCACTGGCTCTAAAAATTTCGATGGACATCGTAAAAATCTCTTCCATTGGAATCATTTTGATTGAGTTTTCCTTTTTCTGTCATCATCTAAGGAGACAGAGGTATAGATTTTTCTTCTTCTTTTATATTTAAAGAGAGAGAGAGAGAGAGAGAGAGAGAGAGAGAGAGAGAGAGGGAGAGATTCCAAGTGGGAACAATTCCAATTGGGTCGTAATCTTCATAACAGGTTACATGAAATTGAAATAAAGTTCGAGATCTCCATCTTGGGATTTTAGATTGGATTAAATGTCAAATATTAAATCAAACCTGGTTGACAGAGAGAGAGAGAGAGAGAGAGAGAGAGAGAGAGAGAGAGACTGTAAAGATGGCAAATGTATTCAAAATTACCGTTTTAAAAAGCCAAGGAAATTACTAACTTGTTTCCACTGAATAAAAACATGTGAACTATTATACTATGTAGGGTTAGAAACTAACTGTCTCTCTCTCTCTCTCTCTCTCTCTCTCTCTCTCTCTCTCTCTCTCTGAGTTTTTCTTCTAAAGAAACAAAAGATAGTCACTGGAGACTTATTCCTATGTTATGTTGACAAATATTGAGAATGTCTCAAGTTTATAAAACTCTCGTTACTGATCTGATGGGAAAGTGGCCGAAGTTAGTTGAGTTTTGTGAAGCAAAGTTTGAGATACGAGTTTTGGAAGAAGAAGAGTCTGGTTCCTTCACCTGAGACCTGCGGATGATAATGATAAGAATAACGTGAGTTACATCACTTATGTATGAAATACCAAACCTTAAAGGCATCGATCTTTTATTGTCTATATCTGCTTTATGAGAAGAAAGGAAAGATTCTCTCTCTCTCTCTCTCTCTCTCTCTCTCTCTCTCTCTCTCTGTATGTATGTATGTACTTTCCATGAGAGACCAGTGAAAAAACTGTTAACTGTTTTTTATCATTGTCGTTAATCTTGAACGGCCTCAAATCTTTTTCGAAAAGTGTCCCTGCCAACTCATGCTCTTATAATTTACAGTTGTGTGTGTTGGCCAATTTGGAAATTTTTTCAGTTATTGTGAAATTAAAGATATAAAGTTTTACAATCATAGCTGAAAAGGATCAGTTTGATTATTTCTTTTTAAAACCATTTCATTTAAGAATCCGAATCTTAGTTAGAGAGTAAATATATCAGGAACACTACTGTTATTGTTGTTTACTTAATTATAATTGTTGTTGTTAGTATAATATCTAACGTGATTATAATAGCTGTTCGTTTTGTTACTGAAAATGTACCAAACTATAAAATTTCAGCCGTTGCAGACCTTAACAGTGTTATATCCATTGAAGCAATGTTGCATCATCGTGTTATTCGAGGACATGGCCTCTCGTATAATGTGGCTATGTCCTAAAATGTCTCCTCTATCTTGGTATGTTGAATATGAAGGTATATATATGTACAAAATATTTCTTACCAAGCACGGGTTGAAATACTGACTCAAGTTCATTACAAGGGATGGCTATATTTTTACATCATACCTGGCTTGCATCGGGGCACAATATAAATTCAGCGGCGTAGTATTTGACTCTGCCATGACAGAGAGAGAGAGAGAGAGAGAGAGAGAGAGAGAGAGATTCATACCAAAGTCAGAGATGGTCTAACACGTTTTTCCATCATGGCCGTCACCCTTGGCTGGTTCGTTAATATAGAAAGGAAAAAAAGTCCACTTTTTTTGTGGAAGCGAATAAATTCACAAATAAGTTTCCTCCCCCATCAAACTTCTTCCTTCCTTCCATGGGACTTTCCTTTTACCTATAGAAATGCGAAAAACTATATCTTCATAAATTCCTTTCTGTTGAGTCCCATTCCCATTCCCATTCCCGTTCCCATTATCTCAGACTCTCCCTAAAAAAAAAAAAAAACTTCGTTTACTCTTTGCTACAGAAGTATTTCAAGATAATAATTAGTTGTAGCCATAACCAGTCGCTTTACAAAAGAGAAATACATAATTCAGAGCATTAATATTCAAAGGGCAATTATTATCCCAGCGATGAACGACAGAGAAATGGAAATGTGGAAGAAGAAATAAAATGAGAAATGATGAGATTCTGAAAGATTTCTCTCCCGATTTTCTCAATTGGTTTAGAATAGATAGATAGATGGATGGAGGCACTGAAAAGAATTTGTGGTTAGACAGAGGTGACAGGAGTTGGTTGAGTTGATGCTGCTTTCGATATTTCTTTCTATTTAGGTCGGTTTTTTTTTTTTTTTTTTTTTTTTCTTTTTTTTTTTTTTTTTTTTTTTTTGAGAGAGAGAGAGAGAGAGAGAGAGAGAGAGAGAGAGAGAGAGAGAGCATTGTAACGAGTTACACGAGCATTTGGTATAAGTCAGCCGTCCTTCTAACATTGAAGTATAATCGCTAAAATGCACCCTCCCCCCCTTCTCTCTCTCTCTCTCTCTCTCTCTTCTCTCTCTCTCTCTCTCTCTCTCTCTCATATCTGTAATAAGCGTATCTTTCTCACAACTTTTATACGATTCCTCATTCAATCTAGTTAAACTTCGGAGATTTTTATACCAGTGATACATTCTTTACCCGCAACACTGTCCGGAAAAGCTTATTCATTTGGTCTTATAATGTTTTCATTTACTAAATGTTATAGAAACATGAATTTCACAACAAACCAAAGCAACTATTTGCAAAGGCTTTAATCTCCGTCAAACTTCCATCATTACCGCAAGGGTTATTAACGACCAATGGCTATAAATAGGAATCTCATGAATTACGAAAGACAAGTTGTCAAAATAAAAGCTTCAGGGGAACAACTCACTACGACGACGCCATAGATTTCAATGTTATGGAAGAGCTTTCATAATATTCTTAGATATAAAGTTTTAGACTGCAGTGTATGAATGGGGGCCTCGAACAAACGACAGTCAAACATTAAACAATCTCTCTCTCTCTCTCTCTCTCTCTCTCTCTCTCTCTCTCTCTCTCTGTGGGAGATGTTGGTGGAGTTTAATGAACACAAATGGTCTTTTTAAGATAAGATAGTTGTGATTGTTATATTTAAAATGAGAGTTTTCCTTTCCAAACAACGGCGAACGGGGTATCAGGATGTAGTTCCTCCAGTTATTATTATTATTATTATTATTATTATTATTTTATTATTATTATTATTATTATGTGAAAATACGGATCTAAGTAATGTATTTTTTCATGTGATTTATAGAATATATATATATATATATATATATATATATATGAATAAAATTTTACGCAAATCAAAATAAAAAGAGATGCCATCGAAACGAAAAGTCATAAAGTGCATCTCCCATTTCCTCTGCTTCTAAAAAATGTCGCCTCTTTTCCTCTCCCCTTTCTTCCCTCAACTGAATAAGAGAGAAGAACTTCGATATCAAATGGTTCTTAAGGAGGAAACAATTACTTTCGTTATAAAAATATATTCATCAAATATCGCACATATTTACAATTGTGCAAGATACTGCAACTCTTGAAAGTATATTTTTCCGTCGTTGCAATATCGCCTTCCTAACTATATTCCTCCTTTTTATACATTCACATACACGAATTACTCTTTGATTCTGTTCCATCTTTTGTAAGTTGTGTGTTGTATAGAATATCTAGCAATATATTTAATTATTCATAATGCCTAACTTCATAATAACTGTAAAAAAAGGGGGTTTACAACTATTCAATTCTGAACAGTAACACATCGGAGTTTGTGTGTAGGTCGAAACACGATATTCTTTTCCTTTATTAAAAAAAAAAAAAAAAAAAAATATATATATATATATATATATATATATATATAAATATGATTTTTTTTCTTTTCTGATCTGGGTTGACCTTCTCTTTGTTGATCTTGATATTGTCAAATTTTAAGGTTTAATTGATTTTACTCTTATTACAAAGGAAAAGATAATTAACAGTCAACAAATATTAATAATGGTTAAAAATGGTTATTTTTGCGTGTTAGTATTTCGTGAAAATAACTGTACGAGATTCTCATGAAATCCACATAAATTCCATCATTGTTACTGAATCTAACAGAATATTCCCCACCATAACTATTCTTTTTATATTTTCGAAACCATTGCTCAAAAAAATGTTATGTCCTTAGGCCAAACTCTCTAGAAATCCTTAAATAATTGGCTGGATTCAATATAAACTTTTAAGATAAACCGACAGTTCTCCTCTTCCTTAAATATGAATGGGATTTTTATCTAACAATAAAAAAGTAGAATTTGACAGCTGTCTAATAATGTATGTAGTTATTCAGTGTTCCCAAATAACCTCGATTTTACAATAGAACTTTACGACAAAATATCTGAGAAAAAAAGGAATATTTGACATTTATGATTTCGTATCATGTTATTCAGTGTTTCCTGAACAAGTAAAATTATTTTCCCTCATATATAGAAAGAAAACAAAAGCTTCCGTACAGTCTGAACACTGTAATCTCTTTAATCTTTCATTACAGTTCATTTAATCTCTCTCTCTCTCTCTCTCTCTCTCTCTCTCTCTCTCTCCTTATTAAGCTTTTGTTATTTCAACATTTCACCCCATTTCTGTATCTCCCCTGACGTAACACTTGCAGCGATAGAATTTCGTTTACGAGTTTCCAACTTGACGAATCAAAGCTTTTGCAAATCTTGATTCTCTGATTAAAGTTAAAACAAAACTGGGATTTAAAAAGTGATACGAAATGACAAGCGCTTTATCATCCCGTTACATATGAGGGAAATCATTCGAATTTTCAAGTCAAGACTGAACAATTTATGGCGAAATGGAAAATGTCAAACATT
>NC_090749.1:9714414-9726054 GCF_036898095.1 Palaemon carinicauda
ATTCCATATAATGAACATTAATTAACACTGCAACCAGTCCTTGACAAGAAAGCATTTGGACATTTAGCTGCCTTTGAAACCCTCTTATCAAGATAAAGGAGATATTCACGACATAACTACATAATACGAGAATCCATTTTCTCGAATAACACGATGATGCAACATTGCTACAATGAATATGATACTCTTAACGTCTACTACGGTTGACATTTGGAAGTTTGGTTTTTATTTTCAGTAACAAAAACAACAACAATTTTATTTATGTTAAATATCATACTAACAACCACAATAATCATAACTAAGCAAACAACAATAATGGCAGTAGTGTTCCTGATATATTTACTCTCTAAATAAGATGGTACATTCATTCCATAGGATTCTTAAATGAAATAATTTTAAAGAGGAATAATCAAACAGATCCTTTTTAGATATGATAATAAAACTTTAATTTCACCATCGCTGAGAAACTTTCCAAATCAGGAAAAGCAGAAAGGTAACTATTATAAGTTTGACTTGTGTAAGATATGAAGAGGTTGAGTTGGAAGGGACGCATTGCGAAAAATGATTTAAGGAGGTTTAAGCCTAACAACAATAAAAGAAATGAACAGTTCTTACACTGGTCTTGCATCGAAAGTACACACACACACACATACAGAGAGAGAGAGAGAGAGAGAGAGAGAGAGAGAGAGAGAGAGAGAGTCTTCCCTGATTTCACAAAGCCCGTTTGGCTCCCACAATTCCCTCTTTGACTTCCTATTCCTCCCAGATTTATCTGATTATTGGCCATAACTGTTTTATTTTTCTGTCTGTACTGAAGCTGATTAAAACATTTAATGACCAGAGTCTTTAATATTCACTAAAGTTATGACATGAGAGAAGGAGTTCGTCAGTCAACTATAACTCAATAAAATGAGATTTTATCCCTTCTAGATTTGAAACTTTATCAAGAGAATCTTGGTTATTTACATAATACAGCACAAGAGGTAGTTCTAGGTATTACGTTTGGACTTTTAGGGGACATCTTTTCGTGTAAGGCTTTTTATGAGAAAAACGTTGCTTAGGAGCTAATTGGAATCATTATCATCATCTCCTACTAAGCCTATTGACGCAAAATGCCTCGCTTAGATTTTGCCGGTTGTCTCTTTATTGAGCTTTCAAATCAATACTTCTCCATTCATGATCTCCTACTTCACGCTTCATAGTCCTCAGCCCTGTAGGCTTGGGCCTTCTAACTCTTCTAGTGCCTTATGGAGCCCAGTTGAAAGCATGGTGAACTAATTTCTCTTGGGGAGTGCGAAAAGCATACCCAAACCATCTCCATCTACCCCTCACCATGATCTCATCCACATATGACACTCGAGTAATCTCTCTTATAGTTTAATTTCTAATCTTGTCCTGTCTCATTTAACTCCCAAATATCCTTCTGAGGACTTTGTTCTCAAATCTGCTGAATCTGTTGGATATTGTTTCATTGTCATTCCACGACCCATGTCTATACAATAACACCGATCTCACTTAAGTGATATATTTTAATATGTAATTTCAAGCGATTTGGTTTTCAAATTTTACTTAACCTAGCCATTGTCCGATTTGCTATTTTTCAACCATTCACTATACTCTAATTATAAAGACCCTGTATTGGAGATCATAGTTCCTAAATAATTAAAAAATTTCACATCATTAATCCTTTATCTTTCCAATGATATTTCATCTTCCATGGCATATTCCGCTCTCATCATCTCTGTGTTTCTTCCATTTATCTTGAGCTGTTATGGACTAATGATAAAAGAAAAATATTTTTAGGCCCAAAAGCAATGAAAACTGTATAAATTTATGCATAATGTTATGGAATATATACAATATATCATTTCAATAGTTTTATCATAATCAAAAGTAGCAAAACCCGTTTAAAGCAGAATAGGTTTAGGAAAAAAAAAAAAAAAAAAAAAAAAAAACAGAGACATCATCATCCTGAAAAGATCAAGAAGGACATTGTCAATGTGACGCCAAAGAGATGCAGTCTTGAGTAATCCTCAACTAGACTTTGACTCTTCCTGTCTTGAATATTCAGTTTGCATACTCCAGTAGAGCTCGCTAAGCCTCAGCTTAAAGTGGGATAGAAGAGAACCAGTGGCCCAATGATACGGATTTGGGTGAAGGGGTTAAGGGAGAGTCACTGAGGGATTGGGAGGGGGAAGGTAGAGGGAAGGGAAGGGGGAAGGGAGGGATGCAGAATCTCAAGCAATGCAGAAGTGGTCAGAGAGGGAGGGAAGTGGATAGAGATTGGAGACACTGGAAGATAAAGAAGAAAAAAATGAAAGTAAATAAAGTTCGGAGACCGAAGAAAAAGGAATGTTGAGGAAACAAGGAAAGAGATAAGAATGGAATTATGTTCATTTTGTTTGGTTAGAGATTTCAACAAATGATGTTTCCTTGGAATAGAAATTTGTGTTTAATATCTTATGTTTTTCATTCAACCTTCCACATTCCTTCTCCTTGCTGTTAGTAAATAGTTATCCCCTACTAGAGAGAGAGAGAGAGAGAGAGAGAGAGAGAGAGAGAGAGAGAGAGAGGAGAGAGAGAGAGAGAGAGAGAGAGATCGTCCATGTGAAAATACATTTCATATGGAAGGGCGCCAAGTAGAAGAAGACTATATGGAGAAGTCTCCTTATTATTATCATTATTATTATTATTATTATTATTATTATTATTATTATTATTAGCTAAGCTAAAACTAAGTTGGAAAAGATGGATGCTATAAACCCGAGGGCTCCAACAGGGAAAAATATCCCAGTGACGAAAGGAAATAAGGAAATAAATAAAGTATATGAAAAGTAATAAGAAATAAAATGAAATATTTTAAGAACAGTAACAATAAAATATTTTAAGAACAGTAACGTCAACTTATCTTCTCAGCTTCTTCTTTTGCATTTTGCATTAAATCTTTCAAACTAAGCCGATAGTTAGCAAATCTGTTGCCACATTAAATCTTTCATTTACATTTTTTCTCTTTCTTCAACCCACAATCCACTTATGCTGGCTGACATCTTTGACTCTCATCCTCAAGTCTTTGAAGACTGTGGCAGTTTGTGGAAGTTTTATCTAATGAAGTTTTGGAAGCATTTTTATGAAGTTATCTCAGATGAATATGAAATACTCCATCAACTTAGATAAGCTTTTCTCCCTGGATTTTTGTCCCTCGCGTTCCAGTGAGTCTGTTGCAGCGCAATGCACAGATTTGATAGACACACACAAATGGGGTTTTTCGTCTCTCTCATTTTTCTTTGATTTGTCCAAACTATTGTTATGTATGAGTTCGTGTTGTGTGTAGCCTATGTGTATGGGTGCTAATGTGTTTATTGGTACAATATATAGTAGCAAATAAACTAGAAATAAATATGATAAGCAGACACCCATTCCATTAAATCATTAATGTCATTTTCAAGACCTCCTTTGAGCGAAAAATGTCGTAAAATGTCAGAGAGATGGAACATACATACATGCACTTCCCACGTAAGGACAAGGGAGACCAGGCAGTGACTGCCGATGTCCCAACCCACAAACTTCCTTAACCATTGCCCAAGAGCTATTTTCGTTTATAAACAAAGATATGACTACATGAATGCATTGGTTATTGGTTGAACCATAAACTTGCTTTAGGTAAAATAAAGAGATCACATTTAAACCCCGAATTGTAAGAGAACTTTCATCGACACGTACACACGCACAAACCTACTCATTCATAAAGACGCGCGGGAAGATGAGACTTGCGTTTACTCTTCCAAGCGAATCTGCATCAATTGCTAAAGTTCTGGAGTTTCCCTTGGACCCTTCTAATGTTTATGCAAAGACAGCAAAGGAAAACTTTCCAAAATGTCTGGAAGCAAAAGCACCAGGACTCTTCCGCAGTGTTCTCAGGGATACATAAGTTTCCAGGATATTCGGAATTTTGGAAAGCTATGGAATCTATTTCTGGTTCTAAGTTCCAAAGTCAACAATAACTTTTGCACTGTGTGGCTGACTGCGATGGTCCGACTCAGTGTGTTTAAGAATGCCTACTTTTGCATCAAGTTCGACATTGTTATTATCATAATTTCCTTTGGTAATAGTTAGGCACCAGATGGCATTGTGCTACTTAGTTAAATTGAAAATTACAATCGAATTCTATCGATGATAAAGATCTTTCTGTTTGATGTTAGGAATTATGACATCAAAAAAATATGAAGATTAATAATTTGCTTCATATAAATATCAATAACATTTGCAAAAATACTCTAACCGAGTATCTAAGCCCTGCATTCTAATACGATTCAGTAAAAATATCAGGTCCAAATCATAAGGGGAATCATTCTAGTATAGGAGATTTTAGTTATTTAAGCTCTAATATCAGGGAACAAGCAATTTTCATATTACGGGAAAGGAAAAGTGTCCTAGAAACTGCAAATATCTATCCAGAAACAAAGTTTTTAACGAACGATATCTCACGCACAGTTGATTCCTACTAAAGTACTCTCTCTCTCTCTCTCTCTCTCTCTCTCTCTCTCTCTCTCTCTCTCTCTCTCTCTCTCTCTCTCTCTCTTCTCTCTCTCTCTCTCTCTCTCTCTCTCTCTCTCTCTCTCTCTCTCTCTCTCTCTTTCTTCCTTGTCATCATAATAACCCACATCCTAAACCCTTATTATAATTCATGGAATGAAAACAGTCTTCGAAATCTCGTGAAAACTCATTATGGAATTTTTTCAAATCTACTTCTCCGAAGACGAGAGATGACATTTAAAGGTTCAAAGCTCGCTCGTGAATGGCAGAGGCAAGGGATACTGATCATGCCCTAGTAGGACAATGCCCTAGAGACATATTACCAACCCCATAGCCACCTGGACATCATCCAGCTAAGGCCAGGGAGGGCCATGCAGTGGCTGCTGATGACTCAGCAGGTAGACTTACAGGCTCCCACTAAACCCCACAGCCTTAGCTCACAACGATGGTGAGGTTGCAGACACTGCAAGAAACTATCGAGCTTGAGTAGATTTCGAATCCAAGTCCAATAGATTGGCAAGCCGGGACATTTTTAATAGGCCTCCACAACCCATTATCTTCCAAATAGAAGAAAGTGTCCTATATTTCCTTCATTTATCATTATACACAGTTCCCTCTCTCACGATTCTTTAAAACAATTCATCATGACCACAATTATTATGTTAACGACCCATTAAGGCCACCAGCGGTAATTAAGATCTTAAATGACCTGTTAAAGACAATTCGCCATAGATTAGAGGCTCTCTCTTAAGGTCCCAATTTCCTTGTGGATTTATTTCATCCCAAAGAAGGATTAATACGAACTCATTACTATAATGGACTTTGACAAAAAAGTCTTGCCACAATCATCAATTCAAAAAGATGACTCTAGATTTATTATTATTATTATTATTATTATTATTATTATTATTATTATTATTATTATTATTTTCCCTACCTACTCAGGTTGCACATAAACAAACCTGAGATTTTATTTTTGCCTCATTTGTTTCACTTCAACTCTGTTGTTGTCTGACATCCTGAGGCTGTTATATGGTTGGTCACATTGGTTATAGGATTAAATATTGAAATTCTAAAACGATTTTCCTCGATAGAAGGAGAGCAAGACTCTCTAAGGTAAACATTGCCCCGAGGAGTAAATGCCTCATACCATTCTAGATGCACTATTCATTATCACGTGATTTTAGATTCATGTATTTGTAAGTCTTATTGAGTGACCCTGCAAAGTATGATTCCTTTATCTGCATCAGAAGATATTACATATTTGACGTTCCTGAAATATTGAGGCAGAAGAAGTTATCTTCTCTCAGCTGTTTCACGTTGAAAATGAGAATATGACAATAATTTTATCGCTCTCTCTCCTCTCTCTCTCTCTCTCTCTCTCTCTCTCTCTCTCTCTCTCTCTCTCTCTCTCTCTCTCTCTCTCTCTCTCAATTTATTTACCACATTCTGTTAAAAAAAATGCGTCTAGCTTAGTGGAGGGGCATCTTGTAATGGGAAGAGCATTCACTGAAAGAAATATGCTTTGGGTGATATTATAAACACTTCTCTGGAAACCTCTACTTGGAAGATTGCCATTGGGGTGTCACCCCCCCCCCCCAAGGTTACTGCAAGTGTGCAAATATTGCCAGTGACTGAAATGTTTGCTATACTTCATTGACTTTACCTATTGTCGAATCTATTGAACAGACAATGCTTTACAATAGAAAAAATAAAAAATACAATGTTAAATTAACTGGCAGTTTTGAATCTAAAAAGAAAGGTTTTTTGATCAATATTTCATAAATGATTAAGGAAACAATCTTAGATAAAAATAAATTGCATTTCTAAAATAAAAAGAAAATTAAAATGTTCTTCAAAATTTATGAATCTGGAGAACAGTTTTTCATAATGTGGTTTCACTTTTCTATCAACTGTAAATCCAAATGAAAACTGCAACTTTCAACCTGTATATAAATCGTAAATATATAAAAAGTGACATTGAATATTCCATTGTATTGTAGGTAGATATTAGCTTGGCCAAGGCACCAGTGGATCATCCGTTGGGATACTAAAGCTAGAGAGATATAGGGTTCTTTGACTGACCTAACAGTACTACATTGCATCTTTCTCTGGTTACGGCTCATTTTCCTTTCTTTACACATATCCAAATAGTCCGGGTTATTCCTTACACCTTCTCTTTCGCCCTACATCTGACAACATTAACATAACCGAGATATTCTTCTTCAATCCAGATTCCCAGTTTCAAAGATTTAGTAGAAACATTTTTTCCTGTCTGACAGTCTTTGCTAAGGCAATGCAGTTAAAGGTTGAGTGAGATTGATGTTGTTTACACTGAAACACAGAACAGAGAATCAGAGTCTCTTTAGCGGGGTCGGATCCCTTCATTTCATTTGACGTGTATCGACCCATTGAAGGTTATCGTTTAAATATCAATTTCAAAAGACCTCAGTTATCAGAAACCATTTTGGGAGATTTGGTTGCGGATTATGAACAATTTCTGGTCATCTTGGGCCATAAACATCTTTCATTTTTTTTAAATAAACCATGTTATTTAGTCTGCCCTTAATCTTCTCCCCCTAAATTGACCCATGAAGACCGCGTTTTCGTCACTTCCTTTCGGCTGTCGTTGAAATGAACACACATGCGGTCAGACCCAGGGGGAAAAATATACCACTCCTCCTCCTCCTCCTTCTGCCTGTGACCATTTCTTCGGTCCTTTTCTCCATCTATTAGCCTTGCCTTCCCTGGTCCTAGGTTGGGTGGCAGGAAGATCTGGCGCCGATTAATGTTCTGTGCCTCCTTAGCAGGTGATCCTTACACCAATAGGTCTTCCTCTTTTGCATTTACGAGAAGGAGAGAATCCTGAAAATTTTCTTCTTCTTCTTCTTCTTCTTCTTCTTCTTCTTCTTCTTCTTCTTCTTCTTCTTCTTCTTTTATAAGCAAAATCCATTCAAACTATTAATAAAGAAAAGCAAAATCTTTACAGTCAATTAACAAAAGCAATTTCATCTCCTGAATGTAGGTTAATGGATGCCGATTCCCGTATAGAAATCTAGCTAAAATTAAGGGGCAGGAAGTTGAATCCTAAATAAACACAAAAAATGATTATAACTTTATCGAGGACATTTGCTCCTTAACATCCATATCTGCATTGATGATGCTTTTTTTTAACTATAAACAATTATTTGAAATTTTAGGTGTGATTCTTGATAGCAAATTTACTTTTGATAAACCCATTCACTCGGCTCTTTCTTTGATTACATATAAAATTGGCTAATTGGAAATCTATTAAGATGTTCGGTGATCAATCTATTCTGAAGAAGTGTTTCAATTCTTTCATTTTGCCTTGGTTTGAGTATTGTTCTCCTGTTTCGTCTCCAACTACTGATTCTTAATTGGTTGGACAGGAACTTACGGTCTATTAAATTTCTTATTTCTAATCTTGATATAAATCTCTGTCACTGTCGTTCAGTTAGTCCTTTATACATGACGCATAAAAATTTCATAACTGTGACCATCCTTTGCATTCAGATCTTCCCAAACATTACCATCAGGTATGCCATTGATTTTAATAGTCAAGCCTACTCCATCGTGAGGCTCAATACTACGAAGTATTCTAGAAATTTTATTCCAGCTGTCACCAGACTGTGGAACATTCTTCCTCACCAGGCAGTTAAATCGCCTAACTTTATGTCAAACAGGTTAACACTACCGACTGAGCTATCTACTACCGACTGAGCTATCAAGAGAGATAGCTCAGTCGGTAGTGTCCCTGCAGGCATGGTTTCCAGCCGTAGAGGGTGTTCGAATCTCCACCCGGCCAGAAGTTGTTACCATAAAAATGATTTCCAAGTGGAAGTATATTCCCAAGATAGAATTCGGTATTAAATGCCATTCGTGGGTGATATTTACATTGACTGAAATCACGTGTGCTTGTGATATATATATATATATATATATATATATATATATATATATATATATATATATATATATATATATATATACATAATATATATATATATATATATATATATATATATATATATATATATATATATATGTACATATATACATATATCTATCTATATATATATATATATATATATATATATATATATATATATATATATATATATATATACATATATATATATATATATATATATATATATATGTATATATATATATATATATATATATATATATATATATATATATATATATATATATATATATATATATACATATGTGTGTGTGTGTGCGTGCGTGTGTGTGTGTGTGTGTTTCAACATCTGTGCTTGTCAAAGGTACTCTGCAAGAGAGAGAGAGAGAGAGAGAGAGAGAGAGAGAGAGTGAGAGAGAGAGAGAGAGAGAGGGGGGTTGATGTTATTTATTACGCCGAATGCGAGACTTAATGTTTTACTTCTGTTAAGTTTTTCAGAAAAAAAGTTGAAGTAAAATTCGTTTCATTCTAAGAATATTCTTGTTATGTTTGTCTTACTTCTGTTACAACAGAGATGTTGGTGAAAACATGGTTTGTCAAATAATGTTTTGACTTTTTATTGGCACACACTTTCTAGCAGTCCACACATTTCTAATTCATCATATTTCGCAAATACACATTTGCATGGAACAGATCTCAGGAGTATGATGCCATGATTGACCAAAAATATATTGTATTAACTATCTTGCTTCATAATATATATCCAATATTGTATCCTCATTAAAAAAAAAAAATTAGATTCAAGATCAATAATAATGTGAAAAAAACGCTAGTTAAAAATATCTCAAAATAGTGTCCTGTGATAGATTATCCATATAATTCCAGTAGCCAGGCCTTCTCCATCATGAGGCTCAATACTACACAGTATTCTAGAAGTTTTATTCCAGCTGTTACCAAGTTGTGGATAGATCTTCCTAATCAGGTAGTTGAATCAGTAGGACTTCAAAAGTTCAAAGTTGCTGCGAACATTTTTATGTTGAACAGGCTGACATAAGTCTTTTCATAGTTTATATATGGCATATCTGTTTTCAAGTTGTCACTGTTTTAGAAGGATTTTTTGTTAATTTGTACATTTCCTCGCTGGGCTACTTTTCCCTGTAGGAGCCGTTGGGTTTATAGCATCTTACTTTTGCAACTAGGGTTGTAGCTGGGCAACGAAGACTAGTTGTAATGGATTGGTGACGTAGTAAGTGATGGGAGGGGGGGGGGGGGGAGGAGAGGGAGTTGGAGTGGCTCTATTTTGTGGTTGTAGTCATTCAGGTTATTAATGGACAAATCAATGGGAGTGCTTGTTAACAAGTGGAGAACTGCCTGCATGCTTGGAATCTCTCTCTCTCTCTCTCTCTCTCTCTCTCTCTCTCTCTCTTACTTAGTAAACTGGTTCATGTTCTACCGCGAGTCAAAACTTTTTTTTTTCTATATTGATATTTAACCAAAAATCTATCAGGTTAGTAATTGACAGATCTTGACAATTTCGTAAGAAACATTTATATTTTAAAACACTTAAAACTAGAAGATAGACACAAGGAAATTTAGGAGAAAATTAGCAATGTTTATTTGTGGTATAATTTGTAATTGTTAAACCAAGTAGATCCTTGACTTTAGTAAAAACTGCCCACACCACATCTCTCTCTCTCTCTCTCTCTCTCTCTCTCTCTCTCTCTCTCTCTCTCTCTCTCTCTCTCTCACCCAGTGCAGCCTCTTTTCCAATAAAGGAGTTTTGAGATGCCCAATGTCAAACTCTCCTCAAAACATTATTGGCCATTATTAATCTTGTAGAGGAACTTGGACCAAAGAATTTCTTGAAAGCCAATTAGGTCAACACCTGAAAGTTTATTAATTACGGAGGACAGTTATTTATTATCATCAACGTCCAGTCATCTTTTGCAAAGGTCGTCTGCAAATGAGACAGAAAAAGGTGTTCGCAGAAGCACAAGAGATATCATGGCCTCACTCCAAAATGGATTCTAGATCTAATAGAATTTGTGTTTGTATCTTCACTGAAGTTTATTTTTATATTTGATGTTGTTTTTGTTGTTGTTGCACCCAGATCATAATTATAAAAAAAACGACAATATCAAGATGGCGGAGACCATGAATAGCAGACTGATTGGTTTTATGTTCGGACAAAGGCACCAATAATGACTATTAGTATTAAGTTACTTATAGAGTCTATTAACCATGTGAATAAACAATATATTTTCTGATACAGATATTACTCATTTTATCACAAGGATTTCTGCTGTTAATATGAATATATTTCTCCCATCTTTGCCAATTGCGAATCTGGATGTACACACTTCTAACTATTTATATTTTTTTATGCATTTTGAAATGATATTTCAGTCGCTTTAACAGACATTATATTTGTAACTTGTTGCCTGGAATAACGAACTTGTGTTTTTATTCCTATCTCCACATAATCCTTCCTTGATTGTTCACCGATTTTCAGCTTCAGATATCAAATGGATTTCCCAACCAAGAGAATATTTTTCAAAACGTCTTTACTCGATTTCACCAGAGATAAATATGTCCCTCATCTTTATTATCAGAATTAGCATACCAATAAATGGTATAAATGGTAGCCCCAATCAGGACTGGTTACCCAACGACCTTCAAATTTCTTCTCATAAATCTTTGAATAATATTAAAGCCGTTTCTTCAACAAATTTCCTTATCTTTTTCCTGTACGAAATAATTTGAAAACTATACCGAACAGAACTTCATCGAGCTAAGAAATCGAATATTTTTACATGATTTTTATCACCAAATTACCATGGACCTTTCAATTTCGTCCAATAAGTATTTAGAGACAAATTAGTCTCAATTTCCAGCGCTAAATTTCTCTCTTTTCTCTCTGCTGGGAACTTCCTTTGTATGTTCGTTTAACAAACCCTAATTATCTAATTCAGTTTCTTTCATCTTCCAAACGAAAGAAATTCCTTTTTACTGGGTGATGTTATTTCATGTTTGTTTCTTTCAAAAGTTTCCTGTTTGATTCTTTCAAAAGATTCCTGACACTCTTTTGTTCACTTCCATTCTACACCCTTATACAACAAATTATACAATGGATGTGCAATTGTAGACAAATTCTGAAT
>NC_090749.1:9726554-9761554 GCF_036898095.1 Palaemon carinicauda
AATTATTGTTGTTGTTAGTATGATATCAAGCGTGATTATCATTGCTGTTGTTTTTGTTGCTGAAAATGCATTAAACTTTAAAACCTTCAACCATGGCAGACCATAAAAGTATCATACTCATTGAAGCAATGCTGCATCATCGTTATTCGAGGACATAACCTTTCGCAAAATGTAGTTATGTCCTAAAATATCTCCTCTATCTTGGTATGTTGAATACAAAGGCATCTAAATGTCCAAAAGCTTTCTTTGCAAAGCACTGGTTGCAGTACTGACTCAAGTTCATTATAAGAGATGACTATATTTTTACATCATCCTTGGCTGCAGTAAAGCGTCATTACTTGCATTGGGGCACAACATAAATTCAGCGGCCTGCTATTTGACTCTGCCATGAGAGAGAGAGAGAGAGAGAGAGAGAGAGAGAGATATTCATATCTAAGTCAGAGATGGTCAAACACGTTTTTCATATATGGCGGTCACCCTTGGCTGGTTCGTTTACATAGAAAGGAAAAAAATCCTTTTCTTTTTTTATTGTGGAAGCGAGTTATTTGCAAATAAGTTTCCTCCCCATCAAACTTCTTCCTTCCTTCCATGGGACTTTCCTTTTTGCCTATAGAAATGCGAAAAACTATATCTTCATAAATTCCTTTCTGTTGAGTCCCATTCCCATTCCCATTCCCGTTCCCATAATCTCAGACTCTCCCTAAAAAAAAAAACTTCGTTTACTCTTTGCTACAGAAGTATTTCAAGATAATAATTAGTTGTAGCCATAACCAGTCGCTTTACAAAAGAGAAATACATAATTCAGAGCATTAATATTCAAAGGGCAATTATTATCCCAGCGATGAACGACAGAGAAACGGAAATGTGGAAGAAGAAATAAAATGAGAAATGATGAGATTCTGAAAGATTTCTCTCCCGACTTCTCAATTGGTTTAGAATAGATAGATAGATGGATGGATGGAGGCACTGAAAAGGAATTTGTGGTCAGACAGAGGTGACAGGAGTTGGTTGAGTTGATGCTGCTTTCGATATTTTTTTCTATTTAGGTCGTTTTTTTTTTCTTTTTTTTTCTTTTGAGAGAGAGAGAGAGAGAGAGAGAGAGAGAGAGAGAGAGAGCATTGTAACGAGTTACACGAGCATTTGGTATTAAGTCAGCCGTCCTTCTCACATTGAAGTATAATCGCTAAAATGCACCCTCCCCCCCTTCTCTCTCTCTCTCTCTCTCTCTCTCTCTCTCTCTCTCTCTCTCTCATATCTGTAATAAGCGTATCTTTCTCACAACTTTTATACGATTCCTCATTCAATCTAGTTAAACTTCGGAGATTTTTATACCAGTGATACATTCTTTACCCGCAACACTGTCCGGAAATGCTTATTCATTTGGTCTTTTAATGTTTTCATTTACTCAATGTTATAGAAACATGAATTTCACAACAAACCAAAGCAACTATTTGCAAAGGCTTTAATCTCCGTCAAACTTCCATCATTACCGCAAGGGTTATTAACGACCAATGGCTATAAATAGGAATCTCATGAATTACGAAAGACAAGTGTCAAAATAAAAGCTTCAGGGGAACAACTCACTACGACGACGCCATAGATTTCAATGTTATGGAAGAGCTTTCATAATAATCTCAGATATAAAGTTTTAGACTGCAGTGTATGAATGGGGCCCTCGAACAAACGACAGTCAAACATTAAACAATCTCTCTCTCTCTCTCTCTCTCTCTCTCTCTCTCTGTGGGAGATGTTGGTGGAGTTTAATGAACACAAATGGTCTTTTTAAGATAAGATAGTTGTGATTGTTATATTAAAATGAGAGTTTTCCTTTCCAAACAACGGCGAACGGGGTATCAGGATGTAGTTCCTCCAGTTATTATTATTATTATTATTATTATTATTATTATTATTATTATTATTATTATTATGTGAAAATGCGGATCTAAGTTATGTATTTTTTCATGTGATTTATAGAATATATATATATATATATATATATATATATGAATAAAATTTTACGCAAATCAAAATAAAAAGAGATGCCATCGAAAGTGCATCTCCCATTTCCTCTGCTTCTAAAAAATGTCGCCTCTCTTCCTCTCCCCCTTTCTTCCCTCAACTGAATAAGAGAGAAGAACTTCGATATCAAATGGTTCTTAAGGAGGAAACAATTACTTATAGGATCAATGAGGCACCTCTCTCTCTCTCTCTCTCTCTCTCTCTCTCTCTCTCTCCTCTTTTTCAGGAGTTAAATCATTAAATTCCATTTTGGAAGTTTCGTTATAAAAATATATTCATCAAATATCGCACATATTTACAATTGTGCAAGATACTGCAACTCTTGAAAGTATATTTTTCCGTCGTTGCAATATCGCCTTCCTAACTATATTCCTCCTTTTTATACATTCACATACACGAATTACTCTTTAATTTTGTTCCATCTTTTGTAAGTTGTGTGTTGTATAGAATATCTAGCAATATATTTAATTATTCATAATGCCTAACTTCATAATAACTGTAAAAAAGGGGGTTTACAACTATTCAATTCTGAACAGTAAACACATCGGAGTTTGTGTGTAGGTCGAAACCACGATATTCTTTTCCTTTATTAAAAAAAAAAATATATATATATATATATATATATATATATATGATTTTTTTCTTTTCTGATCTGGGTTGACCTTCTCTTTGTTGATCTTGATATTGTCAAATTTTAAGGTTTAATTGATTTTACTCTTATTACAAAGGAAAAGATAATTAACAGTCAACAAATATTAATAATGGTTCAAAATGGTTATTTTTGCGTGTTAGTATTTCGTGAAAATAACTGTACGACATTCTCATGAAATCCACATAAATTCCATCATTGTTACTGAATCTAACAGAATATTCCCCACCATAACTATTCTTTTTATATTTTCGAAACCATTGCTCAAAAAAATTTTATGTCCATAGGCCAAACTCTCTAGAAATCCTTAAATAATTGGCTGGATTCAATATAAACTTTTAAGATAAACCGACAGTTCTCCTCTTCCTTAAATATGAATGGGATTTTTATCTAACAATAAAAAAGTAGAATTTGACAGCTGTCTAATAATGTATGTAGTTATTCAGTGTTCCCAAATAACCTCGATTTTACAATAGAACTTTACGACAAAATATCTGAGAAAAAAAGGAATATTTGACATTTATGATTTCGTATCATGTTATTCAGTGTTTCCTGAACAAGTAAAATTATTTTCCCTCATATATAGAAAGAAAACAAAAGCTTCCGTACAGTCTGAACACTGTAATCTCTTTAATCTTTCATTACAGTTCATTTAATCTCTCTCTCTCTCTCTCTCCTCTCTCTCTCTCTCTCTCTCCTTATTAAGCTTTTGTTATTTCAACATTTCACCCCATTTCTGTATCTCCCCTGACGTAACACTTGCAGCGATAGAATTTCGTTTACGAGTTTCCAACTTGACGAATCAAAGCTTTTGCAAATCTTGATTCTCTGATTAAAGTTAAAACAAAACTGGGATTTAAAAAGTGATACGAAATGACAAGCGCTTTATCATCCCGTTACATATGAGGGAAATCATTCGAATTTTCAAGTCAAGACTGAACAATTTATGGCGAAATGGAAAATGTCAAACATTCCCTTAATTCTCTGAAATGTTGTAGAGTTCTGTTCTAAAATCGAAGTGATTCGGGAGATCTGAATAACTACATAGAATTTTTTTCTTTTAATATCTTCAGGAACATCCCATTCATATATGAGGGAGAGAAGAACTCTCAGATTATTTTAGAAGTCTGTAATAATTCCTGATCATAATTTACTTATTGATGGGTTGTGATTTTCTTCTTTTCTTATTTTTGAGAGAGTTTGACAAAACGTTATAATGATATTCAAAAGTGGAAAGGTTTGCAAAATGTTCAGAATTAATTTAGATGGGAAATATACTGATCGCCATTATGTTTTTTTTTTTTTTTTTCGGATTCGGAAACACTGAAAAAAATTATGTGAATTTGACGAGGATCTCTTGCAGTCACTTTTATGTGATGCTAAGATCCACAAAATAATCCTCTGAAAATCTATTGATATTGATATAACTGATGGTTACATTGTGTGCAGATCTGATTATGTGTTCAATACTTTTATATAAGAAAGTTTGTTAGAGTTTTTTTTTTTATTTCATATGCAATCAGATGTAATGTGAAATATGCCTTACGTTTTGGATGCTAATCAAACCAAGCCTTCTTAACAGAAGGTAACATTCATGAATATAGAATATTACGTTCTCTACCTCGCCTTAATGAAGCCCTGATGTGACCTTACCTGCCAATTCCCTCTCTACAATCCTGGTCACAACTGAGTACAGTCTACTGGGTACCAGGCTTGAGCAAACGGTACCAGATCTCTTCCATTATCGGTGTTTGAGCCCAGGTCCTCTTACTGGTGAAGAAGGATGAGTGTGTTATAAGTAACAACTTGTTCTTCAAGGGGACATTCTAGAGAATCTGTAGCCAAATAGTATTGAGGAACCTTTGCAATCCATCAGAGTTCGGTAACCTAAAATTCATTTGATCAGAACCACGAAGTGGAAAGTCTCGCAGAAAATGGTTTCTTTGTTCAATATCCAAAACCATCGGATTACAGTAAAACCTGAAAGATTTTGATCCAACTGCAAAGTGCACACACACACACACACACACACACATATATATATATATATATATAAATATATATATATATATAATATATATATATATATATATATGTGTGTGTGTGTGTGTGTGCGTGTGTGTGTCGAAGAGGCAATAAATGTGTGTGTATGTGCGTAAGTTCTGAAATGAACTCTCCCTATATGATATCAGGGTCAAGTGTTAATATCTTTGTGGAGGTTTCCGTTGAATCACGTTGACCCATTGAGAACAGATTGATTTCTTTGAGAGTTTGCACAATGAGTAACTTGACGAAAGATTTTCTAATTAAAGCCTCACGATCTTTTCCAAATTTTCCCATTTCTTCTTCGTATCTAATGTAGGAATCTCAAGAAATATTAGTTCTTGATTTCAACTAGAATGATAAGCAAACAAATTTTTATATAATTTTCTCCTTTTATCATCATATGATTTTCAAGTATCTTTTTCCGAGTTTATTATACTACTCATCTATATTTCTAATACATTATAAGATTTAGATTTCCATTCTTCCCAAATCCTTATTTTAAACTTGAAGGATTTTTCAGCATCATTATTCAAAGGAAACTTCTTAATCCATCTTTTCCCAATGTGGGTCCAATAGCATCATCAAGAACAGCTGTTATAGACAGACTGCTAATTAAGATTCCATAGAAAGTTTTTTCAACTTCAGACATCAATTATTTCCATTAGATAATGAAAGAGTCTTTTATGTTACACACAATGACTCATCAATATTTCGGTTTTCGCGAGAATTCAGTTGTCATCTTTTTCCTTTTGGTTTCATTTGATTCAAAGATTACATTCAGATCATCAAATTCTTGTATAACAGAGTAAAAGCGACAATGAAAGGTAATGAGCCTCTGCCAAGGGACGAACAGGGAATCTATTACATTTTCTATGCTTTAGGAAAGTGGCAAAATGTCTCGTTCTGATACTATTGTATCTTACTCTCTCTGATTTCAAAATACGCAGGAAAATGAAAAGATAATTCAGAAACCATGTAGAGATTTGATAACGATCTCTCTCTCTCTCTCTCTCTCTCTCTCTCTCTCTCTCAACATACTATGTTCTATCCCCTTGACCCGAGTAATGGCGCCTCCCTGCAGCCAGAGATGATGCAGAAATATAGTCATTCCTTATAATGAACCTTAATTAACACTGCAACCAGTCCTTGGCAAGAAAGCATTTGGACATTTAGCTGCCTTAGAAACCCTCTTATCAAGATAAAGGAGAGATTTAGGACATAACTACATAATACGAGAATCCATTTTCTCGAATAACCTGATGATGCAACATTGCTACAATGAATATGATACTCTTAAGGTCTACCAGGGTTGACATTTTGAAGTTTGGTTTATTTTCAGTAACAAAAACAACAACAATTTTATTTACGTTAAATATCATACTAACAACCACAATAATCATAACTATGCAAACAACAATAATGGCAGTAGTGTTCTTGATATATTTACTCTCTAATTAAGATGGCCCATTCATTCTGTAGGTTCTTAAATGAAATGATTCTAAAGAGGAATAATCAAAGAGATCCTTTTTTAGATATAATTATAAAACTCTACGTCTTTAATTTCACCATCGTTGAGAAACTTCCAAATCAGGAAAAGCACAAAGGTAACTATTATAAGTTTGACTTGTGTTAGAGATGGAGAGGTTGAGTTGGAAGGGACGCATTGCGAAAAAAAGATTTAAGGAGGTTTAAGCGTAACAACAATAAAAGAAATTAACAGTTCTTACACTGGTCTTGCATCGAAAGTACACACACACATACAGAGAGAGAGAGAGAGAGAGAGAGAGAGGAGAGAGAGAGAGTCTTTCCTGATTTCTCAAAGCCCGTTTGGCTCCCACAATTCCCTCTTTGACTTCCTATTCATCCCAGATTTATCTGAGTATTGGCCATAACTGTTTTATTTTTCTGATGTCTGTACTGAAGCTGATTGAAACATTTAATGACCAGAGTCTTTAATATTCACTAAAGTTATGACATGAGAGAAGGAGATTTTATCCCTTCTAGATTTGAAACTTTACCAAGAAAATCTTGATTATTTACATAATACAGCACAAGAGGGAGTTCTAAGTATTACGTTTGGACTTCTAGGGGACATCTTCTCGTGTAAGGCTTTATATGAGAAAAACATTGCTTAGGAGCTAATTAGAATCATTATCATCATCTCCTCCTACGCCTATTGACGCAAAGTGCCTCGCTTAGATTTTGCCGGTTGTCTCTTTATTGAGCTTTCAAATCAATACTTCTCCATTCATGATCTCCTACTTTACGCTTCATAGTCCTCAGCCCTGTACGCTTGGGGCTTCTAATTCTTTTAGTGCTTTATGGAGCCCAGTTGAAAGCGTGGTGAACTAATCTCTCTTGGGGAGTGCGAAAAGCATACCCAAACCAATCTCCATCTACCCCTCAACATAATCTCATCCACATGTGTCACTCAAGTAATCTCTCTTATAGTTTAATTTCTAATCTTGTCCTGTCTCATTTAACTCCGAAATATCCTTCTGAGGGCTTTGTTCTCAAATCTGCTGAATCTGTTGGATATTGTTTCATTGTCATTCCACGAATCATGTCTATACAGTAACACCGATCTCACATAAGTGATATATTTTTATATGTAATTTTAGGCGATTTGGTTTTCAAATTTTACTTAACCTAGCCATTGTCTGATTTGCTATTTTTCAACCATTCACTAAACTCTAATTATAAAGACCCTGTATTGGAGATCATAGTTCCTAGATAATTAAATAATTTCACCTCATTAATCCTTTCTTTTTCCAATGATATTTCATCTTCCATGGCATATTCCGCTCTCATCGTCTCTGTGTTTCTTCTATTTTATCTTGAGCTGTTATGGACTAATGATAAAAGAAAAATATTTTCAGGCCGAGAAACAATGAAAACTGTATAAATGTATGCATAATGTTATGGAATATATACAAAATATCATTTAAATAGTTTTATCATAATTAAAAGTAGCAAAACCCGTTTATTGCGGAATAGGTTTAGAAAAAAACGAACAGAGACATCATCATCCTGAAAGGATCAAGAAGGACATTGTCAATGTGACGCCAAAGAGATGCAGTCTTGAGTAATCCTCAACTAGACTTTGACTCCTCCTGTCTTGAATATTCAGTTTACGTACTCCAGTAGAGCCCGGTAAGCCTCAGCTTAAAGTGGGTAGAACAGAACCAGTGGCACAATGATACGGATTTGAGTGAAGGGGTTAAGGGAGAGTCACTGGGGGAATGGGAGGGGGAAGGTAGAAAGAGGGGGAGGGGGCTGTGAGGGATGCAGAAGGGGTCAGAGATGGAGGGGAGTGAAAAGAGATTGGAGACATTGAAAGATAAAGAAGAAAAGATTGAAAATAAATAAAGTTCGGAGAAAGAAGAAAAAGGAATGTAGAGGAGATAAGGAAAGAGATAACAATGGAATTATGTTCATTTTGTTTGATTAGAGATTTTAACAAGTGATGTTTCCTTGGAATAGGGATTTGTGTTTAATTGCTTATATTTTTCATATAACCTTCCAGATTCCTTCTCTTTGCTGTTAGTAAATAGTTATCCCCTGCTAAGAGAGAGAGAGAGAGAGAGAGAGAGAGAGAGAGAGAGATCGTCCAAGTGAATTGACATTTCATATGGAAGGGGGCCAAGTAGAAGAAGACGATATGAAGTCTCCTTATAAAAATTATTATTATTATTATTATTATTATTATTATTATTATTATTATTATTATTATTATTATTATTATTATTATTAGCTAAGCTAAAACTCAGTTGGAAAAGCTGGAGGCTATAAGCCCGAGGTCTTCAACAGGCAAAAATATCCCATTGACGAAAGGAAATAAGGGAATAAATAAAGTATATGAAAAGTAATAAGAAATAAAATGAAATATTTTAAGAACAGTAACGTCAACTTATCTTCTCAGCCTCTTCTTTTGCATTTTCCATTAAATCTTTCAAACTAAGCAGATAGTTGGCAAACATGTTGCCTCATTAAATCTTTCATTTACATTTTTTCTCTTTCTACATCCCACAATCCACTTATGCTGGCTGACATCTTTGACTCTTATCCTCGAGTCTTTGAAGACTGTTGCAATCTGTGAAAGTTTTGTCTACTGAAGCTTTGGAAGCAATTTTGTGAAGTTATCTCAGATGAATATGAAATACTCCACCAACTTAGATAAGCTTTTTTCCCAGGGTTTTGGTCCCTCGCGTTCCAGTGAGTCTCTGTTGCAGCGCAATGCGCAGGGTTGATAGAGACACAGAAATGGGGTATTTCGTCTCTCTCAATTTTCTTTGATTTATCCAAACTATTGTTATGTATCGTGTAGCCTATGTGTATGGGTGCGAATGTGTACAATATATAGTAGCAAATAAACTAGAAATAAATATGATAAGCAAACACGCATTCCATTAAATCATTAATGTCATTTTCAAGACCTCTCATGAGCGAAAAATGTTGTAAATTGTCGGAGAGATCGAACATACATACATGCACTTCCCACGTAAGGACAAGGGAGACCAGGTACTGACTGCCGATGTCCCATCCCACAAACCTCCTTAACCATTGTCCAAGAGTTGTTTTCTTTTGTTAACAAGGATATGAGTACATGAATGCATTGGTTATTGGTTGAACCATAAACTTCCTTTATGCAAAATAAAGAGACCACATTTATACCCCGAATTGTAAGAGAGCTTCTATTGACACGTACACACGGAAAAAACCTACTCATTCATAAAGACTCGTGGGAAGATGAGACTTGCGTTTACTCTTCCAAGCGAATCTGCTTCAATTGCTAAAGTTCTGGAGTTTCCTTTGGATCCTTCCAATGTTTATGCAAAGACAGCAAAGGAAAACTTTCCAAAATGTCTGGAAGCAAACGCACCAGAACTCTTCCGCAGTGTTCTCAGGGATACATAAGTTTCCAGGATATTCGGAATTCTGGGAAAGCTATGGAATCCATTTCTGGTTGTAAGTTCTAAAGTCAATAATAACTTTTGCACTGTGTGGCTGACTGCAATGGCCCGACTCAGTGTGTTTAAGATTGCCTACTTTTGCATTAAGTTCGACATTGTTATTATCATAATTTCCATTGGTAATAGTTAGGCACCAGATGGCGTTGTGCTACTTAGTTAAATTGAAAATTACAATCGAATTCTATCGATGATAAAGATCTTTCTGTTAGATGTTAGGAATTATACCATCCAAAAAAATATGAAGATTAATAATTTGCTTCATATAACTATCAATAACATTTGCTAAAATACTCTAACCTAGTATCTAAGCCCTGCGTCCTTTTACGATTCAGTAAATATATCAGGTCCAAATCATAAGGGGAAGTTATTCTAGTATGGGAGATTATATTTATTCAAGTTTGTAATATCAGGGAACAATCGATTTGTATATTACGAGAAAGAAAACGTGTCTTTAAAATTGCAATTATCTATCGAGAAACGAAGTTTTTAATGAGCGACATCTCACGCACAGTTGATTCCTACTAACGTACCCCCCCCTCTCTCTCTCTCTCTCTTTCTCTCTCTCTCTCTCTCTCTCTCTCTCTCTCTCTCTCTCTCTCTCTCTCTCTCTCTCTCTCTCTAAACCTTTATTATGATTCATGGAATAAAAATTGTCTTCGAAATCTCGTGAAAACTCATTATGGATTTTTTCAAATCTTCTTCTCCGAAGACGAGAGATTTTTCTCCGTTAATCTAACGGTTAGTCTGATGACCTTTAAGGTTTAAAGGTCGCTCGTGAATGGCAGAGGCAAGGGATACTGGTCATGCCATAGTAGGACAATGCCCTAGAGACATATAATCAACCACATAGGCCCCTCCACATAAAGCTGGGACCAGGGAGGGCCAGGCAATAGCCGCTAATGACTCAGCAGGAAGACTACTGGCTCCCCAAAAACATCACAGCCTTAGCTCACAAGGATGGTGAGGTTGCGAAACACTTCAATAATATAATATGACTCTATTATTATTATTATTATTATTATTATTATTATTATTATTATTATTATTATTATTATTATTATTATTATTATTATTATTCCCTTACCCACTCAGGTTGCACATAAACTATCCTGAGATTTTATTTGTGCCTCTTTTGTTTCACTTCCACTCTGTTGTTGTCTGACATTCTGAGGCTATAAAGTGATTGGTCATATTGGTTATCATGAATAAATATTGAAATTCCAAAGTGATTTTTCTCGATAGAAGAAGAGAGAAGCTCTCTAGGGTAGACATTGCCCTAAGGAATGCCTCATGCTATTCTGGATACACTATTCTTATATTACGTGATTTTGGATTCATGTATTTGTAACAGCTTTATTAAGTAACTCACAAAGTATTATTCCTTTATCTGCATCAGAATATTTAATTATTTGACGTCTCAGTAATATTGAGGCAGAAGAAAGGTTATCTTGTCTATTTTGAAATATGTTTATTATTTCTTTATTTCTTAGCTATCAATCTTATCAAATTGCTACAAAAGATATATGTAAAATTCATCTATATTTTTTCTGTTTGACATAATTCGCTATATGAAAGATTTGTTTTCTATCCTTTGTTACAGACATAAAATGAAAAATTAATAATTTTGTAGTTTCATAGATAATAGTTTTCTCATTCAAAATAAATAAAAAACAGTACAAAATCCATTGTCAAGTTAATTATCACTTCAAGGAACAAAGTCAGTACTAATAATTGTCCAAATGATTTAGTTTAACCAATATATCATCAGGAATATTTCTATACATCACAACATGACTTCATTGTAATACGGCTTCTAAATAAAGAAGACCAACTATATTAGGAAACAGGTATGATATTTTACCTCTCAGAATTCCAAATAGACTTCGAAACGGAGCAAATGTTTACGCTCTGGACATCAACATTTGCCCAATATGCATTTCATAATAGTTGGACATCATATTCAGGTGGAATGTTTCCTTCATTACTGACACACGAGGAATCCTTTCGAATTTAGGATTATGGTTTCCCTCCCTGAAAAAAAGGAACAAATATAAAAGCTGCTTAAATTCTAGTTATAGCCACAGCCTCACCATCTACACGTAGAGGCCCTTATGAAATACATAAATGTTAAGTTTTCATTAATCATAGCCATAATAAAAGCTATATGCTAAAGGATGGCAAAAACAATAATCACCAGATATTGAACGAAACTAGATTTTCCTCAATAGGAATTTCCCCACTGGCAATCTTCTCTTCCGTCTGGAGATCTTTCAACTAATAATTTCTAGTTGAAACAAATGAAAAATTCTGTTTCCATAAAGAAAATTTCTTATTTTCAGAATACTATGATAAGATAACATATAAGATTTAGTCATCACTTGAATGGGTTACTTAGAAAGATTAGGAAACGTTAGTGGCACATATTATCTAATGTGATTATTTAATGGAAAAGGCTCTAGGGGAAAAGGATTATGCTAAGTATGGATAAAGGAAGACAACAACACCTTATTCACGTTTGTTAAACAGAAACGGAACATCAACATTACATAAAAATAAATAAAGGAATAAAAAGAATTTTGCCAAAAGAAGGGATATCCTCTCACGTCAGAGAACATTTCCAGAGGACTGAGAGAGTCTTGAAGGGTCACTAAAAGGAAACAAGAGGGTCACAAGAAAGTCAGTTGCTCGGTCTTGCCACTGCATCATGTATCAGAGGATACCTGACAGAGAGAGAGAGAGAGAGAGAGAGAGGGGGGAGGTGGGGTCAACCTCACTTCTGTAGGGGTTTCAAAGCGGAACCTTAAGTGTCAAAATACCTTTTGCTCTAATGATATAATATATTAAATCTCACTTCTGGTCAAAATATCCCAGACTTCTCACCCTGATTCACGATGGTGATGCTATTCCAGGCTTCGTTCTTGACCTGGGGTATCATAATTCCCTACTGTGCTTAAAACAAAGGGCGTGTTTATAAGGGTATCAAAGAGAGGGGAGCAACCAGGGGATTTTACGTTAAATATCAATGACTATTTTATTCAGATTTGCACTAACATGAACTTCAACGGATACAATGTTATCACAAAGTTTTGACATTTTTTTCTATTTTATCAAATACTATTGGACATAAGAATATGACAATGGTTCTCTCTCTCTCTCTCTCTCTCTCTCTCTCTCTCTCTCTCTCTCTCTCTCTCTCTCTCTCTCTCTCTCTCTCTCTCTCAATAGTAGTTATCGTATCCTGCTTAAAGTGTGCCTAGTGGATAGACCTCTTGCAATTGGGACAGAGCATTTATTGAAATAAGTTGAGTTTGGATGGAGGACAAAATTAGTTCTAAGAACCTTCCAGTTGAAGGATTTTCAGGTGGAGGGGAATAAATCCTCCTTCCCTTCCCCCGACATCATCTCCCTCTCCCCACCCCCCCAACCCCGAGATTATTGGGAGTGTGCAACATTGCCAGTGACTAAAATATTTTCTATACTTCCTTGATTTTGCTTAGAGTTTCGAATCTCCTGATCTGATGATGCTTTAAAACAAATCGAGAAAAATAAGATGAGGTTTCATTAATGGAAATTATTAGATTTAAAAGGAAAGGTTTAATGATCAATATTTCATAAGTGAAATTAAGAGAGAATTTTAGAAAATTATAAATTGCATTTCTAAAATCAAAGGGAATTGTAATTATTTCCTTCCAAATTAATGATTCTGGTGAATAGTTTTTCCCTTTTCTATCAAAAAGCACTTAAAAATCTGCAACTTTCAACCTGTACATAAATCATAAATATATATCAAGTGATAATGAATTTTCCATTCTACCATAGGTAGATATTTGGTTGGCCAAGGCACCAGCTACCCGTTGAGATACTAACGCTAGAGAGTTATTGGTCCTTTGGCTAGCCAGACAATACTACATTGGATTACCTCTGGTTACGGCTCATTTTCCCTTAACTAAACCGAATAGTTGTGCCTATTCCTTATACATTCTCCTCTTTCCTCGTAAACCTGGCAACATTTAAATGACGGAAAAATTCTTCCTTACTTTCCTCACTCCAAATTTGTAGGTCAGAAGTTTTCGTCGAAACATTCTTTGCCTGTCTGACAGTTTTTGCTGAATATATGCAGCTGGAGGACAGCTGAGATTGATATTGTTTACACAAAACACAGAACAGAGAATCACAGTCTCTTTATCGGGGTCGGATCCCTTCAATCCATTTGACGTCTATCGAGCCATTGATTGAAGGTTATCGTTCAAATGCCATTCTCCAAAGACCTCAGTTATTGGAAGCCATTTTGGGAGACTTTGTTGCGGACTATAAATCATTTGAATCCATCTCTGTCCCATAAACATCTTTTATTTTTGCTATAAATCATTTTCCTTTCACTCGGTCAAAAATTTTCTTGAATCTGCCCTTAATCTTGTCCCATAAAATTGATCCATGAAGACCTCTCCTCCTCTTCCTTCTCCCTGTCACCATTTCTTTGGTCCCTTTCTTCATCGATTTCCCTACTGAGTCATCCGCAGCCATTGCCTTGCCTTCCCCGGTCCTAGCGTAGGTGGAAGGAAAATCTGGCGCCGATTATTGTTTTGTGCCTCACTAGCAAGTGACCCTAACACCTATAGGTCTTCCTCCTTTGCATTTACGAGAAAGAAATAATGCTGAGGATTTTCGTCTTCTCTACTTCTTCTTCTTCTTCTTCTTCTTCTTCTTCTTCTTCTTCTATAAACAAAAGTCAATCAGACTATTGATAAAGGACAACGAAATCTTGGCAGTCAGTTAACAAAAGCAATTTTTTTTGCATGAATTTCATCTCCTGATTGTAGAATAATGGTTGCTGAAATCCATAATAGAGATTCAGCTAAAATTATGGAGCATGAAGTTGAATCCTAACCAAACACAAAGTATGATTGTAAGTTTATCGAGGACATTGGCTCTTTAACATCCCTATGTATGCATTGATAGTGTTTTTTTTTTATTTTTTATTTTTTTTAACAATATTCAAGATATTTGAAATTTAAGATGTGATTCTTGATAGGATATTTACTTTTGATAAACACATTTGGTCTGTTCTTTCATCAATTACACATAAAATTGGCTTATTGGAAATCTTTTAAAATATCCGGTGATCAATCTACTCTGAAGAAGTGTTTTAATTCCTTCATTCTGCCTTGGTTCGAGTACTGTTCTCATGTCTGGTCTTCAACTACTGATTCCAATCTTAATTTGTTGGACAGGAACTTACGATCTAATAAATTTCTTATTTCTGATCAAGATATTAATCTCTGGCACTGTCGTTCAGTTAGTACTTTATATATGATGCTTAGAAAATTTCATAACTGACCATCTTTTGCATTCAGATCTTCCCAAACTTAACCATCAGACATTGAATACTAGGTATGCCATTAATTCTAATAGCCTTGCCTTCTCCATTATAAGGCTCAATGCTACACTGTAATCTAGAAGATTTATTTCAGCTAAGAACAGGTTGTGGGATGATCATCCAGACCAGGAGTTAAACCACTTAACTTCAAAAGTTCAAACTTGCAGCAGTTTCTTTTATTGTAAATAGGTTGAAACAAGTTTCTAAGGAACAAATCAATTTTATCGTTGATGTAGATCTTAAAATATTGTTTATCAGTTATTCATTATTTCTCTTTTATTTTATTTGTTTCCTTATTTCCTTTCTTCACAGAGTGTAGTCTCTCTCTCTCTCTCTCTCTCTCTCTCTCTCTCTCTCTCTCTCTCTCTCTCTCTCTCTCTCTCTGATATTTGGCTTATTTGATACAATAGGTTTAAATTCCTTATTTATCTATTGTGATGAAACCTGGTGGTGACATGAACAATATGTTATGCAAGTTGGTATCATTATAAACTTGACATGTTATTGATATTAAATACATTTGCCAGACAATAAATAACAATGATTTATTAGTGTTTCTACCCTCCTCTAGGTTAAAGTTGTTATTACAATGACATATTTTATAATTGTGCACAACGTTATACATACACGATGCTGTATTGTGGTAGTTTGGAGATTGTTCTACGATCAGTGTATTCTCTCTCTGAAAAATACGGCAATGGTTATAACAACGGATTTTATTGCAGGGATTTGAATTGATGGGAAGATACTTAAGATTTTCAAGTACTGACCCACAATTACTTTGATATATTAAAAGTGGAATGATAGATATGTTTAATGTAAATAAAATAGGATTTAGAATTTCTATAAAAAAGTATTCACGAGTAAATATATTTTTTATTTAAAATCATATTTAGATAAGGAGTAAAAATTTCAATTGTAAATACACTATATATAAAATAAAATAAAAATATTTATGTAAATATACTATGATATATATATATATATATATATATATATATATATATATATATATATATATATATGTGTGTGTGTGTGTGTGTGTGTGTGTGTGTGTGTGTGTGTGTGTAAGATATTAAATGTGCATTTCATAATAAAAGATAAAAAAAATCTCTATACGTAATGAGACACACATTTGTCAAGGTGGAGATGTAGGGCTCTGCTGCTTCCAAGTGCTTATGTCCACACATCAGTGACTTGAATCTTCGCCAGTTGTTCAGGTTAAAGGTTAATACGCTCGGGATAAAAGTTGTAAACACATTTCTCTCGCTCGCTCCCAACTCTGTCGTCTAGTCTAGTTCCCTTTCTTCTAAAAAGCTGTTTACTATTACACACGTATAACTATTTCACATTCACTATCATTGCAAAATCACAGTGCTATTTACCCTGCTGGGACCCTTAGGCTTTTTTATCATTAACATTGTGAATTATATACTCTTCATGAAGGTGTTGACAAACCTTCTTGTTGCATCAGTTTATCACTGATTCCTTCTTTCTATTTTTCAAGAGTTCGTAGTTGATGCTTATCCTAAACTTTTTCTTTCTTTCAAATATATTTGCTTCCTTCTTTACTTCCCAAATGTAGAGAGAATATTAAAACAATAGGGAAACTATGGATATCGGCATTCCAAGGAAAATAAATCTAAAAATATCAATATGACAAAGAGTGAAGAGAAAAAAAACGGTTAAAGGATACGTGGTAACGTTATGCAACGCTGGCTAAATTGGTAGAAATTATCGGATACTGATAATCTGATCAGTGTTATTTTCTTTTGCAAGATATGAAATATAATTTTCTTAATTCTTTCCTTGAGCAAAAGAACATCCTCATTGAGGCAATAAAAACAGTTAAAAGAAAATGTATTTGAAATTTTCATTTAGTCTTCTGCGTTCTTTGCTTGTGACGTCATCACAACACCTGACTTCTTTCAGTGCCATCCACCAGTCAGGAGGGCCAACCTCTGAAACCACAAAGTACTTTCAAACACAGAAAATAAGACGAATTAAATCCTGTTGGTATTTCAGCGTCATCATATTTCCTAATATATATTTCATTTGTCGGGATATATACAAGATCATAAAGGCTGTTTATTTGTTCTTTCTATTGGCTTGTATTTTTATTGAAGGTAGTTGGGGTATTCATGCCGTCTATAATGGGCGATTCCATTATCATGGCTCGGGGGAAAAAGAAGTCTATATATATGTATATATATATATATATATATATATATATATATATATATATATATATATATATATATATATATATATATATATATATATATATATATATACGCATACACTCAGGCTTACAACTTCCATCCATTAAACAAAGAACTTTGTATTCCCCTGATTCTGTTTACACGGTATTTTGTTGCAAATATTGGAAACCACTTTGAAATGGATTCAGATATTCGAAGAAAAGTCTGATGATGGATAAAAGAAAGAAAGAAATGGCAGACACAAAGAATGACCATTTAAAAACGGCGTTGGCGAATGTATCGAAACAAAAAGAAATAAGAAAGAAAACAAAAGAGGAAGTAACTGCGAACAATACTTTCATTGTGTTTTCATTCTCTAACAGAAGAATTTTATTTTCAGTATTCAAAAGTGCAGCGGAGAGAATTGAAAAAAAAAATGGTGGCGGAAATATTACATGTAGGCCTATTCGTATATCCCCATTGTAATACCTGGAATACTTGGAATTGTTGTTGGAATTGGAAAAGCCTGTTGGTTGCATCTGGGATTTTTGGGAATCCGGTTAATATAATTCTGCTTTCTAAAAGAGTATTTGAATCAACCTAATAAGAGGAATATTACTTTCTATCCCACATGACATCGACCAGAGTCTTCATAGAGAAACACATATCAAGATAATCTGTGATTCCTTGCACACGTTCGTTCAATATTCATCATCATATGCAGGGAGAGTTCTAAGCAAGAAATGAAGAGTAGTTTGGTGTAGTAAACAGAATATTCGATTGTCAATAAAAGGTATTTCTGAAGAGAATTGTATCCTTGGTATAGAATAATAACAGTACTGTATCATCATATAACACTTTTTTGACCAGTGTATCAGAGACATTGGTGCTCTCTCTCTCTCTCTCTCTCTCTCTCTCTCTCTCTCTCTCTCTCTCTCTCTCTCTCTCTCTCTCTCTCTTAAGAGGCTTTTTTAAATGAGTATGATGATGACAGACCATAGGAGACTAGTGTCAGCTGCGAAAGAGTCACAAAGGTTATCAAACGTCATTCTACAGGAGTAAACACTTTGGACGATTGCAGCCGAAGAATGATAGAGTTGTGTATAAGAGAAGGAGGAAAATATCAACACTGGTAAAGTGAAAATGTAAAAACAAATGAAAAAGAGAAAAATTTTTACAACTCTTCCCGAACAGCAACACCCTTTCCTTCTCTCCTTTTTCTCTCTTGCTTCTCCTCTCTTAGCAATTGCCAAATTATGGTAATCTACAACATTTTTGTTATTAAGGGAGAAAACACGTTTCTGTGGTAAAAGAGAGAGAGAGAGAGAGAGAGAGAGAGAGAGAGAGAGAGAGAGAGAGAGAGAGAGAGAGAGAGGGGGGGGGGGGCTATTCAGGGTACAAGGAGCACAGGATAAAATGAGTAAAGGGGAGTGTATGGAATGAAGATTATTGGTTACAAAGGGAAAAGGGAACAAAAATGACAATTATGGCACCATCGCCATATTTCTAAAAAAGTATCAAGAAGGAAGAAGGGAGAGTTTTCAAACAGGATTTCAGATGAGATTTTGCACTGGGGACAGGCACTGGGTGCAGGAATTCTATTTTTTTTTTTTATTCATGACACCTGCGTCCCACCAATTGTGCATTTTTCTGTGTGCATCAGCAAAGGTTGCATAGGTAATTGCAGATCATTATTAGAAAAGTAGATGAAGATTAAAAGCATTGCAAGCTATAAACGATTAATGTTGTTCAGCTTAGTTTCTTGGAAGGAACACAATAGAATACTGATTCCATGACATGAAATAGATAGATAGATTGATAGATAGATAGATAGATATAGGAAGGCTAGCAAAACTTACCCCTTTACTGTCCTATCTTGTAAAATGGAAAACCCAAGTGGATTATCCTGACGAAAATGGGTAATTCGATTGAAGAATATTCAAAATTAGTCAAATTTTCTTTAACAATTCTTCCTCATTAACAGAGATGGGGAAATATTATATATCTTCTGACCTATTTGCTTGATCGTGAGTCAATCAATCTTCTATCAAAAGATAAGCGTTTCCATCAGCTGAGATATTAATAAGATTCTAAAATATTTATCTGTTTTGACATTTTGACGATTATTGTCCTGTTTGGTTCCATTCCCAAGATATTTTAGGAGTCGATGATAATATTTAACAAATTCTAACTATTGTCATAGTAGAAGTCAAATGTTACCTTTCTTTACTTTCCCAGAGAGTTATTTGTTGCGTTTCAGATCTGCATTTACGTCGGCAATATGATTTTGGACTGAAAGTTTGACAAGAGTGTCATCATCCTGGATTCGTCTTCTTCCCTTCCGTCTTTTTCCTGTCTCTTGTTCCTAGTTAGAGAAAGACTGACATTGCACGATCTCCTCTGTAGCAGTTCGAGTTTTGAATAATGGTTAGAATTAATCTTTCATTAAGTATTACATTAACATGCAATTCTTCAATCCAGTACCAGTTGCAAACTGATATTCAAATTAGATATCACATCTGTTGCTGATGCCTTTTTTAATTACATGCAATGTAATGTTATCAAGGTAATAATTACGATGAAAATCTAATTTTGTGATGACATAAAGATACGCTTAATAGATTATGTTGTATGAATGTGGAGTAAGTTTTAATGTGCATAATATTGCGGTTATAGGTTTAACATTAACACAGATTTTTGAAGATTAATTTAGATGTTAATAATTTTAACTATTTGAATCACAGTGGATCAAAGGTAAAAGAGAGAGAGAGAGAGAGAGAGAGAGAGAGAGAGAGAGAGAGAGAGAGAGAGAGAGAGAGAGAGAGAGAGAGAGAGAGTATGCAAATGCTTATAGATTACAATATCAGAAAATGAATCTTAATAATCAAAGTTTTTTCTTTTTAGTTCTAAAAGCAAGAATGTACTAATATGACAGCAACTACTACTACTACTACTACTACTACTACTACTACTACTACTACTACTACTACTACTACACCTGAAATCTTGTGACGACAAAAAAGTGAAATATTATATATATTGTGAAGTCCTGTGCGAGGGAGTTCTACCCTCCAAAGGACAACTTAACAGTCATAATTCTTTTAGTTTGTTTTTCTTGGTAAACAGCTTGCTCTCATGGATTTCCTCGTCTATGTAACTTAAGAACAAGCCTCAACTAACAAAGGAGGTCTGGATTGCGTTACATGGACCTCCTTTGGCCATTAACTTGTCAGGCGCTTAATTCTCACCTCTTCCCAGGTCAGCCACAGAGATACGCCAGATGTGAGAATAAAGGTTCTCATAGACCGGGGCATCGAAGTCCACAAAGAAGAAGACCCCTGGTCATGATTGGCCAACACGCGGAAAAATAAGGAGGGGTCACAAGATGCCATTGGCCCTCAAAAGATGAAGACCGCCCTTGGAAGTCAAGATTACCCAATCAAGAGAAAAAGGGGATGGCCCAAAAAAATCTTCACTGCGAAGCCTAAGGCTGTGAGGGTAGAAGAAACCAGTTCCAGTCCGGAGGCCATACAAGAAACAACTCTTCCCAGGATCAAGCCAGTGCCTGCGTCCCCCAGGACAGGCTCTCCCCCCCCCCTGAAACCTCCAAGAGGCTCGAACTCCGTCTGAGTCAAAGAACACACTCAGGACGAAGAAAGGAACCATCTGCGTTGACGTCCCAAAGAACACCTGATGTGCCGAAGTTTTTGAAGATAAGTACTGACACCTGTGCGAGGGAGAATAAATAAGTGCCAAAAGTTGAAAAGGGTTGCATGGATGGGAATTCCAAGGGAGTGAAGCTGAGGGATAATTGTGGGGATTAGTTTCTCGTAATAATGTGACACCCTCTTCGCAACCAACATCATTTTGTTTTTTTTTGTTTTATGTTACAAGTTTTCTTATGTCAAGTAATAACAGTTTCTTTTTTTTTTGTTGTATAAAAATTGAAGTGCGAAGTGAGGGTTTTTTCTTTTGTTGTCGGGGGTACATAGACAGATTGCCAACATTATTTTCATTTGTTTACGGGATCACCCGTGCACTTTTCTTACCATAATTATTCATTTGACATTTATGTTCTGCAGTTTATTTTACTGAGTGATTTCGGAAAATAGAAATTAAGTGATACCTTCTTTCTTTTATTGTTATTTGTGCATCTGAACGTATTTGGATTGCTAGAGAGAATTAAGCTTAGTTTTGCCTTTTCGTTTTTTTTACTGTAATCATTCTCGATTTATTAACCATAAACTCGAAAACCCATTTTGCTTTATTTGTCAATTGTAAGTTATCTCCTTAAGAGTTTTACGATCATTTTATTTTTTTTTGTTTGACTTAAATTAAACTATTGTATTTTCGATTATTACAAAAGAGTTTCTTTTGTCCGTGAGTTAGACTAAGGTTGAAACCAAATTGTTCCTACACGAATTAAAACTATTCCAACGAGGTGCAGCTCCAAAATAAATAAATGAGCTCGGGTGTTTTTGAACCGTTAATAATATTAACAGGTTCAGTCATATAAAAGAATTTTGAGTGTCAATTAGTCGCTCTGGATTGACACGAAGTCACTGTGTCATGTGAAAAGTCCGATTGATACTTTCTTTAAAGATCGTAATCTGCACAAATACGTCACATCTTTAAAGTGGGGGCCTGTGTCCGGGATATTTTTTTTTTTACGTAACTTTTGTTCATTTTCTTTTATGTTGGAATATAGTTTGTTTTAGCTTTTGCTAATTGCTCCGGAAATAGTTTTTGTTTCGGAGTTTCTTCGGTTTGTCGGAAATTTGATTTCGAAATCAGTGTGGTGATCTTTGATCTCGGTTGTTATGCAACCTGATTTGTTGTGTTCTGTTGATTTCATAGTGTAAAATTGGCTGACCAGAAGTCTTGATTTTTTTTTTCTTCTTTCTCTCTTTCTTTTATCAAGCAGCAGTAAGTACATTCAAGGTTCAAGGTTCAAGGTTCAAGGTTCAAGGTTCAAGGTTCTATCGTTTCAGTCATGGGAGACGAAAATTCAGATAGAGTTTCTAGGTTCCTAGAGGAACCGAATGACTTTTTGTTAAGGCAACTCTTCCCAGCAGAGCTAATTGAAGTGAGCTCACGTGCAGATTATATCCAAAATGCAGATAGAAAACAACAGATTCTAGAGGCCTTAGAGAGAGAATTTAATAGGCGTCAGGAAGAGCGTGAGTTGGAGATAGCAATTGAAGATAGGGACGAAGATCACTCCATAACCCGAGAACACTCTGTTATGGGAGGAGCAGCAGCAGTGCCAATGTTACCATCAGCCATGTCATCAAGCCAGACTGCCTACCGAACTTCAAGTCCAGCTGAAGTTGAATCTCATGAAATAGTTCAGAGGTCAGAAGAGTCGTTGAGTACGAGAATGAAATTTAGAGCAGCTGAGCTCGAAATTGACTCACTGCGAGCTCAGTTGAGGAGACAAGGTCAGGATTCAAGACCCCCAAGGGCACAACCCATGGGAGGATTTTCAGAAAAAGATATGGCAGGACTCCTTCCATCCTATGATGAAAAGAATCCTGAAGGCTTCTTCCTGTCGTTTGAGAGAGTACTGAAAAGTCACCAGATCCCAGAGGACGCCTGGGCTCGCCTGTTGCCCATAAAGTTAACCAGGAAAGCAGTGGATGCGTACAATGCGGTATCCGACCCTGTTGCACACGATTATCGCCGGGTAAAGGCCTGGATCTTGAAAATTTTCGAACTTGTGCCTGAGGCTTATCGCCAGAAGTTCAGGAACTTGAGGAAAGGATCAGAAAACTATGCAGAATATTGGAGACAAATGAAGATTAGCCGTGACAGGTGGGTGGAGGCCTCTCTTGGAAATAACAAGACTTTCGACAGGATAATGGAGCTCATGGGATTAGAACAGTTTCTGCTAATGTTGCCACCAGCCACTCGGCAATATATCGAAGATCGACATATCACTGACCCTGATGAGGCTTCTATACTGGCAGATGAGTATACACTGAGGGAAAAGATCAGGGGCTCTTCTGGCTCAAGATGGTGCCCTCCTTCATTTCAGCCAAACCAGCCTTCCAGGCCATTTCGGGGTAATTGGAGCCCCAGGGGGTCGGCACCATCGTATCCTCCATCAGAGAAAGGAGTAGGCGGAAACCCTACACATGGCAGTGCTAAAAACACTGGAAGTAAGAACAATGGAGCCTACCCTTCGGCTCCCCAAGTAAGACAGTGTTCCTATTGTCACAAACTCGGACATGACGTTAGCTGCTGCTGGCTCAAAGGAAATTATGGACCAGGGGGAAAGAAGTTCTCTAACCAAAATCACAAGAGGGACGACCAAGCACTTAATGTTAATGAGGTTATGAGAAGACAGACATCATGCCAAGGGATGATGAAGAAGAGAGACATGGCCATAAGGCAAGGACAGGAAGCCTTCATTCATGCAGGATCTGTGTCTCTGCAGGACCAAGGTACCAAGCCTGTACAGATAAGGATTATGCGTGATACTGGAGCTGAGCAGACTGTCTTGCACAGAGCAGTCTTACCCTTCGATGAATCGTCCACCTTGGGAGAAAGTGTCATGGTTCGCTACATTAAGGGAAGAGAGGAATTGCCCTTATATGCAGTGACTTTAAGCTCTTCTTTTATTTCCGGTACATTTCCAGTTGCTTTGGTGGATGAGGAACCCATGCAAGGGGTACAGTTATTGTTAGGAAATGACATAGCTGGACAACGATGTTGCACAGCATCATGTCAAATTCATGCTGACAAGAATGAAGGGGAGGTGAAGATTGAACAAAATGAATATCCAGCATGTGCTATTACCCGTGCTAGTACCACTCAACAGAAAAAGGACAGAGATAATGTTCCTACCGGAGTGCTTGTGGGTACTTTTCCCCAAATGCTCAGGGGAGTGGTGCAGCCTGGTTTATTACGTTCAGAATACTCGAGGGAGTCGCTCATTGAGGCTCAGAAACAAGACTCAGAACTTGCAAGGATAAGGGATGAAGCTGGATCCCTGAGCGAACTCGAGGCTGAACCCTCTGGTTACTATTTAAAGGATGATGTCCTAATGCACAAATGGCGGCCTAAGAAAGTGCCTGCTGATGCTGAATGGACCATTCTATATCAGGTGGTAGTGCCACCACAGTATCGAGAGGAGATTTTAAGGTTGGCTCATGAACAACCAATGGGAGGACATTTAGGAGTACGCAAAACGCGTGAGAAAATTTCCCGGGAATTTTATTGGCCAAATTTGAACAGAGGAGTTGCAGAATATTGCCGTAGTTGTCACTCGTGCCAAGTGATAGGTAAAAAGGATCCAAATCATCGAAAGGAACCATTGCAACCCATCCCCGTGGTGGAAGAACCCTTCTCCAAGATCATCATGGACATAGTCGGACCTCTGCCAAAGACAAAGAAGGGAAACACCCATTTGTTGACGCTAATGTGTGCGTCGACGCGCTTCCCTGAAGCGTACCCGTTGCGGACAGCGACGAGTCCCAATGTGTCGCGGGCTCTGGTACAGTTCGTGACCACATTCGGGTTACCAAAGGTTATTCAAACTGACAGAGGTAGTGTCTTCATGTCGAAAATCTTTGAAGGCACCCTTAAGGAGTTAGGAGTGCAGCACATAATGTCCTCTGCTTATCACCCACAGTCTCAAGGTGCTTTGGAAAGGTTTCATGGCACGCTCAAAAATGCATTACGTGCATACTGTGAAGACCAGAAAACACGAGATTGGGACACAGGCGTGCCGTTCTTGTTGTTTGCTATCCGAGATTCATGGCAAGAATCTCTAGGGTTTTCCCCCTTCCAGCTGGTCTTTGGACATCAAGTGCGTGGACCTCTCAAACTTTTGAGGGAGATATGGACCCATGAGGAACAAAGTACTAATGTGCTAGACTATGTGGTGAAGTTCCGACAACGCTTGCACGAGGTCTGCCAATTGGCTCATGAAGAAATGAAGAAGTCTCAAGAAAAAATGAAAGCCTGGTATGACCAAGCAAACAGGACAGAAGCACGACAATTCCAAGTGGGAGATGATGTGCTCATCTTTCTACCTGTGCCTGGTAGTCCCTTAGCGGCCAAGTACCAGGGGCCATATAAGGTCGTGAAGAAGCTCAGCGAATTGGATTATGTGGTAGGGACACCGGACCGAAGAAAGGAACACCAGGTGTGTCACGTCAACATGATGAAACCATATGTTGTTCGGAATACCAGTGGTAATGCCACTGCCCAAAACCCATCACCAGTCACTGGGCCTGTTCATGTATCAGTAATAAGGAGACAGGTACAGCAAACAGAAGAGGAGGAAGAACAGAACCCTCAAGGTGAAGAAGAGGAGGAAGAACAGGATACTTCTGGGGAAGAAGAGGAAAAAACCAGTTTCAAGGGCATGCCACTCGAAGCCCGACTTAAGAATTCGGAGGTTCTCAGAGACTTCAAGACCAAGGTCTCTCACCTAGCTCCCCAGCAGCAAGAGGATGTCCAAGCTTTAGTGGAAGAGTACGCAGTGCTGTTTCCTGATGTTCCCAGCCGGACAAATGTAATGGAGCATGATGTGGACGTGGGAGATGCACGCCCAGTCCGTCAACACGCGTACAGAGTATCACCAAAGAAGAGAGAACTGCTTGGGAAAGAAATTGATTACATGCTCGAGCATGGGATTATTAGGAAGAGTTCCTCACAGTGGAGTTCACCGTGTGTGTTAGTGGAAAAGCCTGATGGTGGAGTCAGATTCTGTACTGACTATAGGAAGGTGAACAACGTCACAAAGCCAGATTCTTTTCCCTTGCCACGTATTGATGACTGCGTGGATACCATCGGTAATGCTAGATATATCACCAAGTGTGATTTGTTGAAGGGATATTGGTGTGTTCCGCTCACTGAGAGAGCCAAAAGGGTTTCAGCTTTTGTAACACCTCAAGGATTATTTGAATATAATGTGATGCCCTTTGGGATGAGAAATGCTCCTGCGACATTCCAGCGGATGATCAACAATCTGGTACAGGACATAGAAGGTGTTGTCGCATATATGGATGACATTGTTATCTACAGTGACTCTTGGAAAGAACACCTGAAGAGACTAAAAGCCCTTTTCCAGAGTTTAGCAGAGGCCAACTTGACAATCAACCTCTCCAAGTGTGACTTTGGACAGGCGACAGTCACCTACTTGGGTCATATAGTAGGTCGAGGATCTGTTCGCCCAGTACAGGCAAAGGTTGAGAGCATTCAACAATTTCCAGTCCCGCAAAGCCGCCGAGCATTGCGTCGGTTCTTGGGAATGACCGGCTATTACAGAAAGTTCTGTGAGAATTACTCTACCATTGCTTTGCCTCTCACTAATCTTCTCAAGAAGAATAACAAGTATGTTTGGTCTAACCATTGTCAAGACGCATTTGACTCCCTGAAGAGGTTGCTAAGTCTATCACCGGTGCTGAAAGCACCAGATTTTGACAGAGAATTTGAAGTAGCAGTAGATGCCAGTGATCATGGGGCTGGTGCAGTCTTATTGCAGGAAGATGATCAAAACATGAAACACCCTGTGGCATACTTCTCTAAGAAATTTAACCGGCATGAAAAGAACTATGCCACTGTAGAAAAGGAGCTATTGGCTTTAGTACTTGCCGTAGAACATTTCTCTATTTACCTTCAATCTAATTCATTGCCCACTAACATCTTTACAGATCACAATCCCTTAACATTCTTGCATGCAATGAAAAACAAGAACCGCAGACTACTCAAATGGAGTCTACGGCTACAAGAAGTAAATTTGAACATTTTGCATATTCCAGGGACTCAGAACATTCTAGCAGACTGTCTTTCAAGGATGAATTAGAGTTGGGGCGTATGAAAGTAATTTGGGAATAGTTATAACTGTCATTTGATTATTTTTTTTTGCTTCCAGTTTTTTTTGTTTGTTAGTTGTAATTTCACCTTTTTTCGTGAGAGCCAAGCTGTGAGTTCAGTTACAGATTAGATGGGAGACGATTTCCTTTTCATTGAGCAGGAAATCTTTTTTTTAAGGGGGGAAGTGTGAAGTCCTGTGCGAGGGAGTTCTACCCTCCAAAGGACAACTTAACAGTCATAATTCTTTTAGTTTGTTTTTCTTGGTAAACAGCTTGCTCTCATGGATTTCCTCGTCTATGTAACTTAAGAACAAGCCTCAACTAACAAAGGAGGTCTGGATTGCGTTACATGGACCTCCTTTGGCCATTAACTTGTCAGGCGCTTAATTCTCACCTCTTCCCAGGTCAGCCACAGAGATACGCCAGATGTGAGAATAAAGGTTCTCATAGACCGGGGCATCGAAGTCCACAAAGAAGAAGACCCCTGGTCATGATTGGCCAACACGCGGAAAAATAAGGAGGGGTCACAAGATGCCATTGGCCCTCAAAAGATGAAGACCGCCCTTGGAAGTCAAGATTACCCAATCAAGAGAAAAAGGGGATGGCCCAAAAAAATCTTCACTGCGAAGCCTAAGGCTGTGAGGGTAGAAGAAACCAGTTCCAGTCCGGAGGCCATACAAGAAACAACTCTTCCCAGGATCAAGCCAGTGCCTGCGTCCCCAAGGACAGGCTCTCCCCCCCCTGAAACCTCCAAGAGGCTCGAACTCCGTCTGAGTCAAAGAACACACTCAGGACGAAGAAAGGAACCATCTGCGTTGACGTCCCAAAGAACACCTGATGTGCCGAAGTTTTTGAAGATAAGTACTGACACCTGTGCGAGGGAGAATAAATAAGTGCCAAAAGTTGAAAAGGGTTGCATGGATGGGAATTCCAAGGGAGTGAAGCTGAGGGATAATTGTGGGGATTAGTTTCTCGTAATAATGTGACACCCTCTTCGCAACCAACATCATTTTGTTTTTTTTTGTTTTATGTTACAAGTTTTCTTATGTCAAGTAATAACAGTTTCTTTTTTTTTTGTTGTATAAAAATTGAAGTGCGAAGTGAGGGTTTTTTCTTTTGTTGTCGGGGGTACATAGACAGATTGCCAACATTATTTTCATTTGTTTACGGGATCACCCGTGCACTTTTCTTACCATAATTATTCATTTGACATTTATGTTCTGCAGTTTATTTTACTGAGTGATTTCGGAAAATAGAAATTAAGTGATACCTTCTTTCTTTTATTGTTATTTGTGCATCTGAATGTATTTGGATTGCTAGAGAGAATTAAGCTTAGTTTTGCCTTTTCGTTTTTTTTACTGTAATCATTCTCGATTTATTAACCATAAACTCGAAAACCCATTTTGCTTTATTTGTCAATTGTAAGTTATCTCCTTAAGAGTTTTACGATCATTTTATTTTTTTTTGTTTGACTTAAATTAAACTATTGTATTTTCGATTATTACAACAGAGTTTCTTTTGTCCGTGAGTTAGACTAAGGTTGAAACCAAATTGTTCCAACACGAATTAAAACTATTCCAACGAGGTGCAGCTCCAAAATAAATAAATGAGCTCGGGTGTTTTTGAACCGTTAATAATATTAACAGGTTCAGTCATATAAAAGAATTTTGAGTGTCAATTAGTCGCTCTGGATTGACACGAAGTCACTGTGTCATGTGAAGAGTCCGATTGATACTTTCTTTAAAGATCGTAATCTGCACAATTACGTCACAATATATATATATATATATATATATATATATATATATATATATATATATATATATATATATATATATATATATATATATATATATATATATATATATATATATATATATATATATATATATATATATATATATATATATATATATATATATATATATATATATATATATATATATATATATATATATATATATATATATATATATATATATATATTTATGTATGTATGTATATATATACATATATATATATATATATATATATATATATATATATATATATATATATATATATATATATATATATATATATCACCATCATTCACTCTATGAGACACTATTTTTAAATTTAATTTCTTTGAATCAGTAGAACCTATTCAAGCGAGAATCAATATCTTATTCTAATCTCCGAGCAAAAAGTTTGTTTCTTTCTGTTCATTCTTCTTCCGATTTCCAAAAATAATGTTTCCAAGAAAGCAGTGATGAGATAGCGATCCTTTCTAAGGAAGGGAAATCAGGAAGGAAGAGAAGAGGCTTTGGAAATGTCTAAGGATAAAATGGAGAATAAAAGAGTGTCAGAGGAAATTATTGTAATGGTCAAAGTAACTTTTCAGTTTCCATCTATTAAGTAATAGTTATTAGTGGACGATGGCCTCTGAATCCTTGAAGTCCTTTTAACCGCCCCTTTGAAAGTCACTCTTTTAAGCTTGGCTTCTTTCTCTCTTTCTTTCTGATTGTGGGACCAGACTTTCCAATCATAGTTTTGACAATGAAGACTGTTTATTGAGTTTAAGAATAATTTTTTTTTTAAGCAAAGAGGATTGTATATAGAACTCACATAGATTGATACTAATGAATGTGCAAAATAATACATATTAACCCTGGATAGGTACGGTGGGTCGTTTGCGACCCCGAGCGTCAAAAAAAAACAGGTTTTTCTCACGTGACTCACCCCTGTGACTGAATTTGTGGGTGATCGACCTGCAGGAGGTGTCTCCCCTACACGCTCTAGTAGTGTCCAGATGTGCATTGCTGTAGCTGTACTCCTTCCCCGATTTCTGAGACGCGTCGGGGTCGTTCGCGTCCGAGTTTACCCTTCTGAGGTAGTTTGCATAATTATCAAAGTTATTACGTATTATGAAATTGTCGTAGAATGGTGCAACTTGTATAGGTTATCAGTTGTGGAAAGTCTTGGTGGATTGTTTGGCTACCATGTGCATGTTTTTTTTTTTAGTTAAAATGTCGTTCATCACCACGAGGACCATTTTACCGCGAGTGCCCCTTTTTCATTTTTTTTCATTTTTTTGCCAAGTCATTTTTCCGTAAGATATTGCCAAATAGTGTCGTAAAACTTTTGCTTGTTTAGTGTTGGAAAGTGTGTCTAGATGATCTGGCTACCCATGCATGACTTTGTTTTTGTCAGATACGACGTAGTTATTGGTATATTGGGTATTTAACTGCGGTTACCAATTTCTGTTTTTTTTTCAATATTTGTAAAAATTACTACGTAGTAAGGAATTGCCGTATATTATTCTTTTTTTTTTCATGTTTATGTGTTAGAAAGTGTGCCTTGATGGTTGGGCTAACACGTGCATGTCTTTTTTTTTATCTGAGATGTCTTATATTAGAATGTCGGGCATTTTACCGCGAGTGTCCCTTTTTAATTTTTTTTAATTTTTTTGCCAAGTCATTTTTCCGTAAGATATTGCGAAATAGTGTCGTAAAACTTTTGCTTTTTTAATGTTGGAAAGTGTGTCTAGATGATCTGGCTACCCATGCGTGATTTTGTTTTTGTCAGATACGACGTAGTTATTGGTATATTGGGTATTTAACTGCGGTTGCCAATTTCTGTTTTTTTTTCAATATTTGTAAAAATTTACTACGTAGTAAGGAATTGCCGTATATTATTGATTTTTTTTTCATGTTTATGTGTTAGAAAGTGTGCCTTGATGGTTGGGCTAACACGTGCATGTCTTTTTTTTTTTATCTGAGATGCCGTATATTAGAATGTTGGGCATTTTTCCGCGAGTGCCCCTTTTTATTTGTTTTGCATTTTTTTGCTTAGTCATGTTACCGTAAGGAATTGGCAAGTAGTGTCGCAAAACTTATATTTTTATAGTGTTGGAAAGTGTTTCTAGATGATCTGGCTACCCATGCCTATTTTTTTTTAGCCAGATATGGCGTATATATAAGTATGTGTTCGATTTTCCTGTGATTGCCATTTTTTCGTTTTTTCCCATTTCTTTCAAAATTACTACGTACTAAGGAACTATCACAGAGTAATATTTCATTTATATGTTTATTTGTCGGAAAATATGCCTTGATGGTTTGCCTAGCACGTGGCTGAAATTTTTTGTTTCTGAAATGCCGTATATTAGAATGGCCATTTTTCCACGAGTGCCCCTTTTTATTTGTTTTGCATTTTTTTGCTTAGTCATGTTACCGTAAGGAATTGGCAAGTAGTGTCGCAAAACTTATATTTTTATAGTGTTGGAAAGTGTTTCTAGATGATCTGGCTACCCATGCCTATCTTTTTTTTAGCCAGATATGGCGTATATATAGGTATGTGTTCGATTTTCCGGTGATTGCCATTTTTTCGTTTTTTCCCAATTCTTTCAAAATTACTACGTACTAAGGAACTATCACAGAGTAATGATTCCTCTAGATGTTTATTTGTCGGAAAATTTTGTTTACTTTTTTTTTGATTGAATATCATCAAATTTTTTTAGCTAAAATATTGTTTTACATTTTTTTTTTCGATTTTATTTCCCTTCAAAAAAATTTTTTTGGGTCAGAATTTTAATTTTATAGTCGTAAAATAATCGACAATTATCCAGCAACCCACCATACAATTTTTATGCATATCCAATAATAATTAGATTAGTAAATAACACCTTGAAATTGACATACCCTTCCTACATTTCAAGTGGCAGATTAGGGAGTCTGAGTCAGTGTGGTTGGCGGCCATTTTGTGGACATATCCGAAGCGTAAGCTGCCCTATCTATATATATTCTTGTTCCCTATAGAATTTGTGATATTTTGGTATATTTTTACCTGCATAAATATCATATTATATATTAAATATATGTATTTTTTTACGAAATTTCCAAGTACTCAAAAAATTACCTTTAGATATGGCCCCTGATATAAATGTAATTTACAAAATAATGAAGATTTTTTTACATATTTCTATTTTAGAATAACATATGTTTATTCCCTAAAAAAATTAGCCACTTCCTATTTCATTTGGGTACCCAAAAAAATTCATGAAATTTGGACAATTTTTTTTGGCCAAAAAAAGTTACCCTTTTTTTCTCATTTCAGATCTTCACCTCCATGGGTCTGACTTCATCCAAAATACATCAAGATGTGTCCTAAACATTCAAGAATCAATTCCTAAAAGGATTTGTGTATATATGTATATACTTTTTTTTATGAATTTTTATGTCAGGTCTTTTTTTTTCTACTTAATTTTTTAAAATATTTATAATAAATAGTTTTTCTGCAGATGAGTAGTATTTATCTTTACAGTTGTTTTAAGCATTCATTGAAGTTTTTTTTGGCAAAAGAAAAAAGGAGGTTACTGCAAAAACTGATTTTTCAAGAATTTTTTTTGGCGTCGGGGTCGTTCGCGTCCGAGTATACCCTTAAAGGGGTGTCCGAGGACCGTACCTATCCAGGGTTAAACACCACTTCATCTTTTGAAACAAATTTTCAAAAAAGATATAGTTAAACATGATGGAAATGAAGGAAGCCAAATTGTGGAAAGCGACCTGTTAAGATATTCCTACTTCGGAATAAAGTCTCAATTGAATGACAAAGTTGACGAAGAAAGTTTCTATATTAGAGTGACAAAGTTTCCCAAGATAAACGATATATAGTAATCCAGGTTTTATTCTTTAATTCTCTGTCTTTTGTTTTTCAAAAATAAATCCGAATAGTATTTGAACTTTCATTGTTATATGAAAGAGGAATCGATGAATTTTGATTCTATCGAAGATAAGCTATAAATTTTGTCTGCCACAGAAAATATTTCTCTGGATACGTTTTCTCTCATTCATATCTGTGTTCAATTAATCTCCATACACTAAATTCAACAAAACCCTATAAAGTATTTGCTTGAAAAAAAGAATACTGGAAAAAGACTCACCAAAAAAAGGTGCATTTCCAAAGAAGATGATTGAAATGATATTCAAAACTTCATGAAAGTAAAGGTTTTTCAACGTTCAATAAACTTTATTGAGCAGTTTTAGAAGTTGCATTTTTTGAGTCTGTCTTTTGTAGCTGATATTTCAAAGAATAAATGTTAGTAGAAAATAACACAGAATAATAGGAATTTTGACTTTTAGATAATATTTATGAAGGTACTTTGAATCTAAAAATCATTAATGCTACACTTCGTAAAAGGATGATTTCACAGTTCGTTTGCAAATTCTATTATTTGAATGGTTGTTATGATTCACTTATTAGGGATAAAACAATGAAGGATATTTCTTCAAATCGCTTGGAAAAATCCATTTAAAAAATAAATACAATGCAAAGATAAAGCTCACGATGTTTTGTTTTTTTAAATTCATATATATCAGTTAGATTAAAGATGATATCTTTTTATAGAACTAAAAGCAAGATAAAGGAAAATTATCTTAACAGGATAAAGTTTTGTACTAAATCTGAAAAGCATTGTTAGAATATTGATGCTATTAGCCGAAATCGTGTTATTCTATGGCCCCATAGAGGTTGAATTAGTGCCTCTTTTGACCGGGCAGATAATGAGTACTCTACGTTTGGGGCCCCGAAATTTATTTGTCAGATCTTAACGACCTTCCTCCCAATCAGGTGCAAGGAAAGAAATCGCCTTCGTTTAATCAACATATAAATATATCTGATAAAACTTACTGTAGATCCTCCTTTTTTTCCTTACAGAAAAAGGTTTCTCTTGTGGATCCTAGTCTTTCTAAAGAAAAAAAAAATAAGAGTTGATGGAAAAATAATTAATTTCCTAACTTTAATATTCTTTTATGATGGCCAGTAAAGAAAAAATGTATTGACGACATTAAAATTTCCCAACTTACATCATTTTTAATGATAGGCAGTAATAAAAAAAGTTGTAGAGTCTTCTTTATAAAGGACAAACTTTTTGTCATTTCCTTCAAAGCAGAAAAATCAACTTCAGGACTCGTGATTTGTAATTAGTTGCTAAAGTACTGTTGGTTAGAATTTACCTTTAATTGATCGTCATTTGATATTGTCTGATGGAATTTAGGAAATTGCCTCTTCAGAGGACACTGATTCCTCCCACTCCTGACCAAGGAAGACTGTGATCAGGATTTAGGAGCAGATGGACAAAAGATTCCGATGTTGTGTATCAGGTGACCAACAAGACAGTGTTCAACATCAGTCCAGATTCAACCTTTGCTTCACACTCTTATCAGTCGATAGCCTTTGCTGGTGATTTTTCATTTTGATTGAAAGGACCTTCACTAAAACAGATTAGCCTAGGTTAGACATTTGTCAAGGAGGGTGATACAAGAGATGATTATTGTAAAAGAATATTTAGCTTCTGCCACTTCTTTTATAGTTCACATTTGTTTTATATGCTCGAAACTGAAATAGATTAAATAGAAACCAAATCAAGATATTAAAACAAATTTATAATCATAGTAAACAAAGAAATAAAAAAGTAAACAACGTATCGTAAAGAAATCAAAACAAAATTATGAAAAACAGAAAGGACGAGAAGAGTAAATCTCATGGAGGCTTTTCCTCTGCACGAGGCTTCCTTCCTTCTCTCTTCACTATCGTGAGAAGCAAATGTCAACCATAAGACGTCAGAGAAAAGAAAACTAATTCTGAATCATTTGCTATTATTGGGAAAACCATTCAATGTTCTGACCCTGCCAAAGCTCGTTCATAGTTGACATATTATCCTTCTTAGTAATGATCCTTCGGGAATGAGAGAAGAGATAATGAGCAAAGGAAAAAGATGATCTTCACCTTCAGAAAAGAAGAGAATGTCCCACACAAGTGCAATTCGGGTTGATCCATTGCCTCCCAACATAATGCAGATCAGGAACTGCAATAAATCTCCCCCAGGGAGGAGACATGTAGGACCATGCATAAACGTTCTTATGCATAATG
>NC_090749.1:9766554-9774327 GCF_036898095.1 Palaemon carinicauda
TACACTTCCCAATAAAAACCTCTACTATAACGTCGGATGTCTACCAGCCTTTGCAGTCTGTATAAATGTAAAAGTATGATTTTTCAATGTCGTTTATAACTAGTATCATTAGTTGTAACTAAATTATGACTCTCAATAAGGTATTTTACTTATAATCTTTCTAGTTTTGGATAAATTGTTATTTTCCTTCTGATCTTTGCTCACAAAAGCATTTTTTTCGTAATGAAAATTTCAAAGCTTTTCAACAACACTCGTATCAGACTAAAGGCAGAAGCTGAACGAGTCTATCAGTCAGTTCACTTGTTACGATATTTACCCGTCTTATTTGAATGCTTAATTAAGCCTTACCGGGGTCACTGTCATTTCCTTTGTACCAAAACCTAACTTTTCATTGTACTATGATGATACAAAAGGGTAAATTTGCAAGACTTTGATTTTGCAGAGGAATTCAATCAAACCTTTCGGACTAAATTCGCTCAGTTTCAAGCGAGATCATAAATCATTTTGGGAAAAAAACACACTTGAATATCGTTGTTAAAAATACTAAATTTCAGTACATTATACTTGCTATGCTTATTTTGTTAATCAATTGCAACTTGAAATAGATTCTTAAGGTCATTTCAAGTTACAGAAAACTGATTTTGGCCTGGGGGCTACAAGGAATAATGTGGTCATGGCTTCTGCCAAACAGTGATGGTGATTCAGACATATTCGAACTATAAAAAAGATCTCCTCCTACCTCATGCTTTCTTCTCATGAGAGAGAGAGAGAGAGAGAGAGAGAGAGAGAGAGAGAGAGAGAGAGAGAGAGAGAGAGAGAGAGAGAGAGAGAGAGTTGTTTAATGTTTGATGCCACGTTTTCGAAACCCCATTCATTCTTTGCAGTCTAAAATTATACATCTGAAATATTATTAAAGCTCTAACATAACATTGAAATTCTTGGCTTCGTTACAGTGAGTTGTTTCCCTGAATCTTTTATCATGAAATTTGTGCCTTGTAACTCATGAGATTCCTTTTTCATTGCATGTTTATTGCAATTTATCGTTGATAGCCCGTGCTGTAATGATGCAAGTTCGAAATGCTCAGTGTTTATTGAAATTTCTTCTGCTGCTTTCGTTAATCAAGGCCATATTGCTTGACTGGGCCCCTTATCGAGCATCGTCTATCCTTCTATTTTTACATAAACATCGATTCTTTCCACTTATTATCTTGCTTTTACTTCTCTCTCTCTCTCTCTGAGAGAGAGAGAGAGAGAGAGAGAGAGAGAGAGAGAGAGAGAGAGAGAGAGAGAGAGAGAGAGAATAAATATTCAAGGAAGATAAGGAAACTGGTCATGAATATTAGATAAAATGAATATCTATTCCGGGATATAATTATTTTAGCCTTATTAATAGATTCTTTGTGCAATCATGTTTCTCGTTTTTAAAAATCATATGCACAATACAGCGTTTTGTCGGCATATTATGAACCAATTGATGAGATGATATCGAGATAATTCTATTATTGTTATGTAAAACATATTCTGGTTTTCATAGTTGGCAAAGGGAGATTTCATAATTGGACAACGCATGCAAACTAATGCCATTTATTACCTATTATATTTTGCAATGAAATAAATATGTTCGTCATGATCACTAGGAAACTATCCCTTGTAATCGAAATTTCTGTCCTGAAATGATTGACTCAACAGCTGTGAATTCTGTTCCTCACAAAAGAACAAAACCAGCGCAAAAAGTAATAGATAGATTTTAGTCTGTATTTCTAAGTTCATCTTTGGATGTGTAACATGAAACCTGAGCTTTGGACTGTAATGATTAAATGTCCAGTGGAATGCAAAACAACAACTTAATATCTTTACTTATGGAGGTTTGAAAGGTCGTTTCTAACTTATGTAAAGGATAGTTAGTCGATTGTGTTGGTAGCGGTCAATGACACCTATTTATGATAATTATGAAGCATCACATAAATGAAATCATCGAGTCCTCTCTCTCTCTCTCTCTTCCCTTCAATTGCTATTTATTTTTTCCTAATTGTTCCGTCATTTTCCCAAACATTTGCAATGGAAGTTGACCTTCCCATGCGAGAGAGAGGATCAACTTCATTCTACTTCATTGGAAGTTCAGAAGTGGAGTTCATAACAGTTAAGAGATAATAATTAACGGAATTTTTTAATATATGAATATTTTACCTGAACTCACACAGCAGTTCTTTTTCGATAATTGGTCAAACAGAATTGTTGAGGATAGATTATAGATTGTTTCGCAATTTTATCTTTATCCCTTAAGAGAGAGAGAGAGAGAGGAGAGAGAGAGAGAGAGAGAGAGAGAGAGAGAGAGAGAGAGGGAGAGGACAGAGAGAGCAGAGAGAGGAGAGAGAGAGAGACAGAGCGACAGAGAGAGAGAGAGAGAGGAGAGAGAGAAGAGATGGAGAGAGAGAGAGAGATGCATTTCCGAAGGCGTTCTATGTCTAATTATAACGTCAACTACAAGCTGAAGGCGGAATATACACATCTGCCAAATACTAATTCCAACAGCAGCACTTCAGGAATGAATAATGATTACATAATACCACTGAAATTCATGAATGATTAATCATAATGAAGAATAAACAATAGAGAATCCATCTTCCTTCATCCTGGAATCGAACCTTAGTCTCTCTCGATGGAGGATTGAGTGTCGCAGCCACCAGACCCCTCGGGTTTTGCATCAAACATATTCATGAACAACTAAATCTTCTTCTTCTCTTTTTCTTGTTGGACAAAACTTAGAGACTCACTGACTGTTTCTTTATTCGCCTTGAAATTTCCTCATTTCCTTTCCTCACTGGGCTTATAGCATCCTGCTTTTCCAACTAAGGTGGTAGCTTCGCCAGTAATAATAATAATAATAATAATAATAATAATAATGACACATGGCTTTCCTTGCAGCGCTCATCCAAATAGTCCAATTACTGACAACACATTACTTCCTGACACATCAGGGCAAACACTTTCCAAATGACACAAATTATATTTTGTAGAATTTCATCGGCTTTGTATCAGTTAAAAGGGTAATGACATAATTGTGTGATATCATAATTGTCCCTGAATTTATATACAATTATTACATTGGATAATATATGAATAGGCCCAACAATAATATGATTGAATGCAATCGAAATATTGGTAGCTATTGTTAGGATCTGTTGTTATCATATTTGAGAGGTGGAAGATTTGAAGTTGAAAATACTTCTGTTTAGGGAGATGAATTAGATATAGATTACTGGAATAGTTATTTTCATTTGAATAAGAAAACACCTATTTAAAAGTGTTTCTCGAACATATCAGTATAAATGATAAGAATAAGAACAATGAAATAAGATTTAAGTAAACCAGCTGAAACGGTTTCCAATTCTCGTAAATTATAAGAAGGAAATGTACAGTTGAAATGAGGGAAGCAGAGTGTTAAGCAAAAGTCTCTCTCTCTCTCTCTCTCTCTCTCTCTGTGTGTGTGTGTGTGTGTGTGTGTGTACTGTGCATATTCCATCCATAGAGTCTGTCGGGAATTTCGAACTGATCATTCGAAAGTTCCGCCATTCAACTCCACACACGTTACGTTAAATTGAGGGAAGGCTGGAAGATCTCGCGGACGTTGAGATGAATGACTATGGTCTAATACGTGACAGTATTATGGCCTTAAACTTAACCACCTGGTAGGGATGGAGCGGGTGTTAAAGAAATTGAGTATTCGTAATTTATGAATCACGAATGTAACGTCATTTAAATATATCACAATGAAAATGTCTTATGTATATGTTTAGAGCCAAGGACTCCCTAAGCTGGTGGATTACGGCAAAATTATGGCCTTCAGCCGAATCATTAAACTCCCACTTATATTTAAAATAAGACTTTAACAGTTTCTCAGTCTTGTGGCAAAAAAAGAAGCTTTAACCAACCCCTTATAAATTAATAAGGTAAGAATTCCCTCCCCTCTGCCAAGGACACTTTAGTCAGCGCGGGAAATCAGAGTTTTCGTCGGAGCTGCAGGAGCTATGATCGTCCTCTTTGCCTAATATCCCACAAACAAGTAAGTTGTCTCTATTGTTACATCTCTGCTCCTTGTATAACCAGGTCGGTTTCCCCATAGTTTTTTGTAAGTGTGATGTGAGCTTTGTATCGGTACATATTTCAGCGATCCTTGTGATTGGGGATCAGATTCATTCACTAAATTACGGTAGAAAGCCTTGGTATGTGGTCTACCAAGGTATTTTGTTAAAATTGGGTGTATTTTGTTCTCTTTTTAAGTCCGATGTGGACTTAGTGTCACACGAGCACGTGTAATTGTTTCGAGTGAGATATTTCATTTATTAAGCAGTGTAAATTTTTTGATATGTTATTCCCCTATCAAATAACTATTTTTGTAATAAAATTGTAAAGTGTAGCCGTATTTTGTTTGATTCCTGGACGGTTTTGGGAGGCTTACCTCTTCAAGGTCTTGTTATCCGCCCTAAACATCGGGCTTAGAACTAATCACATAATTGTCAAAGTGAAAATCATGACACACCTGGTGGGGAAGGAGCGGGTGTCAGAGAGACAAGGTGTTTATTATTTACGAATTACAAAAATGATACTGTACTGTTTTACTATGACAAAAATATCAATGTATATGTTTAGAGCCAAGGACTCTCTAGCTTGTTGGATTACGGCAAATTACGGCCTCCAGTCGAAGTATTAAGTTTACTCTTTGATCTGAAGTAGGACTTTGATTGTTTCTCTGTCTTGTGGTGGATAAAGAAGCTATATCAAACCCCTTATTGAATGGTAACACAGGTTACCCGAAGTGACTGGTAAAGAAGAAAAAGCTAAGTTTGGACAAATTAGAGATAGAAGTTCAATTATTTATTATTGATCAGTGAAGGGAAATGTTTGAAAGTATGAAATGTACGTGGAATACGTGGACATAAATTGAGGATTTATTGTATAATATATGGACTTAATTAGGAAAGTGTTGGGAATACAGGAAGTAGAAAATAGCAATTGAAAGATCTGTGTGTTTATTGGACTTTGTAGAAAGGAAACGGGCCAGTTTGGTAGGAAAGTGGACATTAGAAAAAGGTGTGTTATATGTGAAAAATCTTTATGGACGCAAGAGGATGTATTAGAGCAGAGATATGGCACAAGGAAATTATAGTGTTGCTTGGTGATAGTGAAAAGCAACTGAGAAAGATGGTAAAATAGTCTTGAAGCATTTGCAGGAGGAGATGTTTTAGATGAAGTTTTGAGAGTAAGTACAGCTGATGATAGCAACGTGAGAGAGGAGGTGAGTCGAAGAATAGTTGAAGAGCGGAAGGTAGAAAGATGTGAGCAAAAGCTTGGTAGGGAACTCGAGTTGCACGAGGAAGGCAAGGTGAGACTACGTACGCAGGAAGTGTTGAACCCAATCGTGTCTCTTTGGAGGTGAATTTCAGATGTTGGATGGGATGGAAGAGAGAGTAGAGCTGTTGAGATGAATTCTGAATAAGTATATACAACGTACAAAGAACTGAAAGATTGAAAACTGTGGGGAGCCACATATGAGAAAAGGGTGAAAAGTTCAGCGTAACTGAAAGATTTAATCAAAGCATTTTGAAGTGGTCTGGTCTTGTGGAAAGAATGGGTGAAAACAGTTTTATTACCTGGATATTCTTGGATGTAGGAGCAGAGGCATTCCTTCAAAGGATTGGATAGATGACGCTGAAACACATAATGGAAGGAATTAAGGACCTAGATGTCAGGACCATCAATGGCACATGCGAGATAGAGGTGATGGGGAAGTTTATATTTATTTGATGTGCTGCTGGTGAGGTTTTTGTGTGGGTGTATGAGGTGACTGATGTAGATGTTCACTGGTAGAGTCTACTGTTGGGATGGTTTTGACTTAGAAGCATTTATCATAAAGGACTTTACTACAAGATTGATAGGACATTTTAGAGAGAGAGAGAGAGAGAGAGAGAGAGAGAGAGAGAGAGAGAGAGAGTGAGAGAGAGAGAGAGAGGGGGGGGGGCTATGGTAAATATTTAGATAGATATGTATACACACAGATTCAACCCTTCCCACCCAACCCCCTTCTTACTATAACCCCCTACTTCTCTCTCCCTACTTGCTCTTTGTGTGTGTGTAGGCTATATATATATATATATATATATATATATATATATATATATATATATATATATATATATATATATATATTTATTTATATATATATATATATATATATATATATATATATATATATATATATATATATATATATATATGTGTGTGTGTGTGTGTGTGTGTGTGTATGTGTTCTTAGTATCATCACAAAATAGTAAAATAAGTTACTCTTTCGACAATTTTGTTAAAGCTTATTTCATCATTAATTTATTCTTTTTTATCAACTTTATAACATTCGCAAAAGTGTTATTATATATCCTTTCTCTTGTAAATTTCGAATCATGAAAACCAAAACACAAAATTGATATAGAGTATTTCACACACATTTCCAGTCTCAAAACTAGCTACGTTATCAATGCAGATCTGCTATCACAAAACACGTATTACTTCCTTGAAAGCCTTGGCGACACTGACAAGGGACATACAATGAAATGTTTAATGAGGCCAGGTTGACAGATTATTTCGACTGGATTATCGTACATGACCCTTAAAATTGTCGTTTTTCAATCAAAATTATCGTACACAATTTCAATATAATTATTAAGGAGTTGCATGATTGACTTATTTCAAAATATTTTAGTATAATTGTTTAATTAAACACACACATATGTATATACCTTAAAATAATCGTACATGTACGATAATTGTCGTACGAATGACACCCCTGAATGAGGCTCTAGGAAATAAGAGCAGTTTCATCGATTACAAGATGACTTGGAGTGACTTTAAATGTAAGCAAACCAATAACACCGTTCCTCTTCTTACCAAATTGTTTGATTAAAGTTACTTAGGGGTATTTTAATCGTTATCATGACTTACTCTATGAAATGATTATGTATACTTACTCAAATTTGTCCAGAATTGTACCCTGGGGTTGGACAGGATTCTGTAGGACCCACAGAGCCACAGACCTCTGGCATAAAATCATGGTCAGCTCTCTCCTTTGTATATTTCCTGTCCTGGATAATTGGAGAATCTAGAGGACACCAGCCACCCATTGAGATACTACGCTAGAGTACTACATTGGATATCTCTCTCTGGTTATGGCTCAATTTTTCTTTGCCTACACATACACCGAATAGTCTGGCCTATTCTTTACATATTCTCCTCTATCCACATGCACCTAATAACACTAAGATTACCTAACAATTCTTCTTTGCTCAAGGGGTCAATAACTGCAAAGTAATTGTTCAGCAGCTACTTTCCTCTTGGTAAGGGTAGGAAAAACTCTCTAGCTATGGTAAGCAGCTCTTCTAGGAGAAGGACACTCCAAAATCAAACCATTGTTCTCTAGACTAGGGTAATGCCATAGCCTCTGTGCCATGATCTTCCACTGTCTGGGGTTAGAGTTCTTGAGGGTACACTCGAGCACGCTATTCTATCATGTTTCTCTTCCTCTTTTCTTGGATTTCTTTTATAGTTTATATGTGAAAGATGCAATTTAATGTTACTAGTTTTCTCAAAATAAGTTATTTCAATTGTTCATTACTTCTCTTGTAGTCTATTTATTTCCTTGTTTCCTTTCCTCACTGGGCTATTTTTTCCTGTTGAAGCCCTTGGGTTTATAGCATCCTGCTTTTCCAACTAGGGTTGTAGCTT
>NC_090749.1:9782327-9799827 GCF_036898095.1 Palaemon carinicauda
ATGTTGTCAGCGTAACTAACCCATAAAGGAAATTGATAGTATCAGCTTCACAAAATGCTATCATGAAGATAAGACTTCCATATTATCCTCCTCCGTTTTTTAAGTCTTTGTCCACGTCAAACCGTCGAGGGTCTAATTGTCCATGAGTTTTTTGTCTAAAAAGTGTGAACATTTTAGATATTTTTATTCATTAATAATTATCCCTTGGGGAAGAAGATGGAGAGATTCCTTGGATGCAAGACGAGACGTGATGAGGAACATCTGACTCTTGGGGTTATCAAAGGTCAAAGGATATCCGAGCTTTGGATGAAGTGTTTGCAATACATAGCACAATTTTACTTACTCTTAAGAATTAAATAATCAATTTCAGTTTAGTCATAGCCTCTGTACCATGGTCTTCCACTGTCTTGGGTTAGAGTTCGCTTGCTTGAGGGTACACTCGGGCACACTGTTCTATCTAGTTTCTCTTCCTCTTGTTTTGTTAAAGTTTTTATAGATTATATAGGAAATATTTATTTTAATGTTGCTACTATTCTTAAATTATTTTATTTTTCCTTGTTTCTTTACCTCACAGGGCTATCTTCATTGTTGGGGCCCCTGGGGTTATAGCATCCTGCTTTTCCAACTAGGGTTGTAGCTAAACATTTAATAGTAATAATAATAATAATGATAGTCTCTCTCTCTCTCTCTCTCTCTCTCTCTCTCTCTCTCTCTCCTCTCTCTCTCTCTCTCTCTTTATAACTCGACAACATGGTTGATCCCCAAATCGAGAAAAACCGCGTTCGATCTCCCATAAGAGCGAGAGATGATGATGGGTATAACACTAGAGAGAGAAAAAAAAGAGTGTCTAAGTAATAGGGATTCGGTAGCAAAACTGATGTAGAGCATATTCTAACAACTTATTAGAAAAAGAAATGGACTTGGGCAGGACATATATTGAGAAACACATATTTTATATATATATATATATATATATATATATATATATATATATATATATATATATATATATATATATATATATATATATGTGTGTGTGTGTGTGTGTGTGTGTGTGTGTGTGTTTGTGTGTGTGTTTTATATATACATATACAGTACATATATATATATATATATATATATATATATATATATATATATATATATATATATATATATATATATATATATATTATATATATATATATATATATACACTCAGGCGGCACGAATGACTATTTGTGTTTTCAAGAATAGCCTTAAGACTAAAAAACTTACACGGCCTGTTATAATGGCTTGAGTATATTAATTTGCTACGTGGAATTGACACTAAAGAGCTTTATGCCTGATGTGTCCTCTCTCTCTATCTCTCTCTCTCTCTCTCTCTCTCTCTCTCTCTCTCTCTCTCTCTCTCTCTCTGTAGAACTGATTTTACCTTTATATACTCAATCATTTCTGCTGATACACACATGACATCATTTATTTCCTTCCCTCAGTTGATTCCACAGATTTCATCTGGTGAAAACTTCTCTCTCTCTCTCTCTCTCTCTCTCCTCTCTCTCTCTCCTCTCTATCTCTCTCCCTCTCTCTCTCTCTCTCTCTCTTTATCAGGAGACCACCCGCTGTTTCCCCCTCTTCCTCCCTCCATCATTTCATCCCTTTCACAAAGGGGAGTCATTTCAACTCCCGTTAAGAGTCATTCTTATTTTAGCGACTATTGTAATTTCACACATTTCTCCCTTACAGACTTTTGAATCTTTGACTCTATAAAGGAAGCCATAATTTAAGCTCAGAAATTAAAGACACTTGGCACATACACGTTTCTTGCAACCTCTTCCCAGTTATGAACTCACAACAAACAAAAGATTTGATTTTCTGGGTACACGGTTAGACGAATAATCAATTCCTCCGTCTGCGACATTTTTGGTGTTGTTTCAGGAGTTTATTTCATTATCTTAATAAATTGTATTTCATCTTATTCTTTTGTTCATCGAGAATGATTTTAAATTAATTCCAAAAATAGGTTACGAAAATATTTGGGGAAAAAAAAAAAAGAGAATGCAAGTAACTGTTGCCCTCATTGCGAAGTCAAGTGTCTGAACTGAAAGGTTAGCCATTCGGAGAATGGACAGTGTTGATACAAACATGAGAGAGAGAGAGAGAGAGAGAGAGAGAGGAGAGAGAGAGAGAGAAAGAGAGAGAGAGAGATTATTTCTCTTACCTAGTAAGAGTTATATATTGTAAGTCTAAAATGATAGAAAAGAAAAGATGTCGAGTGTGTGGGTCCTGATCCCAAAGGGGAAGACATTATTCTATCTAATTTTCTCTTCCACTTGTTTTGTTGAAGTTCTTATAGTGTATATAGGAAATATTTATTTTAATGCTGTCACTGTTCTTAAAATACTTTATTTTTCCTGCTTCCTTTCCTTACTGGACTATTTTCTCTGTTGGAGCCTTTGGGCTTATACCATTCTGCTTTTCCAACTAGGCTTGTAGCTTAACAAGTAATAATAATAATAATAATAATAATAATAATAATAATAATAAGTCAACTTTATGGAAGTTTTCCTTCCCTTTTCAGTGTTACGTCAGATTCTATATAAAGAAAGCTAAGCAGGAAAGGGAAATATAGCCCAATGATGGCTACTCCAAAACCATAATGATTTTCTGCATCTGTCATAAACATTCTACTCTATTCGTTGCCTCAAATTCTCGGTATTTTTCGGATCCAAAGAGAATCAGAATTTATGCGTATTCGGATACTCGGTGATTTAGAAGGGGAAAGCACTGGTATTTCAATTTTGAGCTTCTCTCTCTCTCTATCTCTCTCTCTCTCTCTCTCTCTCTCTCTCTCTCCTCTCTCTCTCTCTCTCTCTCTCTCTCTCTCTCTCTCTCTCTCTCTTTATTAACGTGATTTTGTCCTATTTTTGTATGGGGCAAGCACGGTGCCTTCTTTTGAAGGACTTGCTTTGGCTTTGGGTTAGACCGTAGTTCCGATCAGCTGCCCTGCCTGACGTCGTTTTAAAGTTTAAACCCCGGTAGCATATGTTCATGTGTTGTACCAGTCACCAACGTCCTTCCTCTCAGCAGCCAGGAGTCTTGACGTGGTTAGGTAGACAGTTTGAGACGTATGAAGCAATGGTGTCTGTTATGTGTTTAGAAGGTGTTGGAATGGCTGTGAGTGTGTGTGTGTGTGTGTGTGTGTGTGTAGTCTGCAACACCCATTTGCTTCCAAGCAAACCTATCCGTCGATTAAATACATAATCCTGAGGCGTCTACGTGGATAGCACAGTGTCCGCTTCTCTGACTGCCCTGTGAAACTGTTTTTACTCAATTTGTTTCATCATCGGGGACTTTTAATAACTACCCTCATCCCAGAAAATTTTTATGAACATTATTACTTCGGAGACTGACATGTTTTGTACTCTATCACAGAGGTGATGAGACATGTAGACCAGATATTGTTAAGAAAACAATTGCTTTGCTTTCATAATGGGTGATTTACTTCATAAAACCCAAGAAATTGGTAGAAATTGTAATTTTGATCAGGATATAAAGAGTGAGGGTTCATGTTGAAAGACCGGTTGGAGCCTTATCTCTTCGGTTATCCTCAAAGGATTATTTGGGAAAAAAATAGAACATCATTTGCTCCTGATCGCACGCAACTACGCTTATATATTGTAGTTTGCTCAGCTGCGTTCGTAATTAATCAGAGAAAACCCGACGATAAATTTTCTTAATTAAGAACAATGAGGCAGATTCCCCCACCCCCGACGTATCCGGTGGAGAGACAGACATCTTAACCTGATCTATTAATACTTTTTGTTTATTAACATCAGATTTTCTTAATGCATGTTGTTTTATCCTTTACAAATTCATAGGGAGAATCTCAGAGGTTCAGCATCTGTAAAATGATTCGATTTAATAAAAGGGAATTTCGAAACCTTTCTCTGAATGGGTGACCAACATTATGGCAACTCTGAATGCAGATCGTTGAACTCAAACAGGGGCATAATATTCGGAATGATCAACAATCGTACTCATTATAAGAGAGAGAGAGAGAGAGAGAGAGAGAGAGAGAGAGAGAGACCAATCATTCATTTACGTAATATATTCAAGGGAAAGACAGAAATATAAAGAGACTTCTGATTCCTAATTCACAAACGAGAGAGAGAGAGAGAGAGAGAGAGAGAGAGAGAGAGAGAGAAATAAGATAACCAACGAAAGGAAATGGAAGTGAAATTAGAATAGCGCTCAAAACGATTTTGTATTTATAGATGTGGTCACTCATATTTGAGGAGAGTTTTTATCGAATAACACACAAACAAGAATCTTGGATAAAGAGAAAAAACATTGCGTAAATGAATGGAAGTATAAACAGAAATCATAAATAAAAAAAGACATCCCAATAAATGATTCTAAGGAATAAAAAATGCGGCAATAATAACAATCGTTTCAAGTCAGACCAGAAGAAATAAAACTGTCATTGAAGATAGATTTGGAAAGAGGAAATTCAGTCTGAGCGATGACTTAAGGACAGTCCAGTTGAATGACATTTCCATATTTGTATTCAACCATAAAACATATTTATTATATTTTTGTATAAAGAAAACAAAATTAGTTATGGTATTTTCTTTTGTGCATTTTAACCTGGAATTAAAAATCCTTTATAGTAATCTTAGACAAAAAGTGAATAAGGAATATTTCTTCCCACTTTTTCTCTTTCCCAGTTTGCTCTTCCCTTCCTTTAAAGTCAATAAGTAGAAATCATCTAAATATGATGAAGATGGATGTGTAGAAAAAAGACAATTTCACTTGTAAAATGAAATTGTTTAATACTCAAATGACATAGAAATATACATTAGATATAAACCACTAAAAATATATCTCACGTTATTCGTGATTATCTATCTGTAAATATCCTTTACTAGCATTAGCTTGAACAACTAATTGTCTCAGCCAAACTAGAAATTAGGAAAACAAATACCAATATTACCTATGTTTGGTGACGTCATTCTTTACGGTGCTGAAAATATATTATATTATGTGATTTGAATAAAAACTTTCCTTTTGCAGGTGCTCATAACGACTACATTTATTTCATTACAAATTTTCATGAAAATGGATTTCAGTTCATAAATTGAATATGTATAACTGATATGAATTTTCCCTTTGACGCTGGTAATAATCAATATATCTGTTATATTGATACATTTTATTATTTAGATTTCATTACATTAATTGATGGATGTTGTGTGACCAAAATATTACATTTCACAAAAAAAGTATTGTAAAACTACTAATGCTTTTGCCCATAGACTCCGCCATTAAAGTTATGTTCATGATATAGAATTTATTGATCTACACAATAAGAGAAGTTTTTCTTTTGTTTTTATTTGTCTGGTGCTCAAGCGAATCTCAGAAATCTGATCTGAGCGACAATAGGTCACAATGAGGCAGACACAGATTATTCTAAAATGGTCAGGTACAAAAAGTCCTTTTAGTGAAAAGGAAGAGAAAATAAACTAAAATGACGAAGATTCGTAACAAGGAAATATGAATGAACAAAAAATGAGTCTTCAATATAGTTTGTATTGTTTCCTGAACATTGCTTCAGTCATATCGACATCATTGGAATCTTCGACAAAGTGAACTTGCAATCTGTTTGGTGGGTCACTCGGAGGCTTACATGTTAACGTGTTTCTTGAATCGGATTTTAACACCAACCAGGAATGGCTCTCTCTCTCTCTCTCTCTCTCTCTCTCTCTCTCTCTCATCTGTGCGTTATTTAGCATATGTGTGCATACTTCAAAAGTTGAAAGTTCGATTCTATAAAAGACATGAATGGTGTGAAAGCCAGCAAGTAAAAAGTCAAGTCAATCTATTATAGGAATTCAAGATGATATTACTAACTAATATTTACTTTGCATTAACGATAGATTTCCAAGGATTTTCTAATCGTTATTGGAGGATAACGATGGCGCTGATCTATATTGCTATTCCAATCCCGATGTCTCTCCTAATCGGATTAGATCCGATGATTGGAGTCTTCCCAGCCATCAATCATAATACCCACAAGTAATGGAGGGTCAGTCAGACAACCAAGATCTCACTGCCTGAAGACCGTAAACTTAATTGGCTTTCAGAAACGGGGATAACACTTATACCTTTGTATTGGATGTCAAGGTAGGACAAGAGACACACGATGGTGGAGACATGTAGTTTAATGCGTCCTCAGATACAGCAACCGGCACAGTGCCACTCACTTGGCGCCTGCCCGCCATGGGAAAACATATCTTACTGCAGGTACTCCATCATCCCCCCCCCCCGAGATTAATACATGGGTATACATGGAGAGGCAATGATAAAAAATAATGCATGGATATACATGGATTAAATTGGGTGCATGTGCAAGAATAGGAAGACAGGTACATAGCTGTCAGGAATGCAAAACACAATGTGCGGGTAATACATGTTCATAGAATAATATGAGAAGCAAAAGCAATAAAAGAAAAAAAAATGTATGCAGGTGCCACTGTAATGTACGATGATCACATGTAGTCATCCATCCACGCAGGCCTTCTAGTGCACCGTGATGGGCGTGGCTTCCGTCCTGCATGTGGGCTGGGCGTAGGGTGACTGCCTGGTAGCTGCTCGGGCGTGGGCGTGGCTGGATGCGTAGCGGGTGTGGCCTGCCTAGGCTGGGGCCCCGATGATGTGAGACGCAGGTGCTTCCTGTTACGGAGGGAGAGGCGCCCGCTGCCGTCTAGCTTGACTAGGTACTGTCGGTATGGGAGCGTTTCCGCCACGGTACCGGTGCGGTCCCACAGCTTAGTGGCCTGATTTTGCACTCGTACTTGGGATCCCGGGTTGATGGCTGGTAGCTTTCTGGACGGTCCAGTCCTGGTGAGGGCGGCACCACTGTCAGCCCTCTGACGTTCTCTCTGCCGTAAGGTTGCCCCCCAGTGTTTGTCTACCGTGAGATTCCAGCGAGCCGTAGGTACGCCATCTCGGAGTTGCCTGCCCGCTGCCATCTGGGCGGGTGACCTGTTTATTCCGCGAAGGGGGGTGTTGAGGTACTGCAGGATAGCCATAGAGGACTTGTCCGTGTCAAGGGTGCCGCTGCTGCCCGTGTTCGCCATTATTATCCGCTTCCCGATCTTGACTGCGGCCTCTGCCCTGCCATTGGACTGCGGGTACTGGGCGGATGATAGACGCACAGACACGCCCCATAACTTGAAAAATTCCACCATTTCCTCACTTGCCAGATTGGTGCCACCGTCCGTGGAAATTTGCTCCGGGGCCCCCCATCTGGCGAAGTAGCGACGTAGCTGAGTCTTGATGTGGGAGGAGGAGGTTCCGTGGGGGAAGTGGGCCAGCTCCAGCCACCCTCTGAGCCTGTCTGCGTAGGCCATGTACGAGTGTCCGTCGTGCTGAAACACATCTGCAACCGTCATCTGGAAGGGGTACTCTGGAGGCGGCGTGATAATGAGTTCCTCCGCGGCCTGAGATGGTGCGTGTACATCGCATTCTTCACACGAGGATCGGTGATACTGCAGGTCCCCCTCGAGTCCAGGCCAGTATACCGTCTGGCGCGCTCGTCGTTGCATCGAGTCCAGGCCTTGGTGCCCCGCGTGTAGGTTGGCGGCCACCTGCTGACGGAGAGGCTCCGGGATAACTAGGCGAACGTTGCCCTGTTCGAACGTATATGTCACCAAGTCTTGGATAACGGCCAGCCTCTCCCTGACAATGTAAAAGGGCCGAAGGCACGCAATTTCCTGGGACTTCCTATCGGCCCAGTCCCCGCCCAGGACCCTGGCCGTGAGCAGCTGGTACACGGGGTCGATGGCAGCGGCGTGCCTAACTCTCGCCTCGTCCACGACACAGCTGTCGTGCTCCACTGCTGCCACGACGGCGGCCGCCATGGTGTTGGTGAGGTCTTCGTCGAGGTCCATGTCGTAGGCGCTGGGATCGGCTTTTGAGGCGGGGTATCGGGACAGGAAGTCCGCCGCACTGTTACGCTTCCCTGGCAGGTACTTGACCCTGAATCGGTATTGCAGAGTTCTCTCCTTCAGCCTGAAAAGGCGGGGGTTCGAGATTTCCGTGAGGGCACGATCCCCCTGTAACTTGGTTAACGGGCGGTGATCCGTCACAACGGTGAGGTTGGGGCACCCCAGCAAGAACAGCCTCGCCTTCTGGAGACACCAGGCTACCGCAAGGGCCTCCCCTTCCACGGCAGCGTAGCCAGCTTCAGCGGCGGTGAGTTGGCGGCTGCCGCATAGTGCCAGGCGCCACCCACCCGTGCAGCAAAAGGGCGTATTGGCGGAGCTGCATGAGCAGTACTGTTGAAGGATTACGAACCCTATGCCTTCTTTACTCCAGTCGGTGATCGCTGCTGTGGGGCGGCTCCTGTCGTAGTAGGCCAGTCCGTCCTTCGCTAGTTGGCATATCATGTCTTGGGCGTGATGAAATTTGGTGCGGAGTGCCTCGTCCCAGTACACTGCCTTCCCCGTTGGTTTTTTGAGGAGCTCCCTGAACGGGTTCATGATAGGGGCTGTTGCGAGGAATGGCGCCAGCTGGTTAACAAATCCGTACCAAGCCCTTATGTCGGTGATAGAGGGCTGACGTGGCATCAGGAAGTTCTTGATGGCCGCCAAACGTTCCTCTGTTGGCTTGTAGGCCTCCCAGCCCAGGTTGAAGCCCACGAAGTCTACTTCCCTTCTGGCGAATTGAAATTTCTCCGGCTTAAGCGTGATACCCTTGGCTGCGCGTGTTTCAAGGAAATCGTAGGCATGCCAGAAGGCCCCTTCGATGTTGTCGTCGTAGAGTAAGGTGTCGTCCACGCACTTGTATTTCTTCTGGATATCCTGGATGGCGTCGTCAAACCGTCTGGTATACGCATCGCCAGCGGAGCAGTGCCCCATGGGTGTACGACGGTAACGAAACCTTCCCCAGGGGGTAATAAATGTGGTTAGATCGCGGCTTTCTTCGTCTAACTCCACCTGGTGGTATCCCCAGTACGCGTCCGCCACGGTCTTGAACGTGTGCTTAGGAACCCCGGACACCGTGTCGAATGGGGCGGGGGTGTGATGTGTCTCCCGTAGGCAAGATGCGTTGAGGCGCTGATAGTCGACTGTACGGCGTGGCTGTCCTGATTTCTTGGCGACGACCACCATACGGGCGCACCATTCGGTTGGCTGCCCAGCGGGTACCGGTTCTATAACTCCACGGGCGGCATCTTCTTCGAGCTGGGCCTTCACTTCCTCTTCCCAGTGTTTCGGCACTGATGCTGGGGTATGGCATGCGTAAGGCGTAGTTCCTGGGAGCAGGTGGATACGGTGCGGTTTCCGCTGCATCACTGGTAGTGGTTTCCTGGCTGTGTTGATTGTCGTCGTAGCGAAATGTTGCAGGAGCCAGGCTTCCAACCTGGCCGCATGTTCCTCCTGGGGTGGCATGGGCACCTCGGCAGGTCGGGGTGGTACCTGGGCGGCCCGTCCGGCTGTGCCATCGAACAGGCTCACGTGTGCCACCGCGGGGGAGGGATAGGGGAACTCCTTGGGTATCAGCGTTAAATCCTTGCAAGCGTTCAACGACAGAAAGAGGTGCTTTGCCGACTGCACGAAGTACACGTCCTGCTCCGTGGTGCGACCTTGCAGGGTGACGTGGCACACGGCAGATCCAAGGCACTTCAGGGGAAGGTTTGCCACATCCCGCAAACCGGCCCGGGGTGTGAGAGCTGCTGGGCGGACTTGGAGGTGCGATAGCAAGGAGGGCCCAGCCACACATACCTGTGCCCCAGTGTCCGCCACGGCGGTGACTGGCACTCGTACTCCCCTATCGTTGTGCACGACTGTCACCTCCACTACTGGGTGGCGAGCGAGGTTGGCGCCTGCAACAAGCACAGCACTAGACGTAGCACTAGACACATCCGTCGGGGATCCTGCCGATTTTGCCTGTGACTTCCTGCAGCATCTGTGATAGTGGCCCTGCTTGTGGCACCCGTTGCATAAGACGGATTTAGCGGGGCATGAAGCTCTACCAGGGGCATGGCGCCCACCGCAGTTCCCGCAGGAAGGGGGTGGGGGACCCCTGCCTGTGCCAGCGACGGTTGCACTCAGATGATCTGCCTCGGGTGTTTCGCTGCCAGCTGCACAAGCAGATTCCCTCCAGTTGCATTGGCGAGCAGCGGCGTCGACGCGGGCCGCCTCGTAGGCACAGCACTTGGCCCTAAGGGCACTAACGCTATTGATGTCATTGCTACACTGGTATACATGGCGGCGCATAGCCTCATCGCTTAGGCCCACCATTAACTTGGGTAATAACATATATTCAGCCAGATTACACTGACACTGAGGGCACTGGAAATTGCAATCGGTGGCCTTCTGAGAACACTTTAAAAAGTAATCACTGACACTTTCTCCTGGGCCTTGTACCGCGTTAAAAAACTCCGACCATAACACGGCACGGTTTGTAGAACGCAACACAATATCGCGAATAAAGTCCATGGCTTCCGTAGCGGTGAGGTTGCCTCATTCCTGTGATGTGAATCTGGCGTCCAGCGCCCGTTGCAGAGGGGGTGTGCAGTATAGCCTGATGTGGTGGACGACCTCGTGGGGCGGTAGTCTGCACAGTTCGATCCAGCATTCCATCGACCTCCTCCAGGACCTGAATGCGGCGGGCTTCAGCTCAATTTCGCACTTCTCCGGGGCTGCAGACGCGGGGACACGAGGTGCAGGGGTAGCATGTGTCGCAAGCCGGTCACGGAGAGCGTTGATCATATGTTGCTGGGCCGCCATGGCTTGCCTGGCTTCTTGCAGGGCGGGGACAAGTCCACGGGGGACGACAGGGCATGCGGCCCTTGGGGTGGACTGCATTGAGCGGCGCTGGAAGGGCATGGTGAGGGTCGCGTTTGTCCTTGATGATCACTGCGCCATATTGGATGTCAAGGTAGGACAAGAGACACACGATGGTGGAGACATGTAGTTTAATGCGTCCTCAGATACAGACTGACTCGGTTGCTCTCTGCAACCGGCACAGTGCCACTCACTTGGCGCCTGCCCGCCATGGGAAAACATATCTTACTGCAGGTACTCCATCACTTTGTGATACAATGTGATATGTGTTTCAAGAAGCTCTCTCTCTCTCTCTCTCTCTCTCTCTCTCTTAGACGCTGCTCTGATGCTTGGATAAATTATTAATATTAAAGATGGTGGGAGACTTTTTTCTGGCCACTAGAAGCAAACCAATCTAGTAATAGTGTTCCTGATCAGTACAGATCTGCTGATCATAGCATTACATGAACCCTTTCACCACGTTAAGTTATCCCAACTCAAAGTAGGATATATATATATATATATATATATATATATATATATATATATATATATATATATATATATATATATATATATATATATATATAAGGTATGTGGCCCAGTCACCCACCCAATACACCCTTCCTAGGAACCATTGACCTTTGACTTTGATATGTGGGTCAATTAATGTCCCTTAATTAAGAGGTCATTATCTAACTTTTGTGTTTAGTAGTTCTTCTTCTTCTTCTTCTGTATTCTGTCCTTAGTTCCTCAAAGTCTGTTCCATTCAAATGGCCAAAATTCATAGTTAATATTTTTCTTATTAAATCTAGCCTTCGACTTAGGTGAGAAACCTCACCAACAGAGGTTATGGTACTTCTGTGTCTACACCAATTACACACCCAACAACATTATTATTATTATTATTATTATTATTATTATTATTATTATTATTATTATTATTATTATTATTATTATCATTATTTACTAAGCTACAACCCTAGTTGGTGTCTATCAGCAAAACTTACTATGGCATTAATCTTATCTATCGTCAGCAGACACTTTAGTACCGCAATTATCTTCACTGATAACTATGATATTACGACTGTTATTATCATCAAAATGTAAGCATTAGGTCTATCATCAACACACCTTGTGCCACCAAGTCTATCACCAACACACTCTCTGGTACTAGGTTTATCACCAACACACTCTATGGTACCAGGAATATCTCCAACACACCTTATTATGCTAAATTTATCACCAACATATTTTATTTTAATAGGTTTATCACTAACACCATATGGTAGTAAGTTTATCACTACTATAGTCGTACTGAGCTAATCATTAATAACCCACTTATACTAGGCTTAGCCCCAACAGAACATAAGGTAAACAATGTTTATCACCAACACCATATGGTACTAGGCTTATCACTAACATATATTTCAATATTACGTTGATCACCAACAAAACCTTATGGTACTAAGTTTGTCACCATCAAAACCTCTGGTACTATGTTTGTCAGCAATAAACCCTGTGGTACTAAGTTTGTCACAAAAAAAAGAAAAACCCTATGGTACTAATTTTTTGTCACCAACAAACCTGAAGTGCAATGTTCACCAATACACCATCCAATTTTCCAACAACAGCTACCGAAGCCCCTTCAAAATGCCTATTCCTACGGCCTCCATTATGGTCAAAATCATAATTTTACTCAATCAGAAATCAAGAGAAAAATATTCTAGTATATAATTCACTTCACTCCTTCGGCCATATTAGAATCATCTTGGAATGCTTCACCTCTTCTGTAACTGTTCACTAAATAGGTTAATAACATCATCCTCAAACATCACTGCTCCAACTAGAAAGTCACTGTTACTTGATGTCATGATTCCAGTGAGTAAGTAACACTTGGCACTGTAATAATCTCAAAATGGTCATCGTCGTCTAAATGAGGAAGATTAACACGAATTCAAAGGCGGCGGGATTTGTATCACGTGACGACACTGGATTGAAAAGGGTGACTGAGGGCTTCGTGTGTTGATTGATTGATTGATTTAAAGTTTTCAGGCATCCTGACATCTAAGGTCATTGACGCCGGGGCTTCGTGTGTGCTGATTGGCTAAACACAGAGGCACGGCCGGGTTTGCGGGTTCGGATTGGTTGGAAAAGGGTCTTTGAGTTTTCAATTGTAAACCTAAATATGGTGTCTAGCACATTATTATTATTATTATTATTATTATTATTATTATTATTATTATTATTATTATTATTATTATTATCATCTAGTTCAATACGTTTGCTAGAGGTTAAGTCAGTCAAAACAAAGTTGAAAGTTGGTATCGTAGGAACTTTGGTTTAGGAGATTTAAAAAAAAAAAAAAAGTCTTTTTTTTTTGTTTTAAAGGACAAATTAAAGATGATATAAAAATCGTGTTGAAAGAAACAAATTTATGAAGGAGGCAAGGAAAGGAAAATTAAAAACATCAGATATTAGCATATTGAGATATCAATATAGGAGGACATCTTCATAACGAGACACCAATATACTAGGACATCATCATACTCAGACATCAATACACTAGGACATCATCATACTGAGACACCACTATACTAGGAGCTCTTCATGCTGAGACATCAATACACTAGGGGATCATCATACTGAGACACCAATATACTAGGACATCATCATACTGAGACATCACTATCCTGAAATACCAATAAACTAGGATATCATCATACTGAGACATCACTATCCTGAAATACCAATAAACTAGGATATCATCATACTGATACATCACTATACTAGGAGATCATCATACTGAGACATCACTATCCTGAGACACCAATATACTAGGACATCATCGTACTTAGACATCAGTACACTAGGACATCATTATTCTGAGACACCAATATACTAGGACATCATCACACTGAAACATCACTATACTGAGACATCACTACACTAGGACATCATCATGCTGAGCCACCAATATACTAGGAGATCATCATACTGAGACATCTCTATACTAGGACATCATCATACTGAGGCACCAATATAGCAGGACGTCATCATACTGAGACACGTCGATAGTACTAAGGCACACCTTTACTGATAAAATGCAGCAAAATGGAACTACAATAATGAAGCTCTTCTGTGCTGTGGTATGAGTTCACTGAGACATCCTGGAACACAATTTCACTGAGGCATATGATACACATGTATGTACCTTTTTACCGATAAAGGCAGTATATTTGTATTTCCCTAAAATCTAAATAGAATTTTTTTATGTATATGCTTGCATAGATCATATTACATATATGCATGGTATATATATATATATATATATATATATATATATATATATATATATATATATATATATATATATATATATATCATCAGCTGGTACATGTCCACTGCAAAAAAAAAGGCCTCAGGCATGTACTTTCACTCACGTCTGTTTATGGTCTACATCGGAAACTTTCTTAGTTCGTCAATCCATCATTGTCTCTTCCTTCCTCTTCTACTTTTGCAGTCTCTAAGGACCCATTCTGCTATTTCTAATGAGAGAGAGAGCAGTTTTAATATGCATCATCTTCTTATTATAATTAACGAAATTTGTTCATTGCCATGACCCTTACCATTACTATTCCCCTTTTAAGGAAAATAGAAAATTCAACCACCACATCTTGAGGTAATATCTAGAGAGCAAAGTAGATATAAATGTTATCATCTTCTTCTGGAAAACAGTTTTACTGGAGACTGTTTTAGCTCGATATCTTTATAGAGAAAATCTAAAGAGGAAGGTTGCAATTTTTATGGAAGTCTGGATAAAAAACAGGCGACGCTTCTGGAAGGAAGTTTATTTAGAAGGTCTCGAGAACTTTAAAGTTTTCCAACGGAAGTTTCCTGCCTCATTTTCATTCCCAGTCAGTTTTGAAAGTTTGAGGCATCATGAAAAAATAGAGACAGACTAAAGTTGAGCTGTTCCGCGTCCAACTTCTGTATGTAAGGAAATTGCTTTCAGACGTTGAGCTAGTGAACCTGTTAAGAGTTTTAGCAACTAAAGTTTACTTCTTCCGATACATAAAAAAATAATTTCTTTATTGATGAAGTGTTTTGAGAAAGATATCATCTTTTCTTGAAGCTTTAAAATTAGGCAACTGAATAAAAGATAACTGTAGGAGAAAGTTATCTATCTCCTAGTACAAGAGGAAGCATAAAACTCATATTTAGGAACTGTTTAAGGTAATATCTTACAAAACGAGTAAATGAAGACAAGCTTATGGCTATATCTATAGGTCCCAACAATCATTCGAGGCAATACGTTTTTCTGAATATACATGATATAATATACTTTTTCATAGATATGCATGATGACAGAAAATGAATTTTATATAGAAGATTGATAACACAATTGCATGCATGTACACGGGTCACCAAATACCTGTGCATTGTACATTTTTATATTTATGTCAGAGGCATGTGAGGTGTATTCTTTTTACCTTGAATGCATCTGCACATGTTTAGCTTTTCCCCGAGAAGGTACAGTTGGCTTCAATAATTCCGGTACACTGATATCTCCTTTGCTTCCTATGTAGTGTACCAAAATTAATGAAGCCAACTTTACTAGCAGATATAAACTCCCCACGCCCTCGACTGTCTGTCTGTCAAAGCACTGCAGGAATTCTTTGGCAGGGGTCCCCCAAATCATTAACCCTTTTCGGTAAAAAAAAAACAATCCGAGATGAAATCCATGACCTGATGGTGGTGTATTTGGCTCTCTGTCATTTCCTTCACTTCTTGAGAGCACGTCCTTCATCATTCACAAGGACCTCATGTCCCTTGTGCACGACGGAGTGTCACACTTTCAAAAGTCCAGTGGCTGGTCCGGCCATCAACGCCAACATCTCTCAGTCATTTCTAATTCAACTGGACCATTCAACAAATCCTGGTAAACTGAAACCCGTTACCGACAATAAAGAAACACTACTCGATTTGCAAAGTTTTAATCTGTCTTGTTTTCATTATAGGAAAACCCCGCTGTGTCATTCTTCAGTAACAGGTATCTGGGGGCTGGTAGTCATGAAGTTTTCTAAAGGCAATTTGGATCTCTCTCTCTCTCTCTCTCTCTCTCTCTCTCTCTCTCTCTCTCTCTCAGTAATGATAAAAGTAAGGCTTGTCTCATTGACCCGTCAAAGACAGGTGTTCACTGGAATGAAATAGAAAATAAGAACAGCTACAGAGATTGAATGAGCGAAGCAGAAAGTGAAAATAAGAGCCATTCGAATTTATTGTCTTTAAGACTTGTTTTATTTTATTGTTTTTATTGTGTTTACTCTTTGAAGATTGCTAAACGTTATCATGATAATTATGCTTCCTTATGATGGTAAAAATAAAAGATGATAAAATATTATAATAAAAGAGAAAGAACAATATAAATCAAAAGTGTTGTAGTGAAACATGAACCAAGCAGAGAGCAGGAGGCATCTTCCTAAAAAGCATATCAGACAACACAACTAAAATAGTCTTTTGTTCGAAGGTTTTTGTTCTGAAAGATGCAGTTGGCGTTGAAGGATCTTGAGAATGATTGGCATCAATATTGAGATGAAAGCAGAAGTGCAAGAGAGGAAGAGTAGTCACTGTTTGTCTGGACAAAATGTGCTTTCACTTCTCTGCTTACTAAGCTTGAAGGGTTATGTTTATTAATTTGGGATTTACCAAACAAAAGTCTTTGCTGGAAGAAAGTACAAGTATGTTTCTACTAAATCTTCACCTTGCTTTTAAAAGCAATCGACAAATTCTTAATTCAAAGTCATTAAATGTCCCAGGGGTGTAATATATATTTGCAAGAGGTCAACGCCAATGTGCTTGTGAAGGTGGCGACCAAACTTGCTATTTATCAGAGAGCCTTACCTTATTCTATATTTGGTTCCCCCGAGGTCCCTCAGTGTGAGGCACCTCGTATATCCACCAGAGAGTTGCTTATGTATCTTCCGGTGAATTTTGCATCTTCCAGCCTAGGATGCATATTAGGTATTTAGTGATCCTATTCTTAAACTCATATACGCTCACTCCTGATATGTTTCTTAGATGAGCTGGCAGCACATTAAATAGTCGCGAGAGAGAGAGAGAGAGAGAGAGAGAGAGAGAGAGAGAGAGAGAGATTATGCACCACCAAATCCCAAGCAATTTCCTAATATTCAATTAAATCTTGTGTGAGAATCAGATAAGAGATTCGCACAGAATTTCCATCATAATTTTTCCATTGAAGATTTGTCTCTAATCGAGTCAGAGGAACGAGGTTCTGTAACAGCGTCCGGTAAACAACTGAGTTTTCATTCGTCTTATTTAGGGAAAGACGAAGCAAAGTCTAAGAAATAACGGACATTCGAGGATCGTATATAGAGGCAGAAACAAGAAGAAAAAATGAGTGGTGATGCAGATTCACTTATGTACAATCATCACATGGCAATTGCAGCATAGTGAGCACAGTGACGTCTAGTTTCAAGTGTACATAATACTTTGATTTTTGTTCGTGAAGGTCTTCCTAATAAACTTATTACTGATGTACTCCAATTTGTTCTGATACAGGAATAATTGAGAAATATGTAGTTATCTCTCTCTCTCTCTCTCTCTCTCTCTCTCTCTCTCTCTCTCTCTCTCTCTCTCTCTCTCATCACTTGACCTGTGTTCCTTAC
>NC_090749.1:9804827-9807327 GCF_036898095.1 Palaemon carinicauda
TTTGGTATGGAAAAGAATCTTGAATAAGTTTGATAAACATAAGTATTGATTTGAACCTTAAATGACCCTGATAAACACAGACAGAAATCGAGTCTGATATTCCCAAAGGAGCAGATTCCCGGACCCAAATTATCGTGTGAATAAATTACTCCCAAAATGAACGATTCTGGAAAGCATATTAATATCAGTTTTACCTAAAAACTCTGCATAATATTATGCTTCCAGTTGAGTTACGGGATCCACGTATAGATTTTACCTCCCTTTGATCATATGTTGTTATCGCAGAAGGGTTTCTGAAGGTGTTTAGACCTTATTATTAGGAAGGTTATTTTAAGTTTATCTTTTCCAGCTGAAGCCTTTGGCCTGATTAGTATCGTCTCTGCCTGGTGTTTGCCAGTCGGGGGTCGGAGTCCTTCTCAGTCTTAGTGTCTGTAACCTTACCATCCTTGTGAGCTAAGGTTGGGGTCATTGCCTGGCCCTCCCTGGTCTTAGCTTGAGGGGAGAGGGGACTTGGTGGCTCTTCATATGATATATGGTCAGTCTCTAGGGCATTGTCCTGCTTGATAGGGCAGTGTCACTGTCCCTTAAGTTAGAACACTTGAAGATATCTATACAGGAAGTGCAGCAATCCTAAACCTGATTGTGATTAAATTCCGCCTGAGAAAGGAGTTAGACAGGAAGACCCCATCTCTCCTAAATTATTTACAGCATGTCTAGAAGAAGTTTTTAAGATTTTAGATTGGGAAAATGTAGAAATTGATATTACTGGGGAACACCTTAACAACTTGAGATTTGCAGATGACATAGTTGTGTTTAGTGAATCATAGGAGGAATTATAAGAGATGATAGAAGATTTAAATAGAATAAGCAGAAATGTAGGTCTGAAAATGTATGAGTAAAAATTAATGTACAATAAATGCAGATAGACATCAAATATGAGTTATAGAGGAGCCTCTAGATATTGTTAATGAATATACAATACGTATTTAGGACAGACTGTAAGCGTTCCCCCAGGAAACAAGACCTAAATTAAAAGGATAAGCATGGGATGGAGACCATTTGGTACACAAAATGAAATTATGAAAAGTAAAATGCATCTTTCTCTTAAAAGGAAAGTCTTTAATCAAATGGTCCTATCAGTCTTAACTTATGCATCAGAAACTTGAAGCCTTACTGAAGCCTTAGAACATAAGCAAGTTACAACTCAAAGAGCTATGGGAATAATAATGGTGGGAATAACAATAAGAGATAGAAAAAGAACAACATGGATACGAAATTAAACTAAAGTAGAGGATATTCTATAAACATATAAGAAAGGAAATGGACATGGGCAGGACATATAATGAGATTGACAGACAATAGATGGACATTAAGAATAACAGAATGGGTCCTAGATATTGCAAAAGAAGCAGAGGAAGGAAGAGAAGACGATACCATGACGAACTAAGAAAGTTTGTGGTGTACACTGGTACAGAAAGACCATAAACAGACCCTGATCGAAAGACATGTCTGGGCCTTTGTTCTGCAGTGAAATAGTAAGGGCTGATATTATGTAAATATTCTATTTTCGTCTTCCTGTTATTTTTGTACGTATTCAATTGTTACAGCCTTCATTATATACTTCATATTAATATATGTTTTATCTCAGAAGCTATAGTATCTAACTTATAAGCATAATATAAATGAGGATCTAGTAATTGTATATACATTCATGTTTTATATATATATATATATATATATATATATATATATATATATATATATATATATATATATATATATACATGTATATATATATATATATTTATATATTTACATATATATATATATATATATATATATATATATATATATATATATATATATGATAAAAGTACCTTGAAATATATAAATTACAAACGTGTGTGTGTGTGTTTACACCCAAGATAATGATACCCCATAAACACATGTATCCACGCACGCATACACACTGTATTTAATTGCATATATTAAAATCTCAAATGAACATGGACTAATGTGGAAATTATTCATCAATTTAGATCTCAAGGAAAAATTCTAGGTTTCATTTTCGTTAGTTGGCTCAACAGCAGCACTTCCGTACCACTACAAAGATACATCATACATATGCGATATTCAGTACTAAACTCTCTCTCTCTCTCTCTCTCCTCTCTCTCCATCTACTCTCCTCTCTCTCTCTCTCTCTCTCTCTCTCTCTCTCTCTCTCTAAAAGAAATCAAACATGACCAAGGGATGGGTTGAAAAAAACGAACCTAAATGAGCAGGCCTCTCCAGTAGTCTACACCTCTCTCAACGGGTTATACAAATACACAATAACACCTATAGACCCATGTTCTATTTTATACAAGTATACAATTCCTTAAGTTATAATAAGTATGTAAATAATTAAATAAAATGAACATTACAAATATCATGCAAATTAACATACTCCATATCCTTTCAAGTATTCTTATGTGGTACCAAATGTGAGTCCTACAGGTGT
>NC_090749.1:9812327-9899827 GCF_036898095.1 Palaemon carinicauda
CCTCGGACACCCCTTTAAGGGTATACCCGGACGCGCGCGACCCCGACGCCAAAAAAAATTCTTGAAAAATCGGTTTTTGCAGTAACCTCCTTTTTTCTTTTGCCAAAAAAACTTCAATGAATGCTTAAAACAACTGTAAAGATAAATACTACTCATCTGCAGAAAAACTATTTATTATAAATATTTTAAAAAATTAAGTAGAAAAAAAAGACCTTATATAAAGATTCATAAAAAAACGTTTATACATATATACACAAATCCTTTTAGGAATTGATTCTTGAATGTTCAAGACACATCTTGATGTATTTTGGATGAAGTCAGACCCATGGAGGTGAAGATCTGAAATGAGAAAAAAAGGGTAACTTTTTTTGGCCAAAAAAATTTGTCCAAATTTCATGAATTTTTTTGGGTACCCAAATGGAATAGGAAGTGGCTAATTTTTTTAGGGAATAAACATATGTTATCCTAAAATATAAATATGTAAAAAAATCTTCATTATTATTTAAATTACATTTATATCAGGGGCCATATCTAAAGGTAATTTTTTGAGTACTTAGAAATTTCGTAAAAAATACATATATTTAATATATATTATGATATTTATGCAGGTAAAAATATACCAAAATATCACAAATTCTATAGGGAACAAGAATATATATAGATAGGGCAACTTACGCTTCGGATATGTCCACAAAATGGCCGGCAACCACACTGACTCAGACTCCCTAATCTGCCACTTGAAATGTAGGAAGGGTATGTCAATTTCAAGGTGTTATTTACTAATCTAATTATTCTTGGATATGCATAAAAATTGTATGGTGGGTTGCTGAATAATTGTCGATTATTTTACGACTATAAAATTAAAATTCTGACCCAAAATAATTTTTTGAAGGGAAATAAAATCGAAAAAAAAATGTAAAAAAATATAATATTTTAGCTAAAAAAAATTGATGATATTCAATCTAAAAAGAAGTAAACAAAATTTTCCGACAAATAAACATTTAGAGGAATCATTACTCTGTGATAGTTCCTTAGTACGTAGTAATTTTGAAAGAAATGGGAAAAAACGAAAAAGTGGCAATCGCAGGAAAATCGAACACATACCTATATATACGCCATATCTGGCTAAAAATAAAGATAGGCATGGGTAGCCAGATCTTCTAGAAACACTTTCCAACACTATAAAATTACATGTTTTGCGACACTACTTGCCAATTCCTTACGGTAACATGACTAAGCAAAAAAATGCAAAACAAATAAAAAGGGGGACTCGCGAAAAAATGGCCAACATTCTAATATACGGCATTTCAGAAAAAGAAATTTCAGCCACGTACTAGGCAAACCATCAAGGCACATTTTCCGACAAATAAACATCTAAATGAATCATTACTCTGTGATAGTTCCTTAGTACGTAGTAATTTTGAAAGAAATGGGAAAAAACGAAAAAATGGCAATCACCGGAAAATCGAACACATACCTATATATACGCCATATCTGGCTAAAAAGAAGATAGGCATGGGTAGCCAGATCATCTAGAAACACTTTCCAACACTATAAAATTATAAGTTTTGCGACACTACTTGCCAATTCCTTACGGTAACATGACTAAGCAAAAAAAGGCAAAACAAATAAAAAGGGGCACTCGCGGAAAAATGCCCAACATTCTAATATACGGCATCTCAGATAAAAAAAAAAAAAAACATGCACGTGTTAGCCCAACCATCAAGGCACACTTTCTAACACATAAACATGAAAAAAAAATCAATAATATACGGCAATTCCTTACTACGTAGTAAATTTTTACAAATATTGAAAAAAAAAACAGAAATTGGCAACCGCAGTTAAATACCCAATATACCAATAACTACGTCGTATCTGACAAAAACAAAGTCACGCATGGGTAGCCAGATCATCTAGACACACTTTCCAACACTAAAAAAGCAAAAGTTTTACGACACTATTTGGCAATATCTTACGGAAAAATGACTTGGTAAAAAAATGAAAAAAAAAAATGAAAAAGGGGCACTCGCGGTAAAATGGTCCTCGTGGTGATGAACGACATTTTAACTAAAAAAAAAATCATGCACATGGTAGCCAAACAATCCACCAAGACTTTCCACAACTGATAACCTATACAAGTTGCACCATTCTACGACAATTTCATAATACGTAATAACTTCGATAATTATGAATATTACCTTAGAAGGGTAAACTCGGTCGCGCTCGACCCCGACACGTCTCAGAAATCGGGGAAGGAGTACAGCTTCAGCAATGCACATCTGGACACTACTAGAGCGTGTAGGGGAGACACCTCCTGCATGTCGATCACCCACAAATTCAGTCACGGGGGTGAGTCACGTGAGAAAAACCTCTTTTTTTTTGACGCTCAGGGTTAAGTAACTTTTACCATTTCACGTTAATTCCTCTTTATTTATTCTGTTATGTAAATGTTATAGTAAAATTATCCTTTGTTTAACAAATACATAAATTCCACGTAGAGTGAATGTTCTTGTAGAATTGTCTGAAAAAGTTTTTGGTTGAAAGATTTGAAAAAGTCGAGGAATAATTAACACACTTTATACTCATTGCTTTGTTCCATTTCCTTGGGAATTTCTAGTTGGAATTCTTGGTATTCTTGTTCAAATGAAAGCTAATTGGACTTGACTCTTTCGCCATGGAAACCTATTTTCCTTATGGAAAAGTATCACTTTGTTTTAAATTTCCTTAATCGAATTAGTTTAGAAAGTCTTCAGATATCGACATCGTCTAATGATACAGAATTATGTATATAAAATCACTATACATTTTTGAAACTTTAAGATTTACCAAAAACTATATTTTGAAAAGGTGACTTCAGGGTAAGGCTTAAAACTGATAAAATTTATCCTCTGATCATAAGCTATTTATCAAGTTTTCTTAGTTGTGAATTTATCTTTCGCCATCTTTTTTTTTTTTTATTGCCTTTTGTGAAAAGAAAATCCTTAACAGAGTTTGAATGAAGAAAAGTTACAGCCGAGACCCTTCCATCAAAAACTAAAATACATCAGAATTTGTGATCTATATCAAACTAGTCAACCTGTGAAGAAGGCAAATTTAATTGAATAATCTTCATTGGATTTTCTAATTTTTTTTTTTTTTATGTTTTGCAAGAATAGAAATACAACTTTTATTTCTGACGCTATTTGCCAAAATTACTAGTTAGTAATTCAAGTTATTGTTTCGTTAATCCGTTTCTTGGGAGGTCAACCCACCTTCACAGAGGCAATTATCATTAAAGTCTTGCCAACAGACTTGATTATATTGACTCTAATATTCATTAATTGTGCAATTACTGATCCTACTTCATTGGTGATGACATTCGAATTAGAAACCAAACTGTAGGACAATTCATATCAAATTAATCTCATTAGCATAGAATTGTTATTCCCTAATGTTTACTATAGGGGTTTCTGAGGATAACTCCATCTATAAGGGATTTAGCTTTGATTGTGTGGTCACATTCAACATATTATTATTTCTATGAATATGACACTTCTATTGATACTGTCACGTGACTCATATCAGTCTTCCAGACCTTCCCATAAAACCCTATTCACCAGATGGACTATCTCTCTACAGCATCTTTCTTTAGTATTCCCTCAAATGTCGTGTTCATCACTATTCTAATTTGATTTCATTCATGAGTAAAATTGGAATGGATTGATAAATTATATGAAATCACATTAAGACCAGGAAACTTGAAACATGCACTTTTATTTCCTAATGGAACATTGCATCAAAACTAAATATCTCTCTCTCTCTCTCTCTCTCTCTCTCTCTCTCTCTCTCTCTCTCTCTCTCTCTCTCTTAGAATCCTTAAAATAAGCTTTTAATCAATCTCTAAAAGATTTATTTTTCCCATTACAGGTGTCCAACTTCAGCATCTTATAAAGTAAATCATACGAAACAACACAAATAACAGATAAACTTATTTACATCTGGAAACATTATGAACTACAAAAAAAAGTTCGTTTTCCCGCGTTAACTAAAGTTTCCTTAGCAAAGTGGACAGAAATCTTAGTTTATTTCTTTGCAAGTGGTTTGACAATGCCTTTTTATTTACTACAAGATCGCAAAACAGTTAAGGCTTTTCTTTAAACACAAGGGAAAGCTTAAGGCTTCGGCTGAGGGCCAGAATTTGTCCATATCCAATGACTTGGAAAGTCATTGACACTAAACACATACATAAGACATTTTTGTCATGTTGCCTCAATTTTACGTTAGATTCATCATTGATATATCATAAACAGATAATCTCCACAACACTCGCTCCTTCCCCACCAGGTGGTTAAGATTTAAGTTCCAATACAGTCGTGTATTAAACCTCAAGTCTTTCGCCCGCAAGATCCCCCAGCCTTGCCCTCATTTGACGAAACGTTCATGAAGTCAAATGGCGGGACTTTTGAATGGCCAGTTCGAAAATTCCCGACATAGGCTATATTTCTTTTTTTTTTTTAGTTGCAATCAGTAACTGTTTTTATTTAATGTTCATTTTGAACATTCAGTTTTAGTTGACATTTTTACAAATTTCGCAAGCATGTATTGTGTAGGACACACATACACCTGTAGGACTCACATTTGGTACCACATAAGAATACTTGAAAGAATATGGAGTATGTTAATTTGCATGAGATATGTAATGTTCTTTTTATTCAATTATTTACATACTTATTATAACTTAAGGAATTGTAAACTTATATAAAATAAAACATGGGTCTATAAGTGTTAGGTGTGTTTGTATAACCCGTTGAGAGAGGTGTAGAATACTGGAGAGGCCTGCTCATTTAGGTTCGTTTTTTTCCCCCATCCCTTGGTCATATTTGATTTCTTTTAGAGAGAGAGAGAGAGAGAGAGAGAGAGAGAGAGAGAGAGAGAGAGAGAGAGAGAGAGAGAGAGAGAGAGAGAGAGAGAAGAGAGAGAGAGAGAGAGAGTTTAGCACTGAATATTGCATATGTATGACATATCTTTTGTAGTGGTACGAACGTGCTGCTGTTGAGCCAAACTAGCCACAATGAAACATAGAATTTTTCCTTGTGATTTAAATGGATGAATAATTTCCACATTAGTCCATGTACATTTGAGATTTTAATATATGCACTTAAATACTGTGTGTATGCGTGCGTGGATACATGTGTTTATGGGGTATCATTATCTTGGGTGTAAACACACACACACACGTTTGTAAATTATATATTTCAAGTTAATTTTATCATATATACTATATAAATATATATATATATATATATATATATATATGTATATATATATATATATATATATATATATATATATATATATATATATATATATATATATATATATATATATATATATATATATATATATATATATATATACTGTATACATACACACACACATATATATATATATATTGTGACGTAATTGTGCAGATTACGATCTTTAAAGAAAGTATCAATCGGACTCTTCACTTGACACAGTGACTTCGTGTCAATCCAGAGCGACTAATTGACACTCAAAATTCTTTTATATGACTGAACCTGTTAATATTATTAACGGTTCAAAAACACCCGAGGTCATTTATTTATTTTGGAGCTGCACCTCGTTGGAATAGTTTTAATTCGTGTAGGAACAATTTGGTTTCAACCTTAGTCTAACTCACGGACAAAAGAAACTCTGTTGTAATAATCGAAATACAATAGTTTAATTTAAGTCAAACAAAAAAAAAAAGAAAATGATCGTAAAACTCTTAAGGAGATAACTTACAATTGACAAATAAAGCAAAATGTGTTTTCGAGTTTATGGTTAATAAATCAAGAAATGATTACAGTAAAAAAAACGAAAAAGACAAAACTAAGCTTAATTCTCTCTAGCAATCCAAATACATTCAGATGCACAAATAACAATAAAAGAAAGAAGGTATCACTTAATTTCTATTTTCCGAAATCACTCAGTAAAATAAACTGCAGAACATAAATGTCAAATGAATAATTATGGTAAAGAAAAGTGCACTGGTAATAGCGTAAAACAAAAGAAAATAATGTTGGCAATCTGTCTATGTGCCCCCGACAACAAAAGAAAAAACCCTCACTTCACACTTCAATTTTTATACAACAAAAAAAAAGAAACTGTTGTTACTTGAACATAAGAAAACTTGTAACATAAAACAAGAAAAACAAAATGATGTTGGATGCGAATAGGGTGTCACATTATTACGAGAAACTATTCCCCACAATTATCCCTCAGCTTCACTCCCTTGGAATTCCCATCAATGTAACTTGATAACTTAGGCACTTTTCTTTTTAATTCTCTCCCTCGCACAGGGGTCAGTACTTAGCTTCTAAAACTTCGGCACAGCAGGTGTTCTTTGGGACGTCAACGCAGATGGTTCCTTTCTTCGTCCTGAGTGTGTTCTTTGACTCAGACGGAGTTCGAGCCTCTTGGAGGTTTCAGGGGGAGAGCCTTTCCTGGGGGACGCAGGCACTGGCTGGCTCCTGGGACTTCTTGTTTCTATAGCCTCCGGACTGGAACTGACTTCTTCTCCCCTCACAGCCTTAGGCTCCGCAGTGAAGATTTTTTTGGGCCATCCCCTTTTTCTCTTGATTGGGTAATCTTGACTTCCAGGGGCGGTCTTCATCTTTTGAGGGCCAATGACATCTTGTGACCCCTCCTTTTTTCCCGTGTGTTGGCCAATCATGACCAGGGGTCTTCTTCTTTGTGGACTTCGATGCCCCGGTCTATGAGAACCTTTATTCTCACATCTGGTGTATCTCTTGTGGCTGACCTGGGAAGAGGTGAGAATTAAGCGCCTTGACAAGTTAATGGCCAAGGAGGTCTATGTAACGCAGTCCAGACCTCCTTTGTTAGTTGAGGCTTGTTCTTAAGTTACACAGACGAGGAAATCCATGAGAGCAAAGCTTTTTACCAAGAAAAACAAACAAAAAGAATTATGACTGTTAAGTTGTCCTTTGGAGGGTAGAACTCCCTCGCACAGGACTTCACACTTCCCCCCTTAAAAAAAAGATTTCCTGCTCAATGAAAAGGAAATCGTCTCCCATCTAATCTGTAACTGAACTCACAGCTTGGCTCTCACGAAAAAGGTGAAATTACAACTAACAAACAAAAAAAAAGAAAACTGGAAAAAAAATAATCAAATGACAGTTATAACTATTCCCAAATTACTTTCATACGCCCCAACTCTAATTCATCCTTGAAAGACAGTCTGCTAGCATGTTCTGAGTCCCTGGAATATGCAAAATGTTCAAATTTACTTCTTGTAACCGTAGACTCCATTTGAGTAGTCTGCGGTTCTTGTTTTTCATTGCATGCAAGAATGTTAAGGGATTGTGATCTGTAAAGATGTTAGTGGGCAATGAATTAGATTGAAGGTAAATAGAGAAATGTTCTACGGCAAGTACTAAAGCCAATAGCTCCTTTTCTACAGTGGCATAGTTCTTTTCATGCCGGTTAAATTTCTTAGAGAAGTATGCCACAGGGTGTTTCATGTTTTGATCATCTTCCTGCAATAAGACTGCACCAGCCCCATGATCACTGGCATCTACTGCTACTTCAAATTCTCTGTCAAAATCTGGTGCTTTCAGCACAGGTGATAGACTTAGCAACCTCTTCAGGGAGTCAAATGCATCTTGACAATGGTTAGACCAAACATACTTGTTATTCTTCTTGAGAAGATTAGTGAGAGGCAAAGCAATGGTAGAGTAATTCTCACAGAACTTTCTGTAATAGCCGGTCATTCCCAAGAACCGACGCAATGCTCGGCGGCTTTGCGGGACTGGAAATTGTTGGATGCTCTCAACCTTTGCCTGTACTGGGCGAACAGATCCTCGACCTACTATATGACCCAAGTAGGTGACTGTCGCCTGTCCAAAGTCACACTTGGAGAGGTTGATTGTCAAGTTGGCCTCTGCTAAACTCTGGAAAAGGGCTTTTAGTCTCTTCAGGTGTTCTTTCCAAGAGTCACTGTAGATAACAATGTCATCCATATATGCGACAACACCTTCTATGTCCTGTACCAGACTGTTGATCATCCGCTGGAATGTCGCAGGAGCATTTCTCATCCCAAAGGGCATCACATTATATTCAAATAATCCTTGAGGTGTTACAAAAGCTGAAACCCTTTTGGCTCTCTCAGTGAGCGGAACACACCAATATCCCTTCAACAAATCACACTTGGTGATATATCTAGCATTCCCGATGGTATCCACGCAGTCATCAATACGTGGCAAGGGAACAGAATCTGGCTTTGTGACGTTGTTCACCTTCCTATAGTCAGTACAGAATCTGACTCCACCATCAGGCTTTTCCACTAACACACACGGTGAACTCCACTGTGAGGAACTCTTCCTAATAATCCCATGCTCGAGCATGTAATCAATTTCTTTCCCAAGCAGTTCTCTCTTCTTTGGTGATACTCTGTACGCGTGTTGACGGACTGGGCGTGCATCTCCCACGTCCACATCATGCTCCATTACATTTGTCCGGCTGGGAACATCAGGAAACAGCACTGCGTACTCTTCCACTAAAGCTTGGACATCCTCTTGCTGCTGGGGAGCTAGGTGAGAGACCTTGGTCTTGAAGTCTCTGAGAACCTCCGAATTCTTAAGTCGGGCTTCGAGTGGCATGCCCTTGAAACTGGTTTTTTCCTCTTCTTCCCCAGAAGTATCCTGTTCTTCCTCCTCTTCTTCACCTTGAGGGTTCTGGTCTTCCTCCTCTTCTGTTTGCTGTACCTGTCTCCTTATTACTGATACATGAACAGGCACAGTGACTGGTGATGGGTTTTGGGCAGTGGCATTACCACTGGTATTCCGAACAACATATGGTTTCATCATGTTGACGTGACACACCTGGTGTTCCTTTCTTCGGTCCGGTGTCCCTACCACATAATCCAATTCGCTGAGCTTCTTCACGACCTTATATGGCCCCTGGTACTTGGCCGCTAAGGGACTACCAGGCACAGGTAGAAAGATGAGCACATCATCTTCCACTTGGAATTGTCGTGCTTCTGTCCTGTTTGCTTGGTCATACCAGGCTTTCATTTTTTCTTGAGACTTCTTCATTTCTTCATGAGCCAATTGGCCGACCTCGTGCAAGCGTTGTCGGAACTTCACCACATAGTCTAGCACATTAGTACTTTGTTCCTCATGGGTCCATATCTCCCTCAAAAGTTTGAGAGGTCCACGCACTTGATGTCCAAAGACCAGCTGAAAGGGGGAAAACCCCAGAGATTCTTGCCATGAATCTCGGATAGCAAACAACAAGAACGGCACGCCTGTGTCCCAATCTCGTGTTTTCTGGTCTTCACAGTATGCACGTAATGCATTTTTGAGCGTGCCATGAAACCTTTCCAAAGCACCTTGAGACTGTGGGTGATAAGCAGAGGACATTATGTGCTGCACTCCTAACTCCTTAAGGGTGCCTTTAAAGATTTTCGACATGAAGACACTACCTCTGTCAGTTTGAATAACCTTTGGTAACCCGAATGTGGTCACGAACTGTATCAGAGCCCGCGACACATTGGGACTCGTCGCTGTCCGCAACGGGTACGCTTCAGGGAAGCGCGTCGACGCACACATTAGCGTCAACAAATGGGTGTTTCCCTTCTTTGTCTTTGGCAGAGGTCCGACAATATCCATGATGATCTTGGAGAAGGGTTCTTCCACCACGGGGATGGGTTGCAATGGTGCCTTTCGATGATTTGGATCCTTTTTACCTATCACTTGGCACGAGTGACAACTACGGCAATATTCTGCAACTCCTCTGTTCAAATTTGGCCAATAAAATTCCCGGGAAATTTTCTCACGCGTTTTGTGTACTCCTAAATGTCCTCCCATTGGTTGTTCATGAGCCAACCTTAAAATCTCCTCTCGATACTGTGGTGGCACTACCACCTGATATAGAATGGTCCATTCAGCATCAGCAGGCACTTTCTTAGGCCGCCATTTGTGCATTAGGACATCATCCTTTAAATAGTAACCAGAGGGTTCAGCCTCAAGTTCGCTCAGGGATCCAGCTTCATCCCTTATCCTTGCAAGTTCTGAGTCTTGTTTCTGAGCCTCAATGAGCGACTCCCTCGAGTATTCTGAACATAATAAACCAGGCTGCACCACTCCCCTGAGCATTTGGGGAAAAGTACCCACAAGCGCTCCGGTAGGAACATTATCTCTGTCCTTTTTCTGTTGAGTGGTACTAGCACGGGTAATAGCACATGCTGGATATTCATTTTGTTCAATCTTCACCTCCCCTTCATTCTTGTCAGCATGAATTTGTCAGGATGTTGTGCAACATCGTTGTCCAGCTATGTCATTTCCTAACAATAACTGTACCCCTTGCATGGGTTCCTCATCCACCAAAGCAACTGGAAATGTACCGGAAATAAAAGAAGAGCTTAAAGTCACTGCATATAAGGGCAATTCCTCTCTTCCCTTAATGTAGCGAACCATGACAGTTTCTCCCAAGGTGGACGATTCATCGAAGGGTAAGACTGCTCTGTGCAAGACAGTCTGCTCAGCTCCAGTATCACGCATAATCCTTATCTGTACAGGCTTGGTACCTTGGTCCTGCAGAGACACAGATCCTGCATGAATGAAGGCTTCCTGTCCTTGCCTTATGGCCATGTCTCTCTTCTTCATCATCCCTTGGCATGATGTCTGTCTTCTCATAACCTCATTAACATTAAGTGCTTGGTCGTCCCTCTTGTGATTTTGATTAGAGAACTTCTTTCCCCCTGGTCCATAATTTCCTTTGAGCCAGCAGCAGCTAACGTCATGTCCGAGTTTGTGACAATAGGAACACTGTCTTACTTGGGGAGCCGAAGGGTAGGCTCCATTGTTCTTACTTCCAGTGTTTTTAGCACTGCCATGTGTAGGGTTTCCGCCTACTCCTTCCTCTGATGGAGGATACGATGGTGCCGGCCCCCTGGGGCTCCAATTACCCCGAAATGGCCTGGAAGGCTGGTTTGGCTGAAATGAAGGAGGGCACCATCTTGAGCCAGAAGAGCCCCTGATCTTTTCCCTCAGTGTATACTCATCTGCCAGTATAGAAGCCTCATCAGGGTAAGTGATATGTCGATCTTCGATATATTGCCGAGTGGCTGGTGGCAACATTAGCAGAAACTGTTCTAATCCCATGAGCTCCATTATCCTGTCGAAAGTCTTGTTATTTCCAAGAGAGGCCTCCACCCACCTGTCACGGCTAATCTTCATTTGTCTCCAATATTCTGCATAGTTTTCTGATCCTTTCCTCAAGTTCCTGAACTTCTGGCGATAAGCCTCAGGCACAAGTTTGAAAGCTTTCAAGATCCAGGCCTTTACCCGGCGATAATCGTGCGCAACAGGGTCGGATACCGCATTGTACGCATCCACTGCTTTCCCGGTTAACTTTATGGGCAACAGGCGAGCCCAGGCGTCCTCTGGGATCTGGTGACTTTTCAGTACTCTCTCAAACGACAGGAAGAAGCCTTCAGGATTCTTTTCTTCATAGGATGGAAGGAGTCCCGCCATATCTTTTTCTGAAAATCCTCCCATGGGTTGTGCCCTTGGGGGTCTTGAATCCTGACCTTGTCTCCTCAACTGAGCTCGCAGTGAGTCAATTTCGAGCTCAGCTGCTTTAAATTTCATTCTCGTACTCAACGACTCTTCTGACCTCTGAACTACTTCATGAGATTCAACTTCAGCTGGACTTGAAGTTCGGTAGGCAGTCTGGCTTGATGACATGGCTGATGGTAACATTGGCACTGCTGCTGCTCCTCCCATAACAGAGTGTTCTCGAGTTATGGAGTGATCTTCGTCCCTATCTTCAATTGCTATCTCCAACTCACGCTCTTCCTGACGCCTATTAAATTCTCTCTCTAAGGCCTCTTGAATCTGTTGTTTTCTACCTGCATTTTGGATATAATCTGCACGTGAGCTCACTTCAATTAGCTCTGCTGGGAAGAGTTGCCTTAACAAAAAGTCATTCGGTTCCTCTAGGAACCTATAAACTCTATCTGAATTTTCGTCTCCCATGACTGAAACGATTGAACCTTGAACCTTGAACCTTGAACCTTGAACCTTGAATGTACTTACTGCTGCTTGATAAAAGAAAGAGAGAAAGAAGAGAGAAAAAAAAAATCAAGACTTCTGGTCAGCCAATTTTACACTATGAAATCAACAGAACACAACAAATCAAGTTGCATAACAACCGAGATCAAAGATCACCACACTGATTTCGAAATCAAATTTCCGACCAACCAAAGAAACTCCGAAACAAAACTGTTTCCGGAGCAATTAGCAAAAGCTAAAACAAACTATATTCCAACATAAAAGAAAATGAACAAAAGTTACGTAAAAAAAAATATATCCCGGACACAGGCCCCCACTTTAAAGATGTGACGTAATTGTGCAGATTACGATCTTTAAAGAAAGTATCAATCGGACTCTTCACTTGACACAGTGACTTCGTGTCAATCCAGAGCGACTAATTGACACTCAAAATTCTTTTATATGACTGAACCTGTTAATATTATTAACGGTTCAAAAACACCCGAGGTCATTTATTTATTTTGGAGCTGCACCTCGTTGGAATAGTTTTAATTCGTGTAGGAACAATTTGGTTTCAACCTTAGTCTAACTCACGGACAAAAGAAACTCTGTTGTAATAATCGAAATACAATAGTTTAATTTAAGTCAAACAAAAAAAAAAGAAAATGATCGTAAAACTCTTAAGGAGATAACTTACAATTGACAAATAAAGCAAAATGTGTTTTCGAGTTTATGGTTAATAAATCAAGAAATGATTACAGTAAAAAAAACGAAAAAGACAAAACTAAGCTTAATTCTCTCTAGCAATCCAAATACATTCAGATGCACAAATAACAATAAAAGAAAGAAGGTATCACTTAATTTCTATTTTCCGAAATCACTCAGTAAAATAAACTGCAGAACATAAATGTCTAATGAATAATTATGGTAAAGAAAAGTGCACTGGTAATAGCGTAAAACAAAAGAAAATAATGTTGGCAATCTATCTATGTGCCCCCGACAACAAAAGAAAAAACCCTCACTTCGCACTTCAATTTTTATACAACAAAAAAAAAAAGAAACTGTTGTTACTTGAACATAAGAAAACTTGTAACATAAAACAAGAAAAACAAAATGATGTTGGATGCGAATAGGGTGTCACATTATTACGAGAAACTATTCCCCACAATTATCCCTCAGCTTCACTCCCTTGGAATTCCCATCAATGTAACTTGATAACTTAGGCACTTTTCTTTTTAATTCTCTCCCTCGCACAGGGGTCAGTACTTAGCTTCTAAAACTTCGGCACAGCAGGTGTTCTTTGGGACGTCAACGCAGATGGTTCCTTTCTTCGTCCTGAGTGTGTTCTTTGACTCAGACGGAGTTCGAGCCTCTTGGAGGTTTCAGGGGGAGAGCCTTTCCTGGGGGACGCAGGCACTGGCTGGCTCCTGGGACTTCTTGTTTCTATGGCCTCCGGACTGGAACTGACTTCTTCTCCCCTCACAGCCTTAGGCTCCGCAGTGAAGATTTTTTTGGGCCATCCCCTTTTTCTCTTGATTGGGTAATCTTGACTTCCAGGGGCGGTCTTCATCTTTTGAGGGCCAATGACATCTTGTGAGCCCTCCTTTTTTCCCGCGTGTTGGCCAATCATGACCAGGGGTCTTCTTCTTTGTGGACTTCGATGCCCCGGTCTATGAGAACCTTTATTCTCACATCTGGCGTATCTCTTGTGGCTGACCTGGGAAGAGGTGAGAATTAAGCGCCTTGACAAGTTAATGGCCAAGGAGGTCTATGTAACGCAGTCCAGACCTCCTTTGTTAGTTGAGGCTTGTTCTTAAGTTACACAGACGAGGAAATCCATGAGAGCAAAGCTTTTTACCAAGAAAAACAAACTAAAAGAATTATGACTGTTAAGTTGTCCTTTGGAGGGTAGAACTCCCTCGCACAGGACTTCACAATATATATATATATATATATATATATATATATATATATATATATATATATATATATATATATATATATATATATATATATATACACACACGCATATATATATATATATATATATATATATATATATATATATATATATATATATATATATATATATATATATATATATATATATACACACATATATATATATATATATATATATATTAATATATATATATATATATATATATATATATATATATATATATATATATATATATATATATATATATATATATATATGTATATATATATATATATATATATATATATATACATATATATATATATATATATATATATATATATATATATATATATGTATATGTAAATGTATATATACACATGTATATATATATATATATATATATATATATATATATATATATATAACATGAATGTATATACAATTACTAGATCATCATTTATATCATGCTTATAAGTTAGATATTATAGCCTCTGAGATAAAACATATATTAACATAAAGTATATAATGAAGGCTGTAACAATTGAATACGTACAAAAATAGCAGGAAGACGAAAATAAAATATTTACATAATATCAGCCCTAACTATTTTACTGCAGAACAAAGGCCCAGACATGTCTTTCGACCAGGGTCTGTTTATGGTCTTTCTGGACCAGTGTACACCACAAACTTTCTTAGTTCGTCAAGTTATCGTCTTCTGTTCCTTCCTCTTCTTCTTTTGCAATATCTAGGACCCATTCTGTTATTCTTAATGTCCATCTATTGTCTGTCAATCTCATTATATGTCTTGCCCATGTCCATTTCTTTTCTTATGTGTTTATAGAATATCCTCTACCTTAGTTTAATTTCGTATCCATGTTGTTCTTGTTCTATCTCTTATTGTTATTCCCACCATTATTCTTTCCATAGCTCTTTGAGTTGTAACTTGGTTATGTTCTAAGGCTTTGGTAAGGCTCCTAGTTTCTGATGCATAAGTTAAGACTGATAGGACCATTTGATTAAAGACTTTCCTTTTAAGAGAAAGATGCATTTTACGTTTCATAATTTCATTTTGTTTACCAAATGCTCTCCATCCTATGCTTATCCTTTAATCTAGGTCTCGTTTCCTGGGGAATCACTTACAGTCTGTCCTCAATAAATATTGTATATCCATTAACAATCTCTATAACTCATATTTGATGTGTGTCTGCATTTTAATTGGACATTAATTTTTACTCATTCATATTCAGACCTACATTTCTGCTTTTTCTATTTTAGATCTTCTATCATCTCTTGTAATTCCTCCTATGATTCACTAAACACATTTATGTCATCTGCAAATCTCAAGTTGTTAAGGTGTTCCCCATTAATAGTAATTTGTAAATTTTCCCAATCTAAAATCTTAAAAACATCTTCTAGGTATGCTGTGAATAACTTAGGATAGATAGGGTCCCCCTGTCTAAAGCCCTGTCCACACGATCGTGCATACCCGACGGGAAAAGAGTGATACCAGACCAGAATAGTTAGTAAGAATGAGGGTTAATGACGTCAGAAGCGTGAAAACCACAGACAGGGATCTGCCATCATAGAGTGTTGCCAGATCTCTGCCTTTAGTTTTCTCGCTTCTGACGTCATCAACCCTCGTTTTCACTAACTATTGTGGTCTGATATCACTGTTTGCCCGTCGGGTATGCACGATCGTGTCGACAGGGCTTAACTCCTTTCTGATCACTATCATTATGTAGGTTTAGGATTGCTGTACTCCCTGTATAGATATCTTTAAGTGTTCTAACATAAGGGACAATGACATTGCCCTATAAAGCAAGACAATGCCCTAGACTCTGACCATATATCATATGATGAGCGACCAAGCCCCCTCTCCACTCAAGCTAAGACCAGGGAGGGCCAGGCAATGGCTGCTGATGACTCAGCAGGTCGACCTAGAGGCTCCCCCAAACCCCCTAACTGCTCACAAGGATGGTAAGGCTGCAGACACTAATGGCGCTAACAACACTGAGCGGGACTCGAACCCCCGAGTGGCAAACACCAGGCAGAGACGTTACCAATCAGGCCAAAGGCTTCAGTTGAAAAAGATAAACTTAAAATAAGCTTCCTAATAGTAAGGTCTAAACACCTTCGGAAACCCTTCTGAGATGACAACCTATGATCGAGGGGATGTAAAATCTATACATGGATCCCGTAACTCAAGTGAAAGCATAATATTGTGCAGAGTGTTTAGGTAAAACTAATATTAATGTGCTTTCTAAATTCTTAATTTTGGGGGTAATTTATCCCCACGATAATTTGGGTCCAGGAATCTGCTCCTTTGGGAATATCAGACTCGATTTCTGTCTGTGTTTATCAGGGTCATTTAAGGTTCAAATCAATACTTATATTCACCAAACTTATTCAAGATTATTTTTCATACCAAAAATAGATCTAGTATTCATATGGCCTGAATATGAACGCTGAAATGCATTATTATTATTACTATCATCTATTATTATCATTATTATTATTATTATTATTATTATTATTATTATTATTAGCTACACCACTCGTTGGAAAAGCAGGATGCTATTGGGCCTAAATTTCTGTAATAGGGAAAATAGCCGAGTGAAGAAAGGAAATAAAAGAAACAGATAGAATGGTGTGCCTGAGAGTACCCTTAAACAAGAGAACTCTAATCAGATATAAAATGATAATCTATTTTTCACTTCCTTCTTGAAGAAGCTTCTCTCGAAGGTGTTACTCCTCCGGGGCGTGAGGGTGCAGGACCTACGCCATTCCTCTGCACCCGCATTGTGACCAGCAACTCTCGACCCACAGTCAGATACAGAAATGCCTTTTAGAATAAGGCTGACTCAGTTATTTCAATTCTTGTGACAGATTGTGCTAGGATAACAGTGACCTCATTCAAGATATAGAAAAGAAAATCCTATAGACACAAAAACGGCTAAACCTTAATGAGATGACTTGATTGTATCTTGCAAAACAATCTTCTGATTTGACCTCGTCTGAAGTTGGTCTAGGGAAGGGAATGACGATATTCTATTTCGGTGGAAAGGAACCTGAAAAGAAAATGAAGGTTCAGAAGATAATGAGTCGCAAAGAATTCTTTGCAAAAGAGAAAATCTAAATCATATATAAAAACAGCTGAGTCACTCAGTAAGAGAAAGAGGTGTTGGGGGGAGGGGGGCCAGTCTATGCGTTCGGACAGGTAAAAAGGAATTTCTTTCGTTGTGGAAGATGAAAGAAACTGAATTAGATAATTAGGGTTTGTTAAACGAACATTCAAAGGAAGTTCCCAGCAGAGAGAAAAGGAAGAAATTTAGCGCTGGAAATTGGACGGAATTGAAAGGTCCATAGTAATTTGGTGATAAAAATCTTGTAAAAATATTCGATTTCTTAGCTCGATGAAGTTCTGTTCGGTATAGTTTTCAAATTATTTCGTATAGGAAAAAGATAAGGAAATTTGTTGAAGAAATGGCGTCAATATTATTCCAAGATTTCTGAGAAGAAATTTGAATGTCGTTGGGTAACCAGTCCTGTTTGGGGCTACCATTTATACCATTTATTGGTATGCTAATTCTGATAATAAAGACGAGGGAATATTTACTTGTTTGTGCAAAGGAACAAGATGATTTTTAGGGACACATTTGTCACTGGTGAAATCAGGTAAAGAGGATTTGAAGGATATTCTATTGGTTGGAAAATCGATTTGATATCTGAAGTTGAAAAGTCAGTGAACAAACAAGGAAGGACTATGTGGAGATAGGAATAAAAACACAAGTTTGTTATTCCAGGCAACAAGTTACAAATATAATGTCTGTGAAAGCGACTGAAATGTCATAGTTCAAAATGCATAAACAAATATAGATAGTTAGAAGCGTGTACATCCAGATTCGCATTTGGCAAAGACGGGAGAAATATATTCATATTAACAGCAGAAATCCTTGTGATAAAATGAGTAATATCTGTATCAGAAAATATATTATGTATTCACATGGTTAATAAACTCTATAAGTAACTTAATACTAATAGTATGAGGGTATTGAAATCAAATTTCAGATTCGGCCCGCGATCATTATTGGCAGCATAGTCCGAACATAAAACCAACCAGTCGGTTACTCATGGTCTCCGCCATCTTGATATTTTTTTTTTTTTTTAATAATTATGATGTGGGTGCAACAAAAACAAAAACAACATCAAATATAAGAATAAACCCCAGTGAAGATAAAAACACAAATTCTATAAGATTTAGAATCCATTTTGGAGTGAGGCGATGATATCTCTTGTGCTTCTGCAAATACCTATTTCGGTCTCACTTGCAGACGACCTTTGCAAAAGATGACTCGTTCCTATTTATAACTAACTGTCATCCGTAATTGACAAAGTTTCAGGTGTTGACTTCATTAACTTTCAAGAAATTCTTTGGTCCAAGTTCCTCTGCAAGACTATTAATGTTCTATAGAGTTTTGAGGACAGTTCGATATCGTGCATCTCAAAACACCTGGATTGGAAAAGTAACTGCACAGGGTAAAAGAGAGAGAGAGAGAGAGAGAGAGAGAGAGAGAGAGAGAGAGAGAGAGAGAGAGAGAGAGAGAGAGAGAGAGAGATGGTGTGGGCAGTTTTTACTAAAGTCAAGGATCTACTTGGTTTAACAATTACAAATTATACCAAAAATAAACATTGCTAATTTTCACCTAAATTTCCTTGTGTCTACCTTCTAGTTGTAAGTGTTTTAAAATATAAATTTTCTTACGTATTTGTCAAGATCTGTCAATTACTAACCTGATAGATTTTTGGTTAAAATATCAATATAAAAAAATAAGTTTTGACTCGCGGTAGAACATGAACCAGTTTACTAAGTAAGAGAGAGAGAGAGAGAGTGAGAGAGAGAGAGAGAGAGAGAGAGAGAGAGAGAGAGAGAGAGAGAGAGAGAGAGAGAGTCCAAGCACGCAGGCAGTTCTCCACTTGTTAACAAGCACTCCCATTGATTTGAACATTAATAACCTGAATGACCAACCACAAGATAGATCCACTCCAACTCCCTCCCCTCCCACCCCCCCCCCCCCTCCCATCACTTACTCCGTCACCAATCCATTACAACTAGTCTTCGTTGCCAAGCTACAACACTAGTTGCAAAAGTAAGATGCTATAAACCCAAGGGCTCCAACAGGGAAAAGTAGCCCAGCGAGGAAATGAACAAATTAACAAAAAATCCTTCTAAAACAGTGACAACTTGAAAACAGATATGCCATATATAAACTATGAAAAGACTTATGTCAGCCTGTTCAACATAAAAATGTTTGCAGCAACTTTGAACTTTTGAAGTCCTACTGATTCAACTACCCAATTAGGAAGATCTATCCACAACTTGGTAACAGCTGGAATAAAACTTCTAAAATACTGTGTAGTATTGAGCCTCATGATGGAGAAGGCCTGGCTACTGGAATTATATGGACAATCTATCATAGGACACTATTTTGAGATATCATTAACTAGCGTTTTTTTTCCACATTATTATTGATCTTGAATCTAAGTTTTTTTTAACGCAATATATTTTTGGTGAATCAAGGCATCATACCCCTGAGATCTGTTCCATGCAAATGTGTATTTGCGAAATATGATGAATTAGAAATGTGTGGACTGCTAGAAAGTGTGTGCCAATAAAAAGTCAAAACATTATTTGACAAACCATGTTTCCACCAACATCTCTGTTCTAACAGAAGTAAGACAAACATATCAGGAATATTCTTAGAATGAAACGAATTTTGCTTCTACTTTTTTCTTAAAAACATAACAGAAGTAAAACATTAAGTCTCGCATTCGGCGTATGAATAACATCAAACACCCCCCCCCCACCTCCCTCTCTCTCTTTCTCTCTCTCTCTCTCTCTCTCTCTCTCTCTCTCTTGCAGAGTACCTTTGACAAGCGCAGATGTTGAAACACACACACACACACAAACACAATATATATATATATATATATATATATATATATCCCAAGCACACGTGATTTCAATCAATGTAAATATCAACCACGAATGGCATTTAATACCGAATTCTATCTTGGGAATATACTTCCACTTGGAATTCATTTTTATGGTAACAGCTTCTGGCCGGGTGGAGATTCGAACCCCCATCTGTTCGGCTGGAAACCATGCCTGCAGGGACACTACCGACTGAGCTATCTCTCCTGATAGCTCAGTCGTTAGTAGATAGCTCAGTCGGTAGTGTTAATCTGTTTGACATAAACTTAGGCGATTTAACTGCCTGGTGAGGAAGATTGTTCCACAGTCTGGTCACAGCTGGAATAAAATTTCTAGAATACTTCGTAGTATTGAGCCTCACGATGGAGTAGGCCTGACTATTAAAATCAATGGCATACTTGATGGTAATGTTTTGGAAGATCTGAATGCAAAGGATGGTCACAGGAGAACAATACTCAAACCAAGGCAAAATGAAAGAACTGAAACACTTCTTCAGAATGGATTTATCACCGAAAATCTTAATAGATTTCCAATAAGCCAATTTTATATGTAATCAAAGAAAGAGCCGGCCGAATGAGTTTATCAAAAGTAAATTAGCTATCAAGAATCACACCTAAAATTTCAAATGAACTGTTTTAAAGTTAAAAAAAAGCATCATCAATGCAGATATGGATGTTAAGGAGCAAATATCCTCGATAAAGTTATAATAGTTTTTTTGTATTTGTTTAGGATTCAACTTCCTGCCCCTTAATTTTAGCTAGATTTCTATACGGGAATCGGCATCCATTAACCTACATTCAGGAGATGAAATTGCTTTTGTTAATTGACTGTAAAGATTTCCTTTTCTTTATTAATAGTTTGAATGGATTTTGTTTATAAAAGAAAAAGAAGAAGAAGAAGAAGAAGAAGAAAGTTTTCAGGATTCTCTCCTTCTCGTAAATGCAAAATAGGAAGACCTATTGGTGTAAGGATCACTTGCTAAGGAGGCACAGAACATTAATCGGCGCCCGATCTTCCTTCCACCCAACCTAGGACCAGGGAAGGCAAGGCTAATATTAACATGAAGAAAAGGACCGAAGAAATGGAGGAGAGGTATATATTTCCCCCTGAGTCTGACCGCATGTGTGTTCATTTCAACGACAGCCGAAAGGAAGTGACGAAAACGCGGTCTTCATGGGTTAATTTGAGGGGAGAAGATTAAGGGCAGACTCAATAACATGGTTTATTTAAAAAAAAAAAAAATGAAAGATGTTTATGGCCCAAGATGACCAGAAATGGTTCATAATCCGCAACCAAATCTCCCAAAATGGTTTCTAATAACTGAGGTCTTTTGAAATTGATATTTAAACGATAACCTTCAATGGGTCGATAGACGTCAAATGAAATGAAGGGATCCGACCCCGCTAAAGAGACTCTGATTCTCTGTTCTGTGTTTCAGTGTAAACAACATCAATCTCACTCAACCTTTAACTGGATTGCCTTAGCAATGACTGTCAGACAGGAAAAAATGTTTCTACTAAATCTTTGAAACTGGGAATCTGGATTGAAGAAGAATATCTCGGTTATGTTAATGTTGTCAGATGTAGGGCGAAAGAGAAGGTGTAAGGAATAAGCCGGACTATTTGGATATGTGTAAAGAAAGGGAAATGAGCCGTAACCAGAGAGGGACGCAATGTAGTACTGTTAGGTCAGTCAAAGAACCCTATATCTCTCTAGCTTTAGTATCCCAACGGATGACTGGTGCCTTGGCCAAGCTAATATCTACCTACAATACAATGGAATAATCAATGTCACTTTTTATATATTTACGATTTATATACAGGTTGAAGTTGCAGTTTTTCATTTGGATTTACAGTTGATAGAAAAGTGAAACCACATTATGAAAAACTGTTCTCCAGAATCATAAATTTTGAAGAACATTTTAATTTTCTTTTTATTTTAGAAATGCAATTTATTTTTATCTAAGATTGTTTTCTTAATCATTTATGAAATATTGACCAATAAACCTTTCTTTTTAGATTCAAAACTGCCAGTTAATTTAACATTGTATTTTATATTTTGTCTATTGTAAAGCATTGTCTGTTCAATAGATTCGACGATAGGTAAAGTCAATGAAGTATAGCAAACATTTTAGTCACTGGCAATATTTGCACACTTGCAGTAACCTGGGGGGGGGGGGGGGGGGGTGACACCCCCATGGCAATCTTCCAAGTAGAGGTTTCCAGAGAAGTGTTTATAACATCACCCAAAGCATATTTCTTTCAGTGAATGCTCTCTCCCATTACAAGATGCCCCTCCACTAAGCTAGGCGCATTTTTTTAACAGAGTGTGGTAAGTAAATTGAGAGAGAGAGAGAGAGGAGAGAGAGAGAGAGAGAGAGAGAGAGAGAGAGAGAGCGATAAAATTATTGTCATATTCTCATTTTCAACGTGAAACAGCTGAGATAGGATAACTTCTTCTGCCTCAATATTTCAGGAACGTCAAATATGTAATATCTTCTGATGCAGATGAAGGAATCATACTTTGTAGGGTCACTCAATAAGACTTACAAATACATGAATCTAAAATCACGTGATAATGAATAGTGCATCTAGAATGGTATGAGGCATTCACTCCTCGGGGCAATGTTTACCTTAGAGAGTTTTGCTCTCCTTCTATCGAGGAAACTCGTTTTAGAATTTCAATATTTAATCCTATAACCAATGTGACCAGCCATATAACAGCCTCAGGATGTCAGACAACAACAGAGTTGAAGTGAAACAAATGAGGCAAAAATAAAATTCCAGGTTTGTTTATGTGCAACCTGAGTAGGTAGGGAAAATAATAATAATAATAATAATAATAATAATAATAATAATAATAATAATAATAATAATAATAATAATAATAATGATAATAAATCTAGAGTCATCTTTTCGAATTAATGATGACGTCAAGACTTTTTTGTCAAAGTCCATTATAGTAATGAGTTCGTATTAATCCTTCTTTGGGATGAAATGAATCCACAAGGAAATAGGGACCTTAAGAGAGAGCCTCTAATCTATGGCGAATTGTCTTTAACAGGTCATTTAAGATCTTAATTACCGCTGATGGCCTTAATGGGTCGTTAACATAATAATTGTGGTCATGATGAATTGTTTTAAAGAATCGTGAGAGAGGGAACTGTGTATAATGATAAATGAAGGAAATATAGGACACTTTCTTCTATTTGGAAGATAATGGGTTGTGGAGGCCTATTAAAAATGTCCCGGCTTGCCAATCTATTGGACTTGGATTCGAAATCTACTCAAGCTCGATAGTTTCTTGCAGTGTCTGCAACCTCACCATCGTTGTGAGCTAAGGCTGTGGGGTTTAGTGGGAGCCTGTAAGTCTACCTGCTGAGTCATCAGCAGCCACTGCATGGCCCTCCCTGGCCTTAGCTGGATGATGTCCAGGTGGCTATGGGGTTGGTAATATGTCTCTAGGGCATTGTCCTACTAGGGCATGATCAGTATCCCTTGCCTCTGCCATTCACGAGCGAGCTTTGAACCTTTAAATGTCATCTCTCGTCTTCGGAGAAGTAGATTTGAAAAAATTCAATAATGAGTTTTCACGAGATTTCGAAGACTGTTTTCATTCCATGAATTATAATAAGGGTTTAGGATGATGGTTATTATGATGACAAGGAAGAGAGAGAGAGAGAGAGAGAGAGAGAGAGAGAGAGAGAGAGAGAGAGAGAGAGAGAGAGAGAGAGAGAGAGAGAGAGAGAGTACTTTAGTAGGAATCAACTGTGCGTGAGATATCGCTCGTTAAAAACTTCGTTTCTGGATAGATATTTGCAGTTTCCAGGACACTTTTCCTTTCCCGTAATATGAAAATTGCTTGTTCCCTGATATTAGAGCTTAAATAATCTCCTATACTAGAATGATTTGGACCAGATATTTTTACTGAATCGTATAAGAATGCAGGGCTTAGATACTCGGTTAGAGTATTTTTGCAAATGTTATTGATATTTATATGAAGCAAATTATTAATCTTCATATTTTTTATGGTATAATTCCTAACATCTAACAGAAAGATCTTTATCATCGATAGAATTTGATTGTAATTTTCAATTTAACTAAGTAGCACAACGCCATATGGTGCCTAACTATTACCAAAGGAAATTATGATAATAACAATGTCGAACTTGATGCAAAAGTAGGCAATCTTAAACACATTGAGTCGGGCCATCGAAGTCAGCCACACAGTGCAAAAGTTATTATTGACCTTGGAACTTAGAACCAGAAATTAATTCCATAGCTTTCCAGAATTCCCAGTATCCTGGAAACTTATGTATCCCTGAGAACACTGCGGAAGAGTCCTGGTGCTTTTGCTTCCAGACATTTTGGAAAGTTTTCCTTTGCTGTCTTTGCATAAACATTGGAAGGATCCAAAGGAAACTCTAGAACTTTAGCAACTGATGCAGATTCGCTTGGAAGAGTAAACGCAAGTCTCATCTTCCCACGCGTCTTTATGAATGAGTAGGTTTGTGCGTGTGTAAGTGTTAATAGAAGCTCTCTTACAATTCAGGGAATAAATGTGGTCTCTTTATTTTCCATAAAGCAAGTTTATGGTTCAACAAAAAAACAATGCATTCATGTACTCATATCCTTGTTTATAAACGAAAACAACTCTTGGGCAATGGTTAAGGAGATTTGTGGGTTGGGACATCGGCAGCCACTGCCCGGTCTCCCTTATCCTTACGTGGGAAGTGCATGTATGTATGTTCGATCTCTCTGACATTTTACGACATTTTTCGCTCATGGGAGGACTTTAAAACGACATTAAAGATTTAAAGGAATGCGTGTTTGCTTATCATATTTATTTTTAGTTCATTTGCAACTATATTATTGTACCTATAAACACATTTGCCCTCATATAAATAGGCTACACACAACACAAACTCATACATAACAATGGTTTGGACAATCAAAGAAAGTTGCGAGAGACGAAATACCTCATTTGTGTGTCTTTATCAAATCTGCGCATTGCGCTGCAACAGAGACTCACTGGAACGCGAGGGACCAAAACACAGGGAGAAAAGTTTATCTCAGTTGGTGAAGTATTTCATATTCATCTGAGATAACTTCATGAAAATGCTTCCAAAACTTTAGTAGACAAAACTTCCACAAACTGCTACAGTCTTCAAAGACTTGAGGATGAGAGTCAAAGATGTCAGCCAGCATAATTGGATTGTGGGTTGTAGAAAGAGAGAAAAAGAAAGATTTAATGTGGTAACAAATTTGCCAACTATCAGCTTAGTTTGAAAGATTTAATGTAAAATGCAAAAGAAGAAGCTGAGAAGATTCGTTGACGTTACTGTTCTTAAAATATTATATTGTTACTGTTCTTAAAATATTTCATTTTATTTCTTATTTTTTTCATATACTTTATTTATTTCCTTATTTCCTTTCATCTTCCCTCTTGAAGCCCTTGGGCTTATAGCATCCTGCTTTTCCAACTGAGTTTTAGCATAGCTAGTAATAATAATAATAATAATAATAATAATAATAATGAGACTTCTCTATATAGTCTTCTTCTACTTGGCACCCTTCCATATAAAATGTAAATTCACTTGGACGATCTCTCTCTCTCTCTCTCTCTCTCTCTCTCTCTCTCTCTCTCTCTCTCTCTCTCTCTCTTAGCAGGGGATAACTATTTACTAACAGCAAAGAGAAAGAATGTGGAAGGTTATATGAAAAACATAAGCAATTAACCACAAATCTCTATTCAAAGGAAACATCATTTGTTAAAATCTCTAATCAAACAAAATGAACATAATTCCATTGTTATCTCTTTCCTTATCTCCTCTACATTCCTTTTTCTTCTTTCTCCGAACTTTATTTATTTTCATTCTTTTCTTCTTTATCTTCCAATGTCTCTAATCTCTTTCCACTTCCCTCCCTCTCTGACCCCTTCTGCATTGCTTGAGATTCTGCATCCCTCCCTGCCCCCTCCCCCTCCTTCTACCTCCCCCCCCCCCATTCCCCCAGTGACTCTCCCTTAACCCCTTCACCCAAATCCGTATCATTGTTCCACTGGTTCTCTTCTATCCCACTTTAAGCTGAGGTTTAGCGAGCTCTACTGGAGTATGCAAACTGAATATTCTAGACAGGAGGAGTCAAAGTCTAGTTGAAGAGTACTCAAGACTGCATCTCCTTGGCGTCACATTGACAATGTCCTTCTTGATCTTTTCAGGATGATGATGTCTGTTTTTTTTATATATATATATATTTTTTTTTTTTATTTATTTAATTTTAAACCTATTCTGCTTTAAACGGGTTTTGCTACTTTTAATTATGATAAAACTATTGAAATGATATTTTGTATATATTCCATACCATTATGCAAACAATTATACAGTTTTCATTGTTTCTAAGCCTAAAAATATTTTTCTTTCATCATTAGTCCATAACAGCTCAAGATAAATAGAAGAAACACAGAGATGATGAGAGCAGAATATGCCATGGAAGATGAAATATCATTGGAAAGAGAAAGGATTAATGAGGTGAAGTTATTTAATTATTTAGGAACTATGATCTCCAATACAGGGTCTTTGGAAATAGAGTATAGTGAATGGTTGAAAAATAGCAAATCCGACAATGGCTAGGTTAAGTAAAATTTGAAAACCAAATCGCTTGAAATTACATATAAAAATATATCACTTAAGTGAGATCGGTGTTACTGTATAGACATGGGTCGTGGAATGACAATGAAACAATATCCATCATATTCAGCAGATTTGAGAACAAAGCCCTCAGAAGGATATTTGGGAGTTAAATGAGAAAGGACACGATTAGAAATTAAACTATAAGAGAGATTACTCGAGTGTCATATGTGGATGAGATCATGGTGAGGGGTAGATGGAGATGGTTTGGGTATGCTTTTCGCACTCCCCAAGAGAAATTAGTTCACCATGCTTTCAACTGGGCTTCATAAGGCACTAGAAGAGTTAGAAGGCCCAAGCCTACAGGGCTGAGGACTATGAAGCGTGAAGTAGGAGATCATGAATGGAGAAGTATTGATTTGAAAGCTCAATAAAGAGACAACCGGCAAAATCTAAGCGAGGCACTTTGCGTCAATAGGCTTAGTAGGAGATGATGATAATGATTCCAATTAGCTCCTAAGCAACGTTTTTCTCATATAAAGCCTTACACGAGAAGATGTCCCCTAAAAGTCCAAAAGTAATACTTAGAACTCCCTCTTGTGCTGTATTATGTAAATAACCAAGATTCTCTTGAAAAAGTTTCAAATCTAGAAGGGATAAAATCTCATAGTATTTAGTTATAGTTGACTGACGAACTCCTTCTCTCATGTCATAACTTTAGTGAATATTAAAGACTCTGGTCATTAAATGTTTTAATCAGCTTCAGTATAGACATCAGAAAAATAAAACAGTTATGGCCAATCATCAGATAAATCTGGGATGAATAGGAAGTCAAAGAGGGAATCGTGGGAGCCAAACGGGCTTTGAGAAATCAGGAAACACTCTCTCTCTCTCTCTCTCTCTCTCTCTCTCTCTCTCTCTCTCTCTCTCTCTCTCTCTCTCTCTCTCTCTCTCTCTCTCTGTATGTGTGTGTGTACTTTCGATGCAAGACCAGTGTAAAAACTGTTAATTTCTTTTATTGTTGTTACGCTTAAACCTCCTTAAATCTTTATCGAAATGCGTCCCTGCCAACTCAACCTCTTCATCTCTAACACAAGTCAAACTTATAATAGTTACCTTTCTGCTTTCCTGATTTGGAAAGTTTCCCAGCGATGGTGAAATTAAAGTTTTATTATCATATCTAAAAAGGATCTGTTTGATTATTTCTCTTTAAAATCATTTCATTTAAGAATCCTATGGAATGAATGTACCATCTTAGTGAGTAAATATATCAGGAACACTACTGGCATTATTGTTGTTTGCATAGTTATGATTATTGTGGTTGTTAGTATGATATTTAACGTAAATAAAATTGTTGTTGTTTTTGTTACTGAAAATAAACCAAACTTCAAAATGTCAACCGTGGTAGACCTTAAGAGTATCATATTCATTGTAGCAATGTTGCATCATCGTGTTATTCGAGAAAATGGATTCTCGTATTATGTAGTTATGTCCTGAATATCTCCTTTATCTTGATAAGAGGGTTTCAAAGGCAGCTAAATGTCCAAATGCTTTCTTGCCAAGGACTGGTTGCAGTGTTAATTAAGGTTCATTATAAGGAATGACTATATTTTTGCATCATCTCTGCCTGTAGGGAGGAGTTATTTCGGGTCAAGGAGATATAGTACGTAGAGAGAGAGAGAGAGAGAGAGAGAGAGAGAGAGAGAGAGAGAGAGAGAGAGAGATCGTTATCAAATCTCTACATGGTTTCTAAATTATCTTTCCATTTTCCTGCATATTTTGAAATCAGATAGAGTAAGATACAATAGTATCAGAACGAGACATTTTGCCACTTTCCTAAAGCATAGAAAATGTAATAGATTCCCTGTTCGTCCCTTGGCAGAGGCTCATTACCTTTCATTGTCGCTTTACTCTGCTATACAAGAATTTGATGATTTGAATGTAAACTTTGAATCAAATGAAACCAAAAGGCAAAAGATGACAACTGAATTCTCGCGAAAACCAAAATATTGATGGGTCATTGTGTGTAGCATAAAAGACTCTTTCATTATCTAATGGAAATAATTAAAGTCTGATGTTGATAAAACTTTCTATAGAATCTTAATTAGCAGTCTGTCTATAACAGCTGTTCTTGATGATGCTATTGGACCCACATTGGGAAAAGATGGATTAAGAAGTTTCCTTTGAATAATGATGCTGAAAAATCCTTCAAGTTTAAAATAAGGATTTTGGAAGAATGAAAATCTAAATCTTTTAATGTATTAGAAATACAGATGAGTAGTAACATAAACTCGAAAAAGGATACTTGAAAATCATATGACGATAAAAGGAGAAAATTAGATAGAAATTTGTTTGCTTATCATTCTAAATGAAATTAAGAACTAATATTTCTTGAGATTCCTACATTAGATAAGAAGAAGAAATGGGAAAAGTTGGAAAAGATCGTGAGGCTTTAATTAGAAAATCTTTCGCCAAGTTACTCATTGTGCAAACTCTCAAAGAAATCAATCTGTTCTCAATGGGTCAACGTAATTCAACAGAAACCTCCACAACGTAATTAACACTTGATCCTGATATCATATAGGGAGAGTTCATTTCAGAATTTACACACGTACACACACATTTATAGCCTCTTCGACACACACACACGAATGTATATATATATATATATATATATATATATATATATATATATATATATATATATATATATATATATATATATATATATATATATATATATATATATATATATATATATATATATATGTGTGTGTGTGTGTGTGTGTGTGTGTGTGTGTGTGTGTGTATGTGTGGGTACGTGCATTTTGCAGTTGGATCAAAATCTTTCAGGTTTTACTGCAATCCGATGGTTTTGGATATTTGACAAAGAAACTTTTTTTCTGCGAGACTTTCCACATCGTGGTTCTGATCAAATGAATTTTAAGTTACCGAACTCTGATGGATTGCAAAGGTTCCTCAATACTATTTGGCTACAGATTCTCTAGAATGTCCCCTTGAAGAACAAGTTGTAAATTATAACACACTCATCCTTCTTCACCAGTAAGAGGACCTGGGCTCATACACGGATAATGGAAGAGATCTGGTACCGTTTGCTCAAGCCTGGTACCCAGTAGACTGTACTCAGTTGTGACCAGGATTGTAGAGAGGGAATTGGCAGGTAAGGTCACATCAGGGCTTCATTAAGGTGAGGTAGAGAACGTAATATTCTATATTCATGAATATTACCTTCTGTTAAGAATGCTTGATTTGATTAGTATCCAAAACCTAAGGCATTTTTCACATTACATCTGCTTGCATACGAAATAAAAAGAACTCTAACAAACTTTCTTATTTAAAAGTATTGACCACATAATCAGATCCCTACACGATGTAAACATCAGTTATATCAATATCAATAGATTTTCTTGTGCAGATTACTTTGAGAGGATTATTTTGTGGATCTTAGCATCACATAAAAGTGACTACAAGAGATCCTCGTCAAATCCACATAAATTTTTCAGTGTTTCTGAATCCGAAAAAAAACAAAAAAAACTTAATGGTGATCAGTCTATTTCCCATCTAAATGAATTCTTAACATTTTGCAAACCCTTTTCGCTTTTGAATATCATTATGTCGTTCTGTCAAACTCTCTTAAAAATAAGAAAAGAAAATCACAACCCAACAATACATAAATTATTATCAGGAATTATTACATACTTCTAAAATAAACGGTGAGTTCTTCTCTCCCTCAAATATGAATGTGATGTTCCTTTAGATATTAAAGGAATAGAATTTGACAGCTGTCTAATAATATATGCAGTTATTCAGATCTCCCGAATCACTTCGATTTTAGAACAGAACTCTACAACATTTCAGAGAATTAAAGGAATATTTGACATTTTCTATTTCGCCTTATATTGTTCAGTCTTGACTTGAAAATTCGAATGATTTCCCTCATATATAACGGGATGATAAAGCGCTTGTCATTTCGTATCACTTCTTAAATCCCAGTTTTACTTTAAGTTTAATCTGAGAATTGAGATTTGCAAAAGCTTTGATTCGTCAAGTTCAAAACTCGTCAACGAAATTCTATTACTGCAAGTGTTACATCAGGAGAGATACAGAAATGGGGTGTAATGTTAAAATAACAAAAGCTTAATAAGGAGAGAGAGAGAGAGAGAGAGAGAGAGAGAGAGAGAGAGAGAGAGAGAGAGAGAGAGAGAGAGAGAGAGAGAGCGTAAATAAAATTACAGATGAACTGTAATGAAAGTTTAAGAGATTACAGTGTTCAGACTGTTCAGAAGCCTTAACAACTAAAAGAAAGTTCGATCTGCATCTAATGGAAATTTGATTCCTACAATGAAGGCTCGACAAGTTTCCTGTCACAGGTCCAAATACGAGTTTTTGACTCCTAAGGAAAATCCATCGATCATTTTGGGAGGATATTTCGGTCAGTAAGTGAATAGGTGTAAATGTATCCAATTAAATGCAAGCATCATTTTCCTCCAATTATCAAACATCTTAATTACGTTATCTTAATTCTATTTCATTCGTTTACTTGGACGAAACTCTCTCTCTCTCTCTCTCTCTCTCTCTCTCTCTCTCTCTCTCTCTCTCTCTCTCTCTCTCAGTGATGTTTGCTGTTGCATTATAACAATATACTGATATTGGCTCTCCCGATTTCATGTAAGATTAAAAATGAAAGTGTCCAATAAAATTAATTTTTATCGATACATAAATTTGAGAGAATCAATGAATCCTGAAAGGCCAATTTTTTTTTTTTTTTTTTTTTATCTCGAGTGAAATATTGGTATGAATTCCTTTGAGTGAACCTCGTGACAGGAAATCCTTTCTCCCCAGAAGCGAAAAAGAGCGAGATGACTTAGTGTCTCCTTATTCTTCTTGGAAGAGATTCAATCAATTCTTGGAGAAAGTGATTTGAAGACAGATTGCAATTGAAGGTAGGTGACGGTTTTATTGGTCCTTTCTTGTTTCATCAGGATTTTCTTCTTTGCTATTCATTTTTTTCTTCTGTTTTTTTATTTACTCACTGCATCATTATTCTTTTTTTTGAGGTAGTATAATGTAATCAGAGTTTCGCTTTTTCAACGTCTGTCCAGTTTTTTTAATGTTAGCAAAATGTCCCGATTCTTTTTTACTTTTGTGAGTTTTGTCCCGCTTTGTTTACGTTTGTCCTACTATTTTGTGCAGCAAAAACAAAACTGTCACCATCCGAATGAAATATTACAGATATTTTGTTTAATTCTGCCATTTTCCTGATTGGTTACTTCTATCGTCTTCTCCAACTGCTACAAGACCGAATGAAGTTAATTAAAAGACTATTATAGACTAGAAAGTGTATAAAGTGCAACACTGATATGATGGATATACATATATATATATATATATATATATATATATATATATATATATATATATATATATATATATATATATATATATATAAAATATATATATATATATATATATATATATATATATATATATATATATATATATATATATATATATATATATATATATATATAATTGAAATACCCTGCCTTTAGAGAAAAAATATCAGGTCACATTGAGTGTACTTGAACTGTTTATGTCATTTAACCCTATTTTAAACTATGTATACCACGTATGAATCCATCAGCATGGGATGAAGAGCATTTGGTAAACAAAATGAGATTATGAAATATAAAATGCCCTTTCTCTGAACAGAAAGGCGTTTAATTAAATGGTCCCACCATCATGAACTTGTGCATCAGAAACTTGGAGTCTTACCAAAGCCGTTGAATATAGCAAGTTACAACTCAAGGAGCTAAGGAAAGAATAATGATGGGAATAACATTAAGAGACAGAAAAGGAGAAACATGGATACGAGAGCAAACTAAAGTTGGGGTTATTTTAACAACTTTTAAGAAAAATAAATGGACGTGGGCAGGACATATAATGGGAATGACAGACAATAGATGGACATTTAGAATAAAATAATAGTTCCTTAGAGAATGCAAAAGAAGCAGGCGGAAGGAAGAGAAGAAGATGGATTGACGAACTAAGAAAATTTACTGGTATAAACTGGCATAGAAAGACTATACACAGACGCAAGTGGAAGAAAGAATATCACTGAGGACTTTGTTCTGCAGTGGACTAGCAACAGTTGATGACGATGATAATATGTAGATATTCATATATATACATTCATAAACACACATACACACACACACACACACACACACACACATATATATATATATATATATATATATATATATATATATATATATATATATATATATGTGTGTGTGTGTGTGTGTGTGTGTGTGTGTGTGTATTTACACAACTTTCAGTTGCCTACAGCAAGTATTGATAAGTTATAAGTAAAATAATGTTTTCAATAACGCTGGTGATTTTATATAATTTATTCCTATGTTTAGTATAAAATATATTGATAAATAGATATACAAAAAATATCAAATTGAGAACAGCGACGAACAAAAGAGGAGAACTGATAAAAACTTTCTCCTTTTTTGTTAACGGTTATGGGGCAACACTCACCCCTCTCCTTGGCGCTTCCTTTGCCTTCTTCTGCAGAGTCATCCTATTGCCCTCGAAGGAGCTCATCATTGCCTCATCCTCTTCCAGGGACCTTTGACCTTGATCTCTGGTGCAATTAATGTCCCTTAGTTAAGAAGTCATTAACTGACCTTTGTACTTTGCAGTTCTTCTATAGTCTGTCCTTGGTTCCTCAAAGTCTGTTCCGTGTAAATGGCCAAAATTCATTGTTGATATTATTATTAAGTCAAGATTTTGACTAATGTAAGAAACCACACCAACAGAGGTTATGGTACTTCTGTGTCTACACTAATTACCCTCCCAGCAACACTAAGTGTCTATCACTAACAATTACTATAGCTTTAATCTATTTACTGCCAGCAGACACTTTAGTACTACAATTATCACCAATGATAATTGTGGTACTAAGACTGTTATTATCAGCACAATGTAAGTATTAGGTCTATCAACAAAAAACCCTGTGCCACTAGGTCTATCACCAAAGCATTTTACGGTACTAGGCTTATCACCAATCAACACATACTATGGTATCAGATTTTTCTTCAAGACACAATATAATAACAGGGTTATCCTCAAGACAAACTGTATGGTTCTAGACTTATTTCTAATATACCCTAGGATACTATATTACCATAGAAACACCATATGGTAGTAGGTATTCTATGGCACTGGGACTATCCCTAACATACCTGATGTTTCTAGGTTTATCACCAACACACCTCATGGTAATGCGCCTATCACCAATACACCCTACGGTACAAGGATTGTTACCAATACACCAAGTAATACTAGGTTTGTCACCAATATGCTCTATGGTACTAATCTAAACACTAATAATCCTCTGATACTAGGCATAGCCCCAACACAACCTATGGTTTAGCACCAACACAACCTTTCGGATATTAAGTTGATCATCAACAGACCCTTTGGTACTAAGTTTGTCACCAACAAATAATATGGTAGGCTACTTGGCGTATCACCAACCAGCTTATGGTGTAATGTTTATTATCACCAACACAACCTAAATTCCAGTGTTCACCAACACATCGTCCGATTCTCCAACAATAGCTACCGAAGCCCCTTCAAAATGCCCACTCCTACGGCCTCCATAATGGTGAAGATGACTATTTCAACCAAACAAAAATCAAGCGAAACCAATTCTAGTATAAAATTCACTTCACTCCTTCCGCCATATTGAAACAAACTTGGAATACTTCACCTCTTCTGTTTTCCTAATCACGTTAATAACATCATTGTTAGTTGTTACTCTCCTCAAATATTCTTGCTTTAACCCAGAACATCACTGTCACTCGATGCCATGTTTCTAGTGATTAATTAACAGTTCAAGCTGTAATAATCACAAAATAATCATCATCATCGTCAAAATCAGCGAGATAAAAACGAGTTATAACTTGGTGGGACTTTATGCGACATAACTGGATTGAGAAGGGTGACTGAGGGCTTCTCGTGTGCTGATTGGCTGAACACGGAGACGTGGCTGGGTTTGCGGGACTCTGGGTGGAAAAGGCTCATATAGTTCTCAAATAAAAATCGAATTATTATTATTATTATTATTATTATTATTATTATTATTATTATTATTATTATTATTATTATTATTATTATTATCTAGTTCAGTACATTTGCTAGAAGTTATTTCAGTCAAAACAAAGTCTAAAGTTGGTACCGTGGAAACCACAGTTAAAATATCCTCTTAAACACAAATCAGTCAGTTTATACATCCAATGTCCCATTACCGTTTGGAACAGAAAGAAACACATTGACCCCTTTTACTAGCCATTGGTATTTTGCAGAGGTAAAATGCACATACTACAGCTCAAGAACCCCTTTAGGGTGGAACTTTCTGGCTAAAAATGATTGGTTATAGATTTGCCTTTGTTTGTTAAAGGACACAACAAATATTACTTCCTAATACATCTCTTTGCCTATAAAAGTAGGGACTTGATCATTTTCCCAAATGGCCATTGTGCGATTTTATGGACGACATGACCAGATGAATTTGTGAAAGGTTATGATGGATTTTACAAAGTTTCAAATCTCATGATTCCATATATCAATGGTGTCAGATCCGGTTTGAAGGACCACTAAAAAATAGAAGTTAAATTGATGTGTGGGAAATGATTCCAGGAAAATCTCCCCACTCTGATTTCCAAATTCCGTGCTTGGAGAAGTACAGCGCCAACATTCTCACATTCAACAAACCTGAGAGATGTAACAAACACTGTTTGCTAACCATACACACGTTTCTTAGAAATAAAGATTTAATCATTTATATCTTGAAGGGCAGCATTGGGATAAGTTTATATTTATTAATAAATAAGTTCACATTAGAGCTGTTAATATAGATATCTTTAACTGACAAGAGTTAAGTGATTCCTTTTGCAATGATGTAAGTCGAAATAAGAGGAGTTCATTTTCCCCCTGAAATCAACTTGAAGGTTTCAAGACACTGAGAGGAAAGAAAAGAGATTCAGTTATAAAACCAATTGCAAACAACAAAAGAGATATTTTACATCTATTACTAATAGTGAAGCCGATTTGTAGTAACTGACTACATCGATGTAGGCGAGAGGTTTCATTCAAAAAGAATCTTAAGGTTTTTCTTATACTTCAAAGTAGATTTTATTCCTTACAAGTAGATCAATTGGAGACGCATCATACACTGAAGGAAGGAACCCAATTGTTTCCAAGACCTTAAATTACTTGAATTGGAATCAAGCCAAAATGTAGAGTTCCCAGTTAAATCCGGTTCTCTTTAGGATAAGCAATATATCACAAAGGATTTTGCAATATGGAGGAGGTTTTGGAAGTTATCATCGAGAGATGGTCAATTAACCTTGTCCGACTGATTCAAGTATATAAATATCTAGGTAGGCTACAGACAGTGTTGACATTTCAGGATGATGTAATAAGTTGCAAGCTCAATACTTTAATTTTCCTCTTTGATAGAATTTCTTTGAACTATTTTTGTTTAGCTACTTTGTGAATCTTATTTTGACTTACAAAATTCCTGTCGGATAGAGATATTTATGTTAACAGCTCTAATTTGAACTTATTTCTTAATAGATGTAAACTTATTTCAATGCTGCCCTTCAAGATATAAATCGAACTAAAACTTTATCTCTAAGAAACGTGTCTATGGTTAACAAACAGTGTTTGTTACATCTCTCAGGTTTGTTGAATGTGAGAGTGTTGGTGCTCTATTTCTCCAAGCCAGAAATTCGGAAATAGGAGCTTGGAGGTTTTCCTGGAATCATTTCCTACTCATTAATTCAAATTCTAAATTTCAGTTGTCCTTGTAACTGGATCAGACACCATTGACTTGTGGAATCATGAAATTCTGGACCTTTGTAAATTCATTCGTAGCATTTGGTCAAGTCGTCCATAAATCTCGCACACTGCCCATTTTGGAGAATGATTAAGTCCCTACTTTTATAGGCAATTGTATTGGGAGTAATATTTGTGGTATCCTTTAAAGTAAAAAGGCAAATCTATAACCAAGCATTTTTAGCCAGAAAGTTCTACCCTGAAGGTGTCCCTGAGCTCTGGTATGTGTGTTTTAGCTATGCAAAATACCAATGATTAGGAAAAGGGGTCGTTGTGTTGCTTTCTGTTCCAAATGGTAATGCAACATTGGATGTTTAAACTGACTGATTTGTGTTTAAGTAACTCCTTAATTTACTTACCTCATTAATTCTAGCTTGTAATTACTAACATTTCTATACCTTTTTATAGATGTGATTACCTAGAATTATTAACTGCAACAACAAATGAATGACACCTAATTCTTTTGTATGTATTTAATTTTCATGCCAGACGGTAGGATTTTCTTTGGAATTGGTTTTACCTGGAGCTGCAAGAATACTGTTGGTACTTATATAAGCATCATTCAGAACCTACGGAAAAAAACAAAAATAGCGAACAGAACCATTTGCTCTCTCTCTCTCTCTCTCTCTCTCTCTCTCTCTCTCTCTCTCTCTCTCTCTCTCTCTCTCTCTCTCTCTCTCTCTCTCTCTCTCAATCTAACAGAATTGCCATTGTAAATAAGGAAGGAAATAATCTATAATTATTATAGTTTTTCACAATTTGCTATCTTTTCTTTCTCCCTCTAAATCTGATATTAAAAATTTGTGAGATAGTTTTCGTAAATTAACTGTTTTTATGGAATCTTACAACAGACTAGAAGAGCAGATCTCCCTGTTTCCCCTTAAACCTAATTAGAAATAGATCAAAAGTCATTATAGAATAAGAAGGATAAAAAAGGCAACATTTATTAACATAGAAACTTAGATAAAGGGATGAAATAGAATTAGATTTCATATAGTCCCCCTCGAAAGCAAAGACAGAAACGAAAGAAAACTGTGTTGCCAGTTCTTCTATTTTCTGTAAAATCTATAGAAAATTACATAAATTAATCTTCATTATAGTCAACAAAAATAAAATTTTCACTTTTGTATTCTATCTTTCAGTTTCTTTCCTTATTGAATACTGATGGAGCGTGAAAGGCTTCCTCCAATCTCGGTGAACGATTATTGTTATGCAAATTCCTGACGAGTTTAATCAGATGGAAAGATATTTTATCTTCATGATGATGTATTTTTTAATATTTCGGTTTATTCAACGTTTTACGATAATTTTTTGTGTTTATAATTATTGTTGTTAAATTTGAACGAAAATCTTTATATCATGTGGAAGATTCAATAAAAATTTACATAAATAGTTATAGAAAAAGAAATCAGAATTTTAAAAAGAGCCTGGTGAAATTGCTTGGGTTTAAGGTTACTGTCATTTCTATTGTCGTCTTGTTACTATTATTGAATACCCTCTTGACTGAAGGGTTGACAAACACCTATTCTAAACGTGATTGTTCAATTCTCTCGTGTATTGAGCAAATCAACGGAGATGTAAAATATATTATCAATTTAAAGTATGTACCCCCAATGCAGCTCACCCTTGGGTAATCTCCGAATGTAAGAACTATCTAGTTTACCCCAAAATAAGAAGCAAATTTTTCCTTGCAGTAATCAACTCTATGTGAAATATGTATTGTATATACTATAGTACCAAATGGTTACTTTATACATTTTAGTTGTATAATAAAGGTTTATTGTATCAATATACTGATAAATTATATAGAAAATACACGTATTTAAATAAAGTAATTTAAATATAACTATCATTTGAACTTTAAAATTTTCTTATATAAAATAAATCTTGATTAAAGTTTACTGGAAAAAATATAAGCTATTAAAGAAAATATATAAAAATGTTGGTGATTTCTTTAATCAATTGTAAACGAATGAAATCTCGAAGGTATTTTTAAAAACTTGTTTAGTAAAATATGAAACAAAAGAATATTCATCTTTTAGCTAATTCATGAATGAAAACACCTTTACAATTTCTCTTTTTACATTTGAATAACATCACTAATCTATAATTTTATCTAAATAATTCTATCTGCAATTTTCATCTTGATGTTTTATGAATGATAAAAATTTAAATATCTTGTTTCGTACTGTAAGTTTTTAGATCAAAATCTGCCACCCCCCCCCCCCAAAAAAAAAAAAAACTATTAATTTTTCTTTTGTCTGGGTCACCAATACCAGTTTGGCTTCCTGTGAGCTATCAGACAAAATTCTCGCTCCATCACCAATCCGTAGTTGGCTAGTGGTGATGAAAACTGTCCTAACCCCCAGACATGATTAAGGGCATGTCTGAGGCCTTTGACCTGCAGTGGAGTACAAACAGCTGTGATATATATATATATATATATATATATATATATATATATATATATATATATATATATATATATATATATATATATATATATATATATATATATATATATATTGTAAGTCAGCGCAGCTCAATTAATAAATCATGCTCACTTTTGCCTTATTATTATCATTGACTTAATTAATTTATTCTTGCTTTATGCTTTTGTTGCCAGTTATTTACCGTAACTTTGTAAGGTATTTACAGTAACTTTGATATCAGAAATTGATGATTTTTGGTTTCCACTCTGATCATTTAATCACCTCGTTTAGGAGGTTGTTTCCTGATAAGATTGTTGGACCCTCTCGTCGGTGTATGTTTTTTTTTGTTTTTCATATTTGCGAGAGCGAGTGGGCGTGTTCAGTAGTTACCAGTTGGCGATATGTGCTTTCGTCGAAGGGGGAAATCCACTAGACAGGAGTGCTGTGTGTGGCCTCCTGACAGCAGGATTCTTGGACGTACGGTGCAAAACTTACAGCAGTGTCGGCAACTGACTTACTCCCTTGTGTGAGGGAAAGGAGAAAGAGATTTGGTGTTTCTCCTTGGCCTGAGTGAGACGGAGTGCTCAGGTGTCCGTGCTTCAGTGATAATCGCAGGAGACTGTTGATAATTGCATGTTGATGCATCGCCTCTGCCTCCTCCGCCAAGTCCATTACATTCTTAAGGTCGTTATTTTGGCTTCAGCTACAAAGAAGAGTAAGCTATTCAACCTTACTGTAATTGTACAATTTTCGGGATAAAAGTCGTGTTGAAGAGTTTTGCTGACGGGTCAGCTCGAGGAAGATTGACTCTATATTTGTGACCCGAAAGGTGGTAAGAATCCCTTAGCTACACCATAGTCTCGACGCATTAATTTTATTGATTCGCCTGTCTGCTTTAATTATTTACGCTGGTGAATGTGCGTGTTTCTGATCAAGTATTAGATTCTCGGAATCGCCGTGTTTGGCTAGGATTAAGGAATCTTTTTCTCGGTATCCTTTCCTGTCGCATAAATGTGGTTTAATAGTGGTGTTCGTGAATTCTCATCTCCTCCTATCACTTTATCTCCTACTGTCTGTATGAACGTTAGTTAGGAGATTGTGTTTTATTTGTAATATGAATGGTCTTTCCTTTCTAAGGTGATTATACAATTATAGTGGTGCCCCTATTTTGTGAATAAATATATTTTTGTAATACACATGGTTTATTTCGACCTCCCTGTTGATGTTTGAGTTATTTTTTGCTGTTTCGAAGGCTATCGCTCCACTGATTCAGGAGTAGATAGTTATAGGATGGATATATTGAAGGAACCTAGTGACGTGAGAAAAGAAGGTGTCGTAATATATATATATATATATATATATATATATATATATATATATATATATATATATATATATATATATATATATATATATACATATTTCTTACCGCTACCTCGACAATAAAGGCACATTCTCCTCTTCTATTAGAACCTTCTTTCTGGAGAAAGGCAGTCAAATTAGACTTTTACATCCTTAATTACTGTATATATTCACAGTAAGGAGTAGCCCTTTTTCCATGCTATCTCTCCCTCTCTCCCTAGCTAGCATGCCGGCAACATGCCGGCTGAACTACTGTATATATTATACAGATAGCCAGTATATCTGCAGTATAGAATACACTGCAGATAGAAAACTACTATATATTTTATACTAGTAGTTATTCCAAATATATTTTGGATATCCAACACAGGCATTTGTTGAGCCCAATCCTATATTGAATGAATATGATTTCTTCAATATCCTGATTGGAAATCAGTATTAGGATTACCCTACAATATTAAACACTTCAAGGCAGGAGTAATACATTCCTAACCCTTAAAGGGTAGAACCTTTATCCTTGAGTCTCCCTGATTAGGAAACTCTATATTCTAATATAGTAGGAAGACTACAGCAAATAGGCTGAGTGGGATATACAAATATATGTCTTTATTTTCCTAGTCCAACTGGCTTCATGCTAGATGGACCAGACTGTCATATGCTACTATGAAGGCAGCATAATGACTAGACTACAATACATGATGTACAGTAGCCAGTAAATTGCAATATAGACTTACTGCAATTAGAAAACTACAGCACCATTATACAGTAGTATTTTCTGACATACCTTGGGTACCCTTGTACGAGCATTCCGCTGGTACCGCTCATATATTGAATGAATAGTTTTCTTCAATATTCTGATCGAGAATCAGTCATCCTGACCCCACAGTATTGACATTATTTTGGGACAGTGATTTGATACTTCTCTACCCCTAGGGGTAAGAGCCCATCTACTTGAAGTTACTCAATAGAGAAATCTCCATGTAGTTAATACTGAGGGGAGGTAACAACATTTGCTCACAGGGGTACACAAGTATGTATCTCCCAGTATCCCTTTATAGCTTACTATCCTAAGCTACTCTATTGTAAAGGACATTTGCATGTTGACTGTCAAGGAGATAATCCATTGTATACTCATTTGGTTTTTCCTTTCTTTACAGGAGGAACACCAGATACCTTGTGCTGTAGTCCTCTGCAAGGCAAGAGTAAGTATTTTTACGGCCATAATATTTGTAGGCTTCATGCCCCCTGCAATATTATTTCTGGATCCCTACATTATTGGAACCCACAGGTTTGCAATATGTCGGACATTAATGTCTGAAAGTTTTGAAAATCCCTAGTCTACGGAGACTAGGGATACAGCTCAATATAAATTACGCAACTGGGTGAGAGGCTTTCAAAAGATCTCTCCGGGACCTTTCCTACCTAATGATAGGATGCGTAAGCTACTATTTCCGGAAGCAAGTGAGGAAATAGTAGTGCCGCAGGAGACAGCTACATCCCCTGGCAGCCAGAAAACCTTTGGGATTGAGGGCAAGAAGAGAAAAATGTTGTGTCAGAATTTCCTCCGCCTGTGCCGGCTATAGAGCCATCGATGTCGACATCTTCGTCTTCTACCCCTCTATTGGATAATGTGATACAATTATGTATCCAGCTGAAGAATCAAATAGAGAGCTTTCTTAAACAAAATGAAAAGCAGGAAGTAAAACACAAGATAGAGCCTCGTAAAGCTTCTCTTGTCGCTTCCCAGGAGTCAGTCAAACGACCCATGAATCAAGACCTACCAACATGCTCCATAACCAATCCCTGGAGGTTTGCAGAGCAGATGCCGATTTCAAATGCCAATCTCTACATCTCAGAGAAAATAGGTGCTGTTCCTTTGGACAAAATTCAATTTTGGCCAAGCTTTGAGGCTTTCCCTAATTGTTGGGTTCGACTGAAGTACGAACCAAAGTCAAGAAAAGGAACGGAACCAAAGGAGGTCATGATTCTCGAACATGATAAGGCACAGACTATCCTTTCAGGTAGTCTAAAAAAGGCGGGTTATTCAGAGTCGAAGGTATTCTCACTGAATAACAGACACCCTTCCTTTCTTGCTCCTACTTCACTCTCATTCCCCTTTATGGGAAAGCATTTATTTCTGTTGCCAAAGCGGTAGAGGCGGGTAAGCCCTGTCCCACACTCGATGAGTGCAAGCCTTTATCACCAGCTTTCCCAGGACAGGGATAGGATTAGAAGGAAGTACATTTGACATTTTCAGTAGGAAAATTAGACAAGGATGTCGCAAGTCGACAATTCAAGGTATGTCTCCCTAAATTGTCTGAGTTGCTCTTGTATAATGAACATGAGTCAAAGGAGAGACTTGTGACATCCCTTTCTCTACAAAACTACATAGAGTTGTGTTCAACCTACGATAATACCTTAGACATGTTCATGGTCATAGCCAAAATGCATATGGCTACTCTGGTAAAGGACCTTTACGCCTTTATGAAGGCTAGGAGAGCATGTAGAGAGTTTATGTTCGCTGCTGCAACAGTGAAACACGAAACAAGGAAGCTAGTATCTTCCAACATCTGGGGTAAAGACCTCTTCCCACAAGAGATCCTTAAGAAAGTAATCAAGAAGGCCACCATGGAGAACATAAGTGTTCTCCAAAAATGCGGCATCCTTTCTAAGAGAAAATCTTCCATGGTTGTGGGTCCCCAGCCTAAAAAGAAGATCGAAAATGCTAGAAATATCCGGGCTGCTCAACAACATCCCACTAGTGCATTTACCACGATGCCACAGGCAGATGGTCAAAAGTCTATACCTACTGACTATTCGAAGACGCTTCTGATAGGAGGAACATTCCTTCAGGATCGCAGGACCTTCGATCCTTCGGTCCAAGGCCTATTCAAGATGAGCCCTTGATGGGAAACAGAAATGTCCCCACCATCATTTCCTTACCTTCTCCTACAATTCAAAATCCTCCTGGAGGAGTATACCTGAGAGCTATAGAGCATACAGGTGGTAAGAACTATAGCCCATCGAGTTCCAGGGAAGGCTGTTTTGTGTTCACGAGAAGGAATCAAGAAATCTCCGAGTCATTCTGAACTTATCGCCACTCAACAAGTTCATAGAAAACAGCGAGTTCTGAATGTTAATCCTTCCGAACATATGGACCTTGTCCCAAGTAGGGGTGTTTGTAGTCTAGTCAGACCTAAAAGGTGTCCTGCGGAACCTTCCAGTCAACCACCCGCCTTCCTCCTATCCAGAATTCAAGTTACAGATAGTAACATTCATCCTAGTAAAGATACGTGTCAGACTCACAGTCCTAAGTATCTTCATAGGATTGGCAAACTTAGTCACGTCAAAGTCAAGCCTAGAAATGGTTCAGGCATTTATATACCTGAACGAGAGGCTGGGGTGGGCAGCACCCGAAGTGGCTGGCCAAAGCTTCTAGAAGTCTCGACTTTCTCCAGCTCAAGGGTTTCATTAGCTGAAAAACCATTGAAGCCCACAGTCACATCAACTCTCCTTTCCCTTGGGGATATAAAAGGAGCTCGCGAAGTCTGTCAAGAGACTCAGGTAATCAGTCAGATTTCCAAAACGCCAACAGGAACAAGCTCTAAACTTTCCCCAGTTCACAATGGTGACAGACCTAGTGCAAAGAGCACAGCGGAAAGATGGGTTAAGAGCCTGGAGAAAATACGCATCAAACGCTTGAAGATTTAAAAAAAGACTGATATCGGTTCACCTTTAATCGCTTCTCTAACAAAAATTAAAGCACGAAAGTCCCAAGACTCTGCTGGTCCTATCATGAGTGGGGAAGCCTCCTCCATACAGATCAGACTTCCCACTCCTGGCATCATCCAGCGTGCAACAATAGAAACACTTTCTGATCCCTGCAATGCGGAAAAACATTTTAGAAAAGTTAATGGTGACTTTTAATTGATGTGTTAGAGCATTTAATATGGTTTCTATTTGGTGGATTTGACAAGTGTAATTTAGAGGTTAATATGTTTAATGTTAAACCTCTTCTAAATAATTTGTTTGTATAGGTCTTAATGGTTTACATTTGCTGATACTGAAAACTTTATCATAAAGATAAAATCTAGATTAGAAGATGAGTCAATAAGGATATTAACTTACGAATATGGAAATTATTCTCATTTGTCTTTCCTATGTGTTCCTATTACTGTTTATGTTAAGTGTAACAACATTAAGAGATTCTAACAATTCGAATAGAATTTTCCTGATTGATACGAAATAAAAAAAATAGAGAGAGAAAGAGCTGTTTAACGTTTGGCTGCCCCATTCACTCACTGTAGTCTGAAACTTTACATCTGACAATATTGATGTTCTTCCATTAAAATCCTTGGTTTCGTCGTAGTGAGTTGTTCCCCTGAAGTCTTTACTATGAAACTTGTCTCTCGTAACTCATGAGATTCTTGTTTATTGGACTTGATCGTTAATAGCCCGAGCTGTAATGATGGAAGTTTGACGGAGATTAATGCATTAGCAAATAGTTACTTCAGTTGCTTGTAGAATTCGTGTTTCGATAACATGACGAAAATGAAAATGAAAATGATATAATTTAACCAAATGGATTGCTGTCTCTCCTCGGCGTTGATCGAGGGCAAAGAATGTATCAATGGATTGAAAGTCTCTGAAGTTTATCTAACTTAAATGAATAACCTTATGAAAGATTAAGGAAAAGATATGTTATTACATATATCGAAGACAGAGAGAGAGAGAGAGAGAGAGAGGGAGAGAGAGAGAGAATGGCTTCTTTGATGTTTTGTTGATATCGACAACGCATGATTCCCAGGAGAGTCAGGCTGTATGGAGTTTCCGTTGACTAAAGTACTGAACCTCATACCTGGCCGTCAGTTGACTACGGTGCATCACAGGAGAGTCCTCAAGACTTGCAAGTTCGTCCTCCAAATCTGCTGAATACCGAAAGCCTAATTTCTAAGGACTTATTATTATTATTATTACTATCCAAGCTACAACCCTAATTGGAAAAGCAAGCTTCTATAAGCCCAGGGGCTCCAATAGGGAAAAATAGCCCAGTGAGGAAAGGAAATAAGGAAATAAATAACTGAAGAGAACAAATTAACAATAAATCATTCTAAAAAAAGTAATGTCAAAAGAGATATATCATATATAAACTATTAACAACGTCAACAACAAATATGTCATATATAAACTATAAAAAGACTCATGTCCGCCTGGTCAACAAAAAAGCATTTGCTCCAACTTTGAACTTTTGAAGTTCTACTGATTCAACAACCCGATTAGGAAGATCATTCCACAACTTGGTAACAGCTGGAATAAAACTTCTAGAGTACTGCGTAGTATTGAGTCTTATGATGGAGAAGGCCTGGCTTTTAGAATTAACTGCCTGCCTAGTATTACGAACAGGATAGAATTGTCCAGGGAGATCTGAATGTAAAGGATGGTCAGAGTTATGAAAAATCTTATGCAGCATGCATAATGAACTAATTGATCGACGGTGCCAGAGATTAATATCTAGATCAGGAATAAGAAATTTAATAGACCGTAAGTTTCTGTCCAACAAATTAAGATGAGAATCAGCAGCTGAAGACCAGACAGGAGAACAATACTCAAAACAAGGTAGAATAAAAGAATTAAAACACTTCTTCAGAATAGATTGATCACCGAATATCTTAAAAGACTTTCTCAATAAGCCAATTTTTTTTGCAATTGAAGAAGACACAGACCTTATATGTTTCTCAAAAGTAAATTTGCTGTCAAGAATCACGCCTAAAATTTTGAAAGAGTCATACAAATTTAAAGAAACATTATCAATACTGAGATCCGGATATTGAGGAGCCACCGTCCTTGACCTACTTACAATCATACTTTGAGTTTTGTTAGGATTCAACTTCATACCCCATAATTTGCACCATGCACTAATTTTAGCTAAATCTCTATTAAGGGATTCACCAACCCCAGATCTACATTCAGGGGATGGAATTGATGCAAAGAGAGTAGCATCATCTGCATATGCAACAAGCTTATTTTCTAGGCCAAACCACATGTCATGTGTATATAGTATGAAAAATAATGGGCCAAGAACACTACCCTGTGGAACACCGGATATCACATTCCTATACTCACTATGGTGCCCATCAACAACAACTCTTTGAGATCTACTACTTAAAAAATCAATAATAATGCTAAGAAACGACCCACCCACTCCCAACTGTTTCAGTTTGAAAACAAGGGCCTCATGATTAACACGGTCAAAGGCAGCACTAAAATCAAGGCCAGGCCAATCGTACGAACTTCCCGACCACAATCAAGGGATTTCTGTACTGCATGGGAGATAGTAAGAAGGGCATCACATGCTCCAAGGCCTTTCCGAAAACCAAATTGCAAACTAGGGAATAGATGATTACCTTCAGCAAACCTATTAAGACGTTTTGCCAGAAGACGTTCAAAAACTTTAGATAATATGGGAGTTATGGAAATTGGGCGGTAATCAGTGGGACTTGAGCTACCACAAACACATTTACATAGAGGAGTAACAATACTAATTCTCCAACAAGTGCTAAAAGCTCCTCTTCTTGCTAACTTGCGTAAAATAACAGATAACTTTGGAGCTAAGAAATCTGCTGTCTTTATAAAAAACAAAGGAAAAATACCATTAGGGTTTACACCTCCATAAGCATCAAGGTCCATCAACAGAGCTTTAATCTCACGAGATCGAAAAGCTAAACTAGTTAGTTTAGCCTCAGGAAAACAGGAATGAGGAAGTTCAAGTTTTTCATTACTCTGTTTACTGTCAAAAACATCAGCCAAAAGGGTTGCCTTTTCCTTTGGACAGTGAGTGACTGAGCCATCTGGTTTAAGTAAAGGAGGAACTGTTACATCTACACCAAAGAGTGCAGATTTAAGGGTAGACCACCATTTATGTTCCTGAGTTGTACCAGAGAGGGTTTCTTTTATGATTAAATTGTACTCCTTTTCAGTTGAGGCATAAACTCTCTGAGCAAAAGCTCGAAGCTGAGTATAGTTGTTCCAGGTCAAATCTGATCTGTTACCCTTCCAAAGGTGATAGGCCTCCTGCTTCTCCAAATAAGCACGTCTACAATCATCATTGAACCACGGTTTGTCCTTCATTCGGTACCTTAGCACACGAGAAGGGATACGCCTATCAATTATGTTGACTTTTGATTATATAAGGATTTCCCTCAATAACTTATATACATCATTTGTATTTATAAGCCTCTCCGCTACTATAGATCATATAATATAACTATATAAAAAGGATTCATTTAACAGCTTAAACAGACAAAGGATACACATGAATTCAAAGAGAATAGTCCCAAAGGAACATTATTTCCTCAAGTATCTTATTCTCTGGACCCATTACAGCGAAAAGAGTATTTGTATCCAAACGGAAGCTTTTGGGACAATATATTTCATGAAAAGTCTTTAGCAAGATGTTATGTCGTTATATACATGAATAAGGGGATCCAGGTGGACATTACTTCTTCCCTGGATAAGGATTTATTCTGATGATGTGATATTGAACCAGACTCACCTTTAGTATTCAGAGGATGTTCCCAATATTTATCCGTTTGCTTGGAATTTGGAATTTAACTTAACAGGACCGTAATCGTCAAAGGGCCAAAAGAGGATAATGTTTTAGAATTAATTGGTCACTCATAATTTCTCTACTGATGAAAACCGTTCTCTTCTTAGCGCACTAAAAAGTAAAAGTAAATAAGTAAAAAATATATGTTTCCCTATTTATGTCAATAAAGTAGAAAGAAATATTATAGAAACTAAAAAAAAAAGAAAAAAAAAACCGATTCTTTTCCATGAGACTTCCCCATTTTCGACGAGATAATCGACTTTGCTTTTCCATTTTACAAGGCAGGGTGATATGGGGGAGGATATATCAATCTATCTTTATATCTTATGTCACGGAATCAGTATTCTATTGTGATCCTTCCAAAGAACTATGCTTTTAATCTTCATTTACTTTTCTAATAATGATCTGCAAGTACCTATAAATCCCTTCCTCATGCACAAAGAGGATTACAAGACTGTTGAGGACACAGGTATCATGAATAAAGAAAAAGTAGAAATCTTGCACCCAGTGCCTGGCCCCAGTGCAAAATCTCATATAAAATCCTTTTCGAAAAATTTCCCTTCTTCCTTCTCGATACATTTTGAAATATGGCGGTGGTGCAATAACTGTCATTTCTGTTCCGCTTTCCCCGTGTAACCAATAATCTTTAATCCATACGTTCCAATTTTCTCATTTTATCTTGTGCGTCTTCTACCCTACATACACTCTCTCTCTCTCTCTCTCTCTCTCTCTCTCTCTCTCTCTCTCTCTCTCTCTCTCACATACGCGCTGTATTGAGCCAGCGAGGTCAAAAGAAAAATGAAGGCTGATATAACCGAAAGAAATTTGTGCCCAACTCTTCCTGAATGGCAACAAAAGGCAGCTAAATACAACGATTAATTTTTGTCTCTTCTCTTACTCGTTGGGAGAGAAGAAACATCAGCTGTTTTGGGATGTGGAGTCAGGGCAGGCAGGCAGATCCCCTCCTCCTACTGTGGGTAGAAGCAATACCTAGATTGACCCCAAAAACCCCTCCCCCCACCCACGCTTCTACCCCCTTGGGGTCATTTCTTGAAATATTTCGGGTATGATGGTCTGGAGCTTCTCTTCTTACCACTTTTAACATTGTTTAAAGTCATTGAATAAAGTCCTTGGCTTATTAGAAACAATTTTGTAAGAGGCTCATCTTAATGACCCCTGATGACCCAATTGGGCTAATTAGATATTTCCTTTAATGAAGTTCCCCAGTAATAAGAAATGACTTATTCAGGGATCTTCTCTTGGTCCTTATAAGAGAGAGTTGGGATTCAACCTCCTTTCGTAGTTAATCAAATCCAGATGGAAATCTGCTCAGTTGAATTTTCTTATAAACAATAAAGAAAGGAAGACCTCGAGAGAGAGAAAGAGAGAGAGAGAGAGAGAGAGAGAGAGAGAGAGAGAGAGAGAGAGAGAGAGAGAGAGAGAGAGAGAGAGATCAGGGTCATTACATAGAGGTATATTATCTAAGAAGTGGTTTTGTCATTCATTATCATGATTATCGTTGTTCTGTTCTTCCTCTATTTATTAAATCATGATGCTGTTGTTGTTATTATTGTTGATATCATTATCAACTTCTGTGATGAATATCTTTAATCACTCGCTCATATTTACCACAAAAAGCTATGACTAAACAATTCCCGGTCCTTTGGAATGTCGAAATATTTCGTCATCATCATAATTGCGCGCAGCTGAATTTTAAACATCCAAAAGTTCTGAGAATAAAGCCTCTGTGAACTTTGGCTACAAAAAAAAAATTTTTTTTTTTTTTCAAATTATTCTATTCCTTGTCATGAATTTCCCTTAATTACTTGTGAACAAACAAGAAAATTTTTTGTTGTCATCTCATTACCAAATGGTCAGGAGTTTTAAATCTGTGTTTTATGGATGATGTTATTTTCATTTCAATAACAAGAGAATATAAATTCTATTTCTTTGCAGTAAACGATTCCGCTAGTAATTAAATATGTAGGATTTATGATGTCACTTTTATGTTATGCGGAAGAGGATTTTGTATAATGAGATTCCATGATATAAACACTGTAATGAATTCATGTTTATCTTTAAAGAGCAATGCAGTCTGGTTTTTCAGAACAACATTAACGAAGCCAGAAATCTATACCCGTCTACCGCATCTCAAGTAATGGCGTCAGGTTTTGGGGAATTTCTTGGTAAAACTAATAGAAATCTGATAGAAAAGAGAAATGGAAGAAACAGACCCCGATGATTAAGGTGTATGAAGAGAAGTTACGAAGTATCCAAGAGAGAAATGAGCCATTTTAGATGCTGAGGGACAGTCATTATAGAGAGAGTGGGATTAACCATTCTATTTCCACTCACTAAAACAAAGAGGAATAACTTGTAAACATTACTTTAATTGATTTCCATAAGTTAAGTCTTAACTATCGTGTGATTATATATCTACTGTAAGTTCTAAGAGCTCATTTCCTGTATATATTCATCAAGCAAGCAAAAGTGAAAACATTAATAGTTACAAATAGAAAAAAAATAATTACTGATTAATTTCTTTTGCATAACAAGGAAAAGCAAGTAAGTGAAAATCGACGTTCTTAAGGAACACGAACATTTCGACCATAGCAATACATTCTGGGTAAATTGAATTTGGACACTTACTTGTTATAACTGAAAATAACAATAATTGGAGATTCCCGTGCAATGATGATTTTAGTCATTAGCTTAAATTAGGGTAATAGGAAATGCACTAACATTGATGAAGAAAATAAGGGTATTAGCATCAAAAATGTTTTCACAAAATCAAATGAATATGAGGACATTTCTAATTCCAAACAATCATTACAGCATTCCTTTACGGAGAACATCACTTCTGTTCAGCAGGGATCTCACTCTAAGCACAGCTGCAAGTGCTTGCAGCAGCAGCTGTTTACTTGTCTGAATGGCTTCTATACTAGATGAGCTCATTTCCTCATTAGGGCTAATTTTTTCCTTTCCTTCTAACAAGACTCAGGTCGTAACTTTGTGGAACACTTCATTCAGCAATTAGGCCTCAATTATTGTCTTCTTCCAGGTGGATAATATTGACTGGAATATTTCATATTCATGTTACAGACTTGGCTTTGAAAGTCTCCTCACTTAATTCTAATATTAGAATTAGTAGCTTGTAAGCATACGAAACTGTTCGAGAGAGAGAGAGAGAGAGAGAGAGAGAGAGAGAGAGAGAGAGAGAGAGAGAGATGGGGGGATAAGAGAGAGAGGGGATAAGAGCTATTGATTTAAGAGGGGAATAGGAAAAGTGAAGAATAGAAAAGCAATGTTTTTGAGAGGATTAAATTATAGTCAGAAGGTTAGCCAAGGCACCAGCCATCCGTTGAGATACTACCACTAGAGATTATGGGGTCCTTTGACCGGCCAAGCAGTACTGCTTTAGATTCTTCTCTTTGGTTACGGTTCACTTTTCCTTTGCCTACACATACACCGAATTGTCTGGCCTATTCTTTACGGATTCTCCTCTATCCTCATAAACCTGACAAAACTGAGATTACCAAACAATTCTTCAACCACTGGGTTAACTACTGCACTGTAATTGCTCAGTGGCTACTTTCCTCTTGGTTAGGGTAGATTGGGACTCTTTAGCTATGGTGGGCAGCTTTTCTAGCAGAAGGACACTCCAGAATAATAATGATAAAAAAAAAAAAACATTGTTCTCTAGTCTTGAGTAGTGCCTTAGCCTCTGTACCATGGTCTTCCACTGTCTTGGGTTAGAGTTCTCTTGGTTGAGGTTATACTTGGGCACACTATTCTATCTAATTTTTCTTCCTCTTGTTTCGTTAAAGTTTTTTATAGTTTATATAGGAAATAATTATTTTAATGTTCTTATTGTTCTTAAAATATCTTATTTTTCCTTGTTTCCTTTCCTCACTGGGCTATCTTCCCTGTTGGGGCCCCTTGGCTTATAGTATCCTGATTTTCCAACTAGGGTTGTAGCTTAGCAAGTAATAATAATAATAATAATAATAATAATAATAATAATAATAATAATAATGCAGAAGAGGAACATAAGAAAGAATTCTCTTCACCACTGAGGTGGGTCACGTATCTAGAAGTGACTCGTTGTCCCTCCTACAGGGACCTAATTGCATTGCATCTCTCTTCCCCAAACACACAAAGTTGACAAAGCCACATCACCACCTCGCAGCAATTCACTCTCTCCTCTCATAATGATTCATGCAGCAGCTCTTGTATGGAAACTGAAGGAGGAATAGGATGCAGTGTTTCCTTCAGTCACTCCTTCGTTAATTAAGTAAGGTCCCGACAACAGCAAAAGACTCCTTTTCTCACCAGCAGAGTATTACCTTATCTATCTGATATTACAATTTCTGATCATTGCCGAATCTTAGGTAGAATTTGTTAAGCTTTTCCGAGAATGTAATCGAACAATTCTTTCTACTACAGGCTCATAAGTCAGGGATGACTTGTGGTGAAGTTGCCCGAGAATCAAAATGGGACATTATCAGTTTTTATGTCAAAAAGGGATTATATTTGGGTATGTCTGCTTCTAAATGAATTCATAAAGCGTTATTCCGCCACCAAAAAAAAAATGTCTGCACGTTTGTGCTATGTTATTTTTGCGTATACATACACATAACACAATATGTACCTATTGGTAGATCCAACAATTCCTCAAAACACACACAAAAAAAAAATGAAATATGAACAATATTTGTTGCTCAAATACTCACTGGAATTTTTTACAGAATTAATTATGACATTCCTACACATCAAAAAGTGTGCAGCATTTGGACGACCAATATTTGTGAGCCAATCACGTATACAAGAAATAGATAATAAATGTAAATAAACAATGTGGTCATTCTTTTATTCTATTCATTTGGGTCCATTTTTGGGATGAGCAGAATACCCAAAATAGGCAAAGGAATTTTGATTGCAGGACAAAAGTACAACAGGTCAAAAGAAATTTAATTTTGGGCCTCCAAAATCATGGAGTCAAATAAGGATTTTTTCGATGGTATGGAGACTCTGTTGATATAAACGTTCTTCTCTCAAGGGCTTAACTACTGCACTGTAATTGTGCAGTAGCTTTACTTTCCTCTTGGTAAGGGTAGAAGAGACTCTTTAGCTACAGTATAGTAAGCAGCTCTTCTAGGAGAAGGACACTCCCAAATGAAACCATTGTTCTATAGTTTTGCGTAGTGACATAGCTTCTGTACCATGGTCTTCCACTGTCTTGGGTTAGAGTTCTCTTGCTTGAGGGTACACTCGGGCACTCTGTTCCATCTGGTTTCTCTTACTCTTGTTTTGTTCAAGTTTTCATTGTTTATATAGGAAATATTTAGTTTAATGTTGTTACTGTTCTTAAAAAACTTTTATTTTTCCCTGTTTCCTTCCTCACTGGGCTATTTTTCCTGTTGGGGCCCCTGGGCTTATAGCATTCTGCTTTTCTAACTAGGGTTGTAGCTTAGCATTTATCAATAATAATAATAATAATAATAATAATAAAAATAATAATACAAGTATTTGCTTTCATTTATATCTTTTAGTATAAGAAAGTCTTATCAATATATGCATCGTAATATAAATACATATTCGTATATGCTCTACATATCAATATATATATATATATATATATATATATATATATATATATATATATATATATATATATATATATATACACACACACAAATAAGTAGAAACAAAGCATATACGCATATTTATATGCAATATTTTTACATATATGTAAATGGAAGCTTGGATCCGAAAGATTAATTTCACATATGCAGTTATTATCTGGGGTAGATAATCTTTTAAGCAAGATACCAAGTGTCACTTCGGTCAGGTCTGCATTAAATAATTAAAGTTTTTCTTATAATACTTGCAGATCTCTTTGCTTACAAATGCATCGAATTTGTAATTTCTCCAATAAAACTGGACTCTATGATGTTTCTTTCTAATTAGTTATTTAAATGAACTAATTCTTTTCAAATGGGCCATTAATAGAGTGATTCTTATCTCTAATATGGACAAACATTGCATTGTTATCTTGAGTATATGTGAGATATCGAAAAGAGAATTGAACAACATGAGATAAGTATCAGTTTGGTGTATGCGAATTAATGTAGCTGCCAGAAACGACCTGATGAGAATAGATGGGTCAGAGTTCTAGCGGTGCTGTTGCCAGCCTTCCCAAGCCAAAGGTTTAGCTCCATGGTTATTCCATGAAATTCTAATTATCTTCCTTTCGTCTAAGAAAACAAACTCCTTTCTAGATAATTAACCAAATGTTATTGGTTGTAAGAAAGGTGGAATAGAGCTTGAGTCCTGCAACCTCATCCCGAAAGGTTTACCAGAAATTAGAAGGAGAAATTACTTAGTGAGAAACATATTTTGAAGCAGAACACAGGGACACATTCAGCAGGCCAGCTTGAAAAGGATTAATTGATTGATTGATTTGGAATTTTTTGGCATCCTACCATCGAAGGTCATTGACGCCGTCAATATCTGTTATTATAAATGAAGAATAAAAGGAAATTCAATTTAAAACCATAGAAGTGAAGATGTCTTTATAAATGTTAAATAGCTTTCTAAGTTAAAGCTAAAAGTTCTGCATATCAGGATATCTGTAAATTTCTCATTTACCAAATCTACAGGTTTTTAGTTCCTGGTACATCGAAGTTCAGTTTCCATTTGAAGTTGCCAATAATCTTGCGATGAAGTTTATATTTTGTTGCCTCATTTCAACCACTTCCTTCTTGCACGTTCATCGTCTCTCTTTGGATAAACACTTTTAGAAACATCATTTAATTAAACTCACTTAAAGTTAAGGAAAGAAAAAACCTCCCCAATATTTATTTGGAGGGGATAAGCAGGAGGAATACTTATATGACTCTGGGGTATAAGACCAGGCACAGGGGTCAGGAGGCCATTCATCGCCATGGTGTAACTGGGCGTTGCTTATTTTCTCCCTAATATCGCGAGTTGGTTTAAGAATTGCAGCAAAAACATTCAGAATAAGTTGAAAATTGTTTTGAAATTTTAACGCAAAAACATATAATATGGCTAATGATGAAATAATCCCTTCAACTTTGTTCACCAAAAAAGAAAGTTTCCTTCCAAAGCAAAGTAGAAAAAATTAATTTTCATAAACTGCGTCATTTCGTTCGATGAAATTCCCATCAACATCACTTAGGAACTCCTGACCATTTGGTAATGAGATGACAAAGACAAAAATTTTCCTGTCTGTTGAGATGTAATTACTGGTAATGCGAGACATGGAAGGAAAAACACTTTAAAGCAATTAGTCGTTTTGTTGTTAGAGTTTCCACAGGTTATATTCGTTGACCTTGGAAGTTGGGATCCAACTGCATGAGTGTGCTTGGAGTTCGTATAAAACATGTGTGTGTGTGTGTGTGTGTAATTTTAGTCTATCTGCCTTCCTTTCCTTAAGGAATGAAGGTAATTGTAACCGGGATCATACTCTACTACAATGATGTAGTTTATCCCTGGCTTTGAAAGCCAATCAAATCTAATCTCCTCATATGGTGAGATCATGGTTGAATGGCCATCAATTACTTGGGGCTATTGCGATTGACGACTGGGAAAACTCCACTCATCGGATCTAATCCGATTAGGAGAGACATCAAGATTGGAAGAGCATTGTAGATCAGTGCCATCGATATCTTCTAATAATGAATAGAAAATCTTTGGAGCTGTGTCTTTGATAAAAAGCAAATAATAGTCAGCAAAATCCTTCCTTCCTTGAGAAAGGTGTTTTCTCACCTCAGAGTAAAGGAGAAAAACTAATATTAGATTCAAACACAAAAACTTCTTTAGTAATGGAAAGTCAATACAAGAGACAAAACTCAAAGGAAATATTGTTGTTATAACGCAGTTTCTAGTCACATTGAGTCAAAATCATTATTATCATTACTAACATTATTGTTATGATTATTACTAAAGCCACAGTAACTTGATAGTTGCACACATTGATATTTTTTTTTGTAAGTTTATGGAATTTTTACCTTATCTTTTTTTTCTCTCTCTTTTACGCGTATGTTCGAACTGGGAATTTTTTATAGCTAAACAGTACAATTTATTCATTTGATTTATATACAAAATGTGGGTTAGTTATTATTGTTTCAGGATCAATTCACGATCCAATTGAAAAATCCCAGCCCGTGTCTTACATAAGGTAAGGCAATTTACACACACACACCAACCGTGGAACTAACTACTTCTGTGGAGTTCTCGAATGGACAGATATCTGAATTCGGTCGATTCCAAATTGATGTTTTAAAAGAAGAAGTCAAGTCTTGCATTTTGTTTCTTTTACAGAACATCTGAATTTTGGACGACATACGATCAACAGCTTATTCATGACCCTTAATTTTCACATTTGTTTATTTCCAATAGATTGACAAAAGTGGATCCCATCCTCTGTTTAGTCAAATTCATTGAAACCTAAAAGAAGAGAGACATCTCTTGCTTGAGGATACACTCTGGCACACTATTCTATTTTATTTCTCTTCCTCTTATTTTGTTAGAAATTTTATAGTTTATCTATGAAATATTTATTTCAATGTTGTTACTGTTCTTGAAATATTTTATTTCAATTGTTAATCCTTCTCTTATTTCTTTTCCTTACTGGTTTATTTTCCCTGTTGGAGTCACTTGGGCTTATAGCATCCTGCTTGTCCAGCTAGGGATATAGCTTAGCAAGTAATAATAAAAATAATAATAATAATAATAATAATAATAATAATAATAATAATAATAATAATAATAATAATAATAATAATAGCGGAGTCAGAACACCTTTAGCATCCTCATAAGGATAATGACATAATAGGATTACTGTAATGCTGAATATGTTATAACCAGTATGCATTACCTCAGGTAAGAACTCATTGCACCCGATACCACCTGGGTAAAAGATACACATAAATCTCAATTCACTCAGTAATTCGTCCTTTGCTATTTACTGGATCCTGAGAATATAGTTTTCCTCTGGGAATATTGTATTACTCCTTTGACAATATTTACTTCAAATCTTGCATTGAGATTTAATGCATATCCATGTTTTATAATATTGATATTTATGACATTTTGGGAAATAAATTGGATATCAAAATGCAGTTACCATAAACGATGTCCTCTGCATACCCTGGAACCCAAGGGGAATGCATATATATATACATGCACACACACACACACACACACACACACACACACACATATATATATATATATATATATATATATATATATATATATATATATATATATATATATATATATATATATATATATATATATATATATATATATATGTATATATATATATATATATATATATATATATATATATATATATATATATATATATATATATATATATATATATATTATCATCAGCCATAACTTGTCCACTGCAGAACAAAAGACTCAGATATGTCCTTCCAATCGTATCTGTTTATGCTATTTCTATGCTATTTGGTCAATCCATCGTCTTCTTTTCCTGCCTCTGCTTCTTTTATAATCTCTAGGGACCCATTCTGTTACGCTTGATATCCATTTATTATCTGTCATTCTCATTATATGTCCTGCCTATGTTCATTTCTTTTCCTCATATCTTAGAATATCCTCTACTTTAGTTTACTTTCGTATCCATGCTGCTCTTTTTCTGTTATTCCCAGTATTATTCTTTCCATAGCTCGCTTAGTTGTAAATAATTTATGTCCTAAGGCTTCAAGTTTCTGATGCATCAGTTTCCGGTTATTACAGTCTACCTGTGTTAAAACGTACTTTGAACGTGTGTGTGTATGTATGTGTGTGTTCCCGCGTAAGACGTTAATTTTAATCATATTTCATCCGGTACTAAATTAGCTTGGATTGTGCAGCGAAGTGACAATCAATCAATTTAAGATTCATTTCTAAATCATTTGTCTCCTGACGAAAGAAAATTGAAACCGGACAAAATCGGAAAAAGTCAAATCCTACGAGAGAGAAAATTAATGATTTCACACAAGACTTATTTTGATTGATGATTTACAAAGCATTTTTCATTTCTTCCTTTTATTCGAATTTTCCATCTTATTGACTGAGATAATGACTTTTAAAGGATTCCATTCTATTCTGTTTGTTAATTTGAAGACGAGATAAAATTCCAATCACAAAAAAAAAAAAAAAAAAAAAAAAAAAAAAATAATGATAATAATAATAATAATAATAATAATAATAATAATAATAATAATAATAATAATATTAATAATAATAATAATCAAAATAATAATAATAATAATATATAGATGTATTTTGTCGAAATGTTGTGTCAATCTAATTTTGTTGGAGTGAAGAATTCTTTGGCCTGAACTTGACATTGGAATTCACTCTTCACTTGACTTCTTGTCGTATATACAATATATTCGTCTCTGTCCCTTTGTCAAATACTTGACAGAGGGATGGATCCAATAGATGCAGATTCCCTCCCAAGAAGGACCGAGGTCCTTTAGACATTCATATGATTTCATAGTTATATTTCATGGATCAATAAAGATATTACGCATCAGTTAGTAACATAAAAAGATTGAATTAGCTGTTCGTATTCTATGTATCGGGATGTCTAGAGACAGGTGTACGTACTCTTCTCTTCCCAGGTGTCTACATGAATTGGTAGGTTTGTGCGTGTGTACGTGTCAGTGAAAGTCCTCCTACAATTAGGGGTTTAGTTATGGTCTTTTTAGTATACATAACGCAAGTTTATGGCTCATGTAATTATGTATTTATGTCCTTTTTTCATTAGTGGACACAACCCTGTTCTCCTTGGGCAATAGTTGAGGAGGTTTGTGGGTTACCATGAGTTGAGACATTGATAGCCACTGCCTGGTCTCCCTTGTCTTAACATGGAAGTGCAATTATGTAAGTTTCGTTTCTATGACATTTTGTTCATTTTTCGCTCATGGAAGGTTTTTAAAACGACATCAAAGATTTAATGAAATGCGTGTTTGCTTATCATATTTATTTCTAGATTATTTGCAACGATATTATTGTACCTATAAACACATTCGCCTTCATACACAAAGGCTATACACAACACGGACTTATACATAACAAGAGTTTGGAAAAATGAAGGAAAATTGAGAGGGACGAAATACTCTATTTCTATGTCTCTATCAAATCTCCGCATTATGCTGTAATAGAGACTCACTGGAATGCGAGGGACCAAAATACGGGAAGAAAAGCTTATCTCAGTTGGTAGAATATTTCATATTTTTCTGAGACAACTTCATAAAAATGCTTCCAAAATTTTAGTAGTCAAAACTTCCACAAACTGCTACAGTCTTCAAAGACTCGAGGATACGAGTAAAAGATGTCAGCCAGCTTAAATGGATTATGGAGTAGAGAAAGAGAAAAAAGTGAAGGAAAGTATAATGTGGAAGCATATCTGACAATTACCGACATAGTTTGAAAGATTTAATGCAAAATGCAAAAGACGAAACTGGCCAGATAAGTTGACGCTATGAAGGACCTTAAAAAGTCCCCAAGTGACAGGACATTTTGTTTGTGGATGCCCAATGAATCATTATCATCATTATTACTAGCTAAGCTGCAACCTTAGTTGGAAAAGTAGGATGCTATAAGTTCAAGGGTTCCACCAAGAAAAAATAGTTTAGTGGGGATGGGAAATATGGAGATAAAGAAATTTTATGAGAAGTAATGAATTATGATTATAAAATGTCTTTGGACCGGTAACAATTTTAATCTATATACTTCTGTAAAACCAGAGAGAGAGAGAGAGAGAGTAAAAGTAATAAAAGTAAAGTAAAGTAATTGGAGATAAAATGAAAAAAGTATAATTCTTAGAAAATCAATAATCTTGAAAATGGCCATTAATATAAATGCAAACGACAAAAAAAAAAAAAAAAAATATGTCTCAATTCTCAAAGACGAAATATCCAATGCAAAATAATGAGCGTCTGTCCAAAACTAAAGACTTCGATTTTGACTCGTTTCTGTGAAGGGATCACCTGAAGATAAACGACCCTAAATAGGTCTCCGGAAGATAAAGAACCCCAACTACACTCACCTGAAGAAGAGAGACCCTGATTTTCTTCACCTGAATATAAGCAACCGCAGCTTATTGAAGTCTCCAATCTTCAGGTGATACATTTTGGCTTAAAATGCTAGGAAAAAAGGAAATATATATATATATATATATATATATATATATATATATATATATATATATATATATATATATATATATATATATATATATATATATATATATATATGTATGTAATGTATGTATATATATATATATATATATATATATATATATATATATATATATATATATATATATATATATATATATATGTATATATATATATATATATATATATATATATATATATATATATATATATATATATATATATATATACATATACTGTATATGTATATATATATATATATATATATATATATATATATATATATATATATATATATATATACATATATATATAGACATCTAGATAGCTTCAGTGTAGGATTTCGGAGCACATGCGGAGATCGGTACGAACCAAAATACCGTTAAGTAAGAAACCAATTTCCGCTATCTATGACCACGCATTTAAATCTGGTCATGCCATTTCTAAGGAAAATTTCAAAATTACGGACAGACATAGTAACGTCAGCCAGCTGAGAATCTTGGAGTCTTTATATATTTTTAAGACAAAACCCTGCTTGAATGAGGGCTTACCTGTTCAGTTACCGGTGACCCATTGATCCGTATGGTCTGTGGGTTGCTGGTCTGGATGGGTGGTCATCATCTCCTGCGGGTGACTAGGTATATCAGTTATCAAGTCTTTTATATAGTTGTGTGTAATAAGTTTTTTTTAAGGTTTTATGTTCCTTGATTGGTTGATTTTAGAACTAGTTGATCAGTTCATGAAAATGTATCTTCCTAACTATGTACTTAGTATGATTTTATTAATTTTATTAATTTTACATATGATAATATCAGATAGGCTGAAGATGACGTAAGTTATGTCGAAAGCTCCCGAATAAAGATGATAGCAGCATTGACTATTTTATTCCTACTTATATATATATATATATATATATATATATATATATATATATATATATATATATATATATATATATATATGTATATATAAAGATATATATATATATATATATATATATATATATATATATATATATATATATATATATATGTATATATATATATATATATATATATATGTGTGTGTGTGTGTGTGTGTGTGTGTGTGTGTGTGATGCTCTTACAGCGACCACTTTCCAATTTAGGAGTTGATTAAACACCAGAAAATAGTCGGAATTATTTCTCCAACATTAATAAAAATACAACAAAATCTAATGGATTCTAAAAGCATGCATGATTAGGTACTAAAGGCATTTTAGGTCTCTTGATGGGAAATCAGCCTTTAATGGAATTATATATATCGTTTTATAGATCAAAGGTTTGAATAATTAATTAGAGAGTGTGAATCATGAATCATGATAATGTTAGAAATTTCAAGTGAATATTCAATCTTGATATATTAAAGCCTATTTGTATTCAAACTGTATTTTATGTGTGATATCTTTTCTATAAAGAGTAAATCGAATAAAAGATGACAGACAAATTATATAATGCTAAATGGCCGTATTTACCAGAATATTTGTTTAGAAAGACAAGTCAGATATTGTCAGATAATAACTTTTATTTGAAGGAATTTCGTATGTAGATGAGTAGTATATATTTGTAATACATTTATTCATGAGTTTTATTCATTAATAAGAAATAGAGAGAGAAATGATTTTAGAAGTAATTATGAAGGAATAGAATAAATCGCAGAGAGACGAGAGAGTAAATGAGAAGTAGGTGGGTGTTGTTGGAATTTCGCTAAGTCTTTATGAATTGGAGCCAAAACATTCCGCCTATTATAGTTCTAGATCATTCGTATTGCTCAGAATGACTCATTGGGACGCAAACCAGAAGGCAGAGAATTTGAAATCATTTGTTTTTAGAGGGTTTTTTCCATTAAATAAGAGTTAATCCAGGAAATAAGATTAAATGTGAAGCTTCATTCTTACTAGATATTTTTGAAGACTTCACAATATCTATTCTGAATATAACAAATACTGGTTTTACACTAAAGTTACTTTCTTTCAAATAAAGTAATAACATATGCCACAGGAAAAACTAATGTGATGGGATAATTTGGCAGATTTTTCATTCCATCAATATGATTGAGAAATTTAGATATTAATCTGGTCTGAAGAAAATGAAGTTATAGGAGAAGCTGCCAGAGTTTATAATGTAACAGCAGAGAATAAGTTAACAGCTGAAAGAATTGGTCTTAAATGTAGTTGCTAAACTTTAAAAGTTCTATTACTCTTCTTATTTGAGGTGATAAAGAATGTGACAATTTATGTTATATCTAATATTGCAATATCCAGTTGGTCTCTCTCTCTCTCTCTCTCTCTCTCTCTCTCTCTCTCTCTCTCTCTCTCCCTGCCAGAAAACCCATCTCCCAACAATATAGGATTTCTTTTTATATTGCTGACAAATCAAATCCCCTTTCTCATCGTTTCCATGGAAGGCTCGATTGAAACACCAAATAAATTGCCTCTCTCGATTTTACTATGAAACATTAACTGGCCCTAAGAGAGAGAGAGAGAGAGAGAGAGAGAGAGAGAGAGAGAGAGAGAGAGAGAGAGAGAGAGAGAGAGAGAGAGGGGGGATACTGGAAGCCAATTTAATTTTTCCTTAATATTTTCCCTTTCCCTTAGGAGTGACAAAGATTTAAAATTCCGGTTATTTTCTTGTGGTTTCTTAGAAATGACATTTCCTTTCTTGTCATCTCCTTTCAATAAAATAATGATTCCCGCAATAGAATAAATAGAATGATATTGATTCATTTACGAAACTAAATATCCTAACTCATGAGGCAAAAGTGATAAATATATTATCTTCTTTAGCAGTAATAACATTTTTTGATATGAAACGCTTACCTGAGCATTGATTGCAGGCATTAAATATCCGTAGATTGAAAGGAACATTAATTTAGTTAGTAAGAAATAAAAATTTCTTTTGAAAGTCATGTGTTTGAACTCGGCAAAGAGAATTTTATTCAATTAATCATGTAGCATCACACAAATTAAACGATCTAGTCCCCCCCCCCTCTCTCTCTCTCTCTCTCTCTCTCTCTCTCTCTCTCTCTCTCTCTCTCTCTCTCTCTCTCCCTTCAATGGCTATCGAATTTTTCCCAATCGCTTAATCCTTTCCCAAACATCTCTATTGGAATTTGAACTTCCTTTGAATGAGACGACTCAGCTTTAGAATGTAATACGTGAGAGGATCAACTTCATTAAAGTTACTAGATTATTTCTCTAATCAGAATAATATTTGCGAATGGCAATAGTCATTACCATAACGAAATCATTAACATTCGTTAAGAAAATAATTACCGGAAAGTTTTAAGCTTTGGATATTTCTATAGGACTCACACGGCACTTCTTCTTCGATAATTGGTCAAACATAATGGTTGATTGATAGATTATAGGTTGTTTCGCATCTTTATCTTATCTATTTATTAAGAGAGAGAGAGAGAGAGAGAGAGAGAGAGAGAGAGAGAGAGAGAGAGAGAGAGAGAGAGAGAGAGAGAGAGAGAGATTCATTACTATATGAAGGGCATAATCCCTCATTTACGAAGCAGTTCTGTTTCTAATTATCATAACGTCAAAGAAAGCTGGATGCAGAATGTATTCGTCTGCTAAGATTAATTCCCAGCAGCACTTCAAGAATGAATAATAATCACAAATACCACTGAAATTCATGAATGATGAATCATAATGAAGAATAGGCAATATAGAATCCATCTTCCTTCATCCTGGAATCGAACTCAGTCGCTCTCAATGGAGGATTGAGTGTTGCTGCCACTAGACCCTTAAGTTTTGCATTAAAGATATTTATGGACAACTGAATCTTCTTCTTCTCCTACTGTTGTTGGACCAAACTGAGAGACTCACTCTGTGACTGTTTCTTTATTCTTCTTGAAATTTCTTTAATTCCTCTCCTCACTGGGCTTATAGCATCGTGTTTTCCCAACAAGGGTTGCAGCTTAATAATAAAAATAATAATAATAATAATAATAATAATAATAATAATAATAATAATAATAATAATAATAATAATAATAATAATAATACATAGCTTCTCTTGCAGCGCTCATCAAAATGGTTCAATTAACGACATTAAACTGCTTCCTGACACATCAGGTCAACCACATTTGAAATGACACAAATGATATTTTGTAGAATTTCGGCGGCTTTGTATCGGATAAAAGGTTAATGGTATAATTGTGTGATATCACAATTGTACCTGAAGTTATAATCCAATTATTACATCGGTGAATAACAATAATATGATTTAATACAATCGGAATATTGATAGCGATCATTAGCATCTATTGTTATCATACTTGAGAGGTGGAAGATTTGAATTTGAAAATACTTCTGTTTAGGGAGATAGGATAATATATACATTACTGGAATCGTTATTTTAATTTCAATTGTAATCTAAATCTGTTGCTTGAAAATATTAATATAAATAAGATTAAACAAAAAAGGTATAAAATAAGATTTGTGTGAAACAGCTAAAACGGATTCCAAGTCTCGCAAATTATAAAAATAGAAAATATATAATTAAAGAGAGTGAAGCACAGTCAACCCCACCCCCCACCCCCCTTAATCCTCCATCGAGAGCGACTGCGTTCGATTCCTGGATGAAGGAAGGGGGAGTCTATGTTGCCTATTTTTCATTATGATTCATCCTTCAAAAATTTCAGTGGTATTTCTATTCATTATTCATTCTTGAAGTGCTGCTGGGAATTAATCTCAGACGTATACATTCTGCATCCAACTGTCTTTGACGTTATGATAATTAGACACAGAACTGCTTCATAAATGAGGGATTATATCCTCCAACTAGTAATGGATACCTCTCTCTCTCTCTCTCTCTCTCTCTCTCTCTCTCTCTCTCTCTCTCTCTCTCTCTTACCTTTGTTTCCTGGGTAACATCAATTCGTAATCAGTGATTAAAAGATTAAATTCATAAAGAGAAAAGCCTCCCCCCCCCCAAGGAAATACAGGACACCTATGGGATATATTCCAGATTCCAGAGATCATAATATCTGTTACATAGATTGGTTAAATAAGAGCCTGAAACCGAGTGTTCCAGATTGGCTACATTAATTAGTCCACATGAATATATTATGTGCGATAGTAATAGAGATTATATAGTTACACACATTAATATGGTTTTCCTTTTTATGTAATGTTGTAGATTAATGTTTTTATATCAAATTATGTATATAAAAATGGTCAATTGATATACCAGGTCTTTTCAACCACCTTTTACTTAAAACAGTTGGTAAAAGGGTTAACATTTGGAGAAAATTGGGTTCAAACATTATATGTCAGAAATATGATATAAGCATGAATCAAAACGACCTATGATATTGAGGAAATATTCAGAAACATTATTATCAGCTTATCAGATATTTTCTTATTATCGCTCCAATGAATGTTCAGTTGCCAAAAAGGATGTTGTTTTACTTATTCGTAAGTCATTAATGATATCATTACCGTTATAATTAATAATATGATAATCATGCTTCACGGAGCATAAGATTTGATGAAAGTGTTTTTTATTAACCTGTTCAAATCTTTAATAATAATAATTAATGTTAAGAGTTAACTGTGAGAATTCATTTAATGTTTTGTTATTTCCTCCCTCATTTATCATATCTTATTGGTTGTTATTATAATTTCTAATCTGAAATAACATCACTTCAATGTTGAATAATACTTTAAAAATCCTCAGCTTTTCCTTGCAAAAAGATACTTAAATCTGTACCATAAATATTTACTCCTTTTGACAGAGTAAGATGAAATAACACATATCAATAATCATTATCAAAGTCTAGCTGGAATACTGGATGGAGAAACAAAGTGGCTCAAAGTATTCTAGTTTAGAATTGAAATGGTTAGGTAAATAATATATTAGAAAAGTAGAATAACCAAATATATAACTGCCAGATCTTTGTTCAGACAACCTCTACAACGTTTACAGTGCTTCTAGAAGGATATAATTACATTGTGTCCCTTTTATCTTCTCTATTAATCGAACGCCTGAATAAGTGTAGCAAGGCAAGTAACGTTTCCCTCTGGAAGTAAAAAAACCTGATATGAAATTGACAGAAAACTTGTCAGACCCTTGATTATGAAGATAAGAGAGAGACAACAATACTATTGGCTTTTAGGAAGCTAAGTTTTACAGAGACTTGATCATCCATCCAATCACAGATAGAGTTTTGCTGACAGCATGCAATGTTTTTAATATTACTTTTGACATTATCCTAATATTACATCCCTTGCTCATGCACAGAGAGGTGTCATTAATAATAATAATAATAATAATAATAATAATAATAATAATAATAATAATAAAGTATTCAAACAACTGACGTAAATCTTCCTCTAAAATCCCATCCAAAATCTCGGAATTTTCTTTCTTAATACTTTTTGAAATATGGCGATGGTACAATTATCAGATCTATTCTCTTTTCCCTTTTTAACCAATACTCTCTAATCCATACATTCCCTTTTTCTCATTTTATCCTGTGTGTCTTGTACTCTGCAATGCCTCTCTCTCTCTCTCTCTCTCTCTCTCTCTCTCTCTCTCTCTCTCTCTCTCTCTCTCTCTCTCTCTTCCTTAATTTACCACCAAAATGTATTTCCTCCCATTATATCAAAAACATTGTTGATTACCATAATTATTCATTAGATAGTGGACCATATGAAACCATACAAACAATAAATAAGACAATTTACTAATTGGGAAAATATAAACTACAGAAAACAACACTAGTTGATGAAGACACCTGCGGTTTTATATCGCCAAATCATCAACAGAATAATCGTAATTTCCCAGGTAATATAAATAAACCCCCAGGAATTTCCCATAATGTTTAAAGAGAGGAAGGAAGGAACTGCTATCATGCAGAGAGAGAGAGAGAGAGAGAGAGAGAGAGAGAGAGAGATTCGAATTTAAAAGTCTTTTTAGTGGGACTATTTCAGGTACATAAACATCTTTTATTTTGTCCATAAACAATTTTCCATTCACCCGGTAAAGCATTTCATTGAGTCTGCCCTTAATCTTGTCCTCTCAAATTGACCAATCAAGACCGCGTTTTCGTTACTTCATTTCGGCTGTCTTTGAAATGAACACACATGCGGCCTGACCCATAGGAAAATATACCTCTCCTCCCCCTCTTCTTCCTTCTACTTCTCTTCCTCCTCCTCTTACTTCTCTTACTCCTTCCCCTCCTCCTCCCTTCTGTATGTGACCATTTCTTCGGTCCCCTTTCTTCTCCATCCATTTCCCTCCCCAGTCACAAACAGGCATTGCCTTGCCTTCCCATGTCCTAGCTTGGGTGGGAAGAAGATCAGGAACCGATTATTGTTCTTTGCCTCCCTAGCAAGTGACCCTTACCTATAGGTCTTCTTCCTTTGCATTTACGAGGAGAGAAGGCTAAGAATTTTCGTCTTCTTTTCTTCTTCTTCTTCTTCTTTTATAAACAAAAGTCAATCAGACTATTGATAAAGAACAACGAAATCTTTACAGTCAGTTAACAAAAGCAATTATTTTTGCATCAACTTCATCTCCTGAATATAGAATAATGGTTGCTGAAACCCATATCGGAGATTCAGCTAAAACTATGGAACAGGAAGTTGAATCCTAACCAAACATAAAGTATGATTGTAAGTCTATCGAGGACATTGGCTCCTTAACATCCGTATTCCTGCATTGATATTTTTTTTTTTTAACAATATACAAGATATATGACATTTTAGATGTGAGCCTTCATAGGGAATATGCTATTGATAAACATATTTGATCTGTTCTTTCATCAGTTGAACATAAAATTGGCTTATTGAAAATCATTTAAGATTCTCGGTGATCAATCTATTCTGAAGAAGTGTTTTAACTCTTTCATTCCTCCTTGGTTCGAGTATTGTTCTCCTGTCTCGTCTTCAACTACTGATTCCAATCTTACTTTTTTTGGACAGGAACTTTCGATCTAATAAATTTCTTATTTCTGATCTTGATATTAATCTCTGTCACTGTCATTCAATTAGTACTTTATACATGATGCATGAAAAATTCATAAAACTGACCATCCTTTGCATTCAGATCTTCCCAAACATTACCATCAGACATGTAAATCTAAGTATGCCATTGATTCTAATAGTCCTGCCTTCTCCATCATAAGGCTCAATGCTACACTGTATTCTAGGAGTTTTATTCCAGCTGTGACCAGGTTGTCAGAAGATCATCCTGACAGGCAGTTAAATCACCTAACTTCAAAAGTTCAAACTTGCAGTAGTTTTTTTTTTTTTATGTCAAACGGGTTGACATAAATCCCTTTTTAATAGTTTCTATAGGACGGATCTATTTTATTGTTGATATTGATCTTGAAATATTTTATAAAATTTATTCTTTAATTTTCTTGTACGTTATTTCTTTCCTGATTTCCTTTCCTCACAGATTGCAGTCCCCCCCTTTCTCTCTCTCTCTCTCTCTCTCTCTCTCTCTCTCTCTCTCTCTCTCTCTCTCTCTCTTGCGACTGATATTTAGCTTAACTGACACAACAGAGTTCAATTTACTATTTATTTGTTGTGATGAAACCTGGTGACATGAACGATATGTTATGCGAGTTGGTATCATTATAAACTTGACATGTTATTGATATCAAGTACATTTGCCAGACAATAAATAATAATGATTTATTAGTGTTTCTACACCCCTCTATGTTACAGTTGTTATTACAATGACATATTATATAATTGTAGGCAACGTTATACATACACAATGCGGTATTGTGGTAGTTTGGAGATTGTTCTACGATCAGTGCATTCTCTCTGTGAAAAATAAGGCAATGGTTATAACAGCGGATTTTATTGCAGGGATTTATATGGATGGGAAGATACTTAGAATTTTCAAGTACTGACCCACAATTACTTAAATATATTGAAAGTAGAAGGACAAATATGTTTAATGTGAATAAAATATGATTGAAAACTCCTATTAAAAAAAGTATTCACGAACAGATATATTTTTTTATTTAAAAATATATTTAGATAAATAGTAAAAATGTCACTTGTAAATACACTATATATAGAAATAAAATAAAAATATTTATGTAAATATACTATGATGTGTATATGTCATAAACTGTTAGATTGTAAATGTGTATTTTCATAATAAAATATAAAAAAAAATCTCTATACGTAATGAGACACACATTCGTCAAGGTGGAGATGTAGGGACACTGCTGCTTCCTAAGTGTCTATGTCTGCACACCAGTGACCTCAGTCTTTCCTATAGTGGCGCTCTTCGCCAAATGTTCAGGTTAAAGGTTAATGCGCTCGGGATAAAAGGCCCTTCATGCTTTTAGTTGTAAACACATTTCTCACGCTCGCTCCCAACTCTGTCGTCTAGTCTAGTTTCCTCTCGTCCAAAAGCTATATTATCTATTTCACACGTATAATTATTTCACATTCGCTATCATGGCGAAAACACAGTGTTATTTTCCCTGTTGGGGACCTTAGGCTTTTAGCATCCTAATTATCCAACTGTGGTTATAGGTTAGATAATAATAATAATAATAATAATAATAATAATAATAATAAATAATAATAATAATAATAATAATAATAATAACTCTTTATCTTTAACATTGTGAATCAAATCTTGTTTTTCGAGGGTGTTGACAGACCTCTTATTGTTGCATCAGTTCATTATTGATTCCCTCTTCTTACTTTTCAAGAGTTCGTAGTTAATGATTATCCTCACTTTTTCTTTCTTTCTTTACTTTTTTTGCTTCCTTCTTTAGATCCCCAATGAAGAGAGAATATTAAAATAATAGGGAAACTATACATGTCAGCTTTCCAAGATAAATAAAACTAAAAATATCAATATGACAAAGAGAGAAGAAAAAAAAAAGGTTAAAGGATAGTAGTAACGTTGTGCAACGCTGACAAAATTGGTAAAAATTATCTGATACTGATAATCTGATCAGTGTTATTTTCTTTTGCAAGATAGGAAATATCATTTTCTTAATTCTGTATTTGAGCAAAAGAACATCCTCAAATACTGATATTCATTGAGGCAATGAAAACACTTAAAAGAGTAGGCTATGTGTTTAGAATTTCCATTTCGTTTTCTGCGTTCTTTGCTTGTGACGTCATCACACCACCTGACTTCTCAGTGGCCATCCACCAATCAAGAATACCAGCCTATGAAACCTCAAAAGACCCTTATTTAATTACAGAAAATATGATAAATTAAGTCTTGTTAGCAACCTAAACTCATAATGTAAGTTGATCTGCATTTTATTTGTCGTGATACAAGATCATAATAGCTGTTGAATTGTTCTTTTTATTACTGTAAATATGTTTTTGTTGGTAGCAATATATTCATGCCGTCTATACAGGGTGATTCCATTATTGTTTAGGGGGTTAAAAGAAAGTCTAGCTGCCTTTAAAAGTCATTACCTTTATCACTTGTGACACAATATATCTATAAATGAAGACTTTATAGTAAGCAAACATAATTGCAAATAGTAAACTTTATATAAAACAAGAACTTAGGTGATTATGACAAAAATTACATTTGTCTAACAGCCTTCCTCCCCTACAGATCAGAAATGAATAGCGGTTTCTCTTAGTTGACAACAGATGGTGCTGGAAACTGATTTATAGTAAAAATTGTCGAGAGTTTTCCATAAGTGAATTATGATAAAGAGTAACCACAATGTAGTCGTCGAATTATATGCAAAAGATGGCAAGACAAATACCGACTATAATCCAAATATCTAATTACTTATCATATCCTAATTACATTGAATTGCATTTACTATATGTATCATATGTCCAAACCATATGACATGCAATTAAATGATGTTGCAGAACGATGATCCTTTTCCATAATGATTATGATGATGCATTCTCTGATCATGAGGATTAATCCTAATATTACCAGCATTGTCTCCACTTGACATTTCAAAGAAAAATCTTGTTTAGATCCAGCAATGCCATCTTCAAATGTTCTTCAGATTTCTAAAGCTTTGCCTAATTATAGCTCTCGACATTGAATTATTTTACGATGAACTATAAGAATTATAATCTATGATAATCAATAGTTCAGTTCTGTTTAAGAAACTTTAAATATCGATGCAAATGAAGTTATTAGAAAATCCACTGGAATTTATGGTGTTCCAGTTTCCCCCCTGTCAGGTCCCGGATTTAAAACTACGAAATAATCATTGCTTAGTACATCAATGATACACAAAGGTTATTTCTATTTCAATAAATAGCGATCTACTTCATCCTCTATGAAAACTAATCTACCTCAACTCACCATCTTCATATTTTGGTCAGAGGAAATCGGTTTTGTGTCTTTTCAATCAACCGCTTGAACGAAGAGGCTTTGAATACTGTCATGTAAGTCAAACGGATCTTGGCTCCCTCTGACAATCAAGTTTTGTAGGGATTACAAGCTCCTACAGAAATGGCTTTTACATGAGAGAGAGAGAGAGAGAGAGAGAGGAGAGAGAGAGAGAGAGATTCTAGGAAGCCAAAGTGTCAATTGATATTTAAGATTCCTCTCCAGGAATATTTATACTTCACTGGCCAACGCTGTCCATTATCGCACATTTTTTTTTTTCACGAAAGTAAATTTCCGTTTTATTTCGAGACAATAAATTTCCCTTATATTAAGTTTACGGAAAAGGTGAATTGAAATCTGAACATTGTTGTAGTCAAATATTTCTTAAGCTTTGAATCAGTGAGAACTATTTATGAATAAATTCACTATCAAAGTAATACGACTTGAATGATGATGATTCGGTGAAAACTCTGAAGTATGACTTGAGGACGAAATGAAAACTGATTCTTCTAAATGGTTTTGAGACAAATAATTGGTCTCAGATTACAATAATGGAGAAGATGAACAGTTTGTCATTTCTCTAATGTGGATTGAAAATAAGTATCAGAATTTAATACAAGTTTATGAAATCAAAAGAAATGTCGATTTTTTTTAGTATAATGTACAAAAAAAAAAAAAAAAAAAAAAATCTGCAGAGTTTCTAGGTTAAGGTGGAAGTATTTGTAAAAGCTTCACCAAAAATCTTAATTTCCTTTCTTGAGAAAATGGCTTCCAATGTTTATATCTTCCAAAGGTAACTGAAACAATGATTTCTATGGGTTGGAGCATAACTATATCTTTTTTTCTTTAGAGAGAGAGAGAGAGAGAGAGAGAGAGAGAGAGAGAGAGAGAAGTACATAAGTAGAAGGTGATCTGAAAATCCCTTTCTCTCTTCAGAGCCAATTTGCAGAGTCCCTTTCTGTGGGAACTCTCTCTCTCTCTCTCTCTCTCTCTCTCTCTCTCTCTCTCTCTCTCGTTTCATTTGTCTCCAGAGAAATTAAAACAACCAGAACTTTCAATCCAGAACTCTACAAAACTGCGATTTATTGTCTTTTTATGGTATTTCATTTATCTAAACCTCATTGTAATTTCTTCCTTTTCAAAACACAATTAGTGTATTAATAGAAAAATTACGTCCATATCATTACAGGAAAATATTTGACCTGAAAGTCAAAAAATTCTTAAGGCGGGAGAAAACTAGATTTGTTGCTTATACAGTATATAAAATTTTGGATTAAGATGAATAATAAAAAACAGTCCGAATGAAAATAAAAAATACGATTTGATAAAATGCAAACCAAAGTTATATACCATCATACAGAACTGATTTGATTATTAAAAGGTTATGTGTATTTCTATGATCAGGTTTTCATCAACAGCATTCTATTCGGACTTGTCTCAAAGTAATCTAGATTAAAATCGAAGTAGACAGTAGTTGTGTATATTGAATTCTAAGTAAGTAAGATGCGTTACATTTTGACTTGAGGTTCATCGTCTAGTTTTTGCCAGTTTTTTTACTCGGTTGGCTAGAGTAGACCAGGCAGGAAATCTCCTCATTTATCCGGACATCAGACCAGCGAAAAGTTGGACTGATTTGTCCCTCCCTCCCTCCCTTGCACTGGCTGCGTTTCATGAAATTCATTATGTAAATTACTGTAAAACATCAGTCAAACTTTCCATATATCTTAATTGTAATGAATTAATAAGAATTTTTAAATTTTGCTCTTCGACCCTTTTGTTTAGTGATCTAATTCCTTAAAGAACGTAGTCATATTTTTCCATGCTTAGACAAAGAGTAATAATTAACATAGAATACCCATTATGTAACATATTTTCCTTGATCTTAGTTCATACTTCATGTTAATGCTCGTATCTTCAAGTAGCAACCAATTGTCAGTAAATCATAAAAAGAAAATATCTTTGTGCATACAATTCTAAACGAGGCAATGTGAGCTCGCGCACACTCACATACATTCAGGGGCACACTGGGATTGTTTGAGTAGTTCAAGGAAATGCGAAAACACATTATCAAGACAACATCCAAACAATTAACCCATTAAACTTCAAGTCAGAGACTCACTGGAACGCGAGGGACCAAAGAGTAATTGAAAGAAAAAGTACTTTTGCTGCAGTGTTTCTTATTCGTATGAGACAATAACACTGTAAGTACAGGAAAATGATTCCAAAACTCATGATATTACTTCAGTAGCTTGCTAAGCAGTTTGAGTGTCCAGAGAATACGACGTCCTCCAGCACGCGAGGAGGGGAGTTTGGGAGGAAAAAGGCAAATAGGACTTCTAATGTGGAGCCAGATTTAAATTGCAGAGGCAATGTAAGAATGACGTCATACTAAGCAGTTACTTAGCAAACTTGGAGAAATAGAAGTTAACGATGGTGCTGAATGTTGAAAAGTCCTTCAATGTCAATTTTTATCCTATTTTGTTCCCTCCTGAACATATTATCTTTTGAGTATTAATTGAATATAAACTAAAAGTGCTCATATATAAAATAACATTACATAATTGGACGTCATATCTATGATGGAAGAATATTTTCAATACCAAAAAGGATAATGGTAATTACAGGTAGGTGAAGAGAATAAAAAGACGAAAGGGAAGAGAGAACACTGATCCTCTTCCCAAGATGGATTCCTCGAAAGGGTTGAGTTTCAACCTCCTCAGTGGAAGAGACGAGGGAATGCATGTTGGGGGGAGGGGGGGATTTCTTGATAAATCCAGAATGGTCGTTTGTTTTAAGCAAGGAATGGGTATGTACGTGGTTGTTGGTAGCCTGGAGTGCATTGTATATATATATATATATATATATATGTGTGTGTGTGTGTGTGTGTGTGTAAAGAGAGAGAGAGAGAGAGAGGAGAGAGAGAGAGAGAGAAGAATGGATAAATGTTATGGTGAACTAATAAAATTAGAAAGACTTGGAAGGGATAATCTGCGTCAATATCATGAAACCATTCACAAGACTCACACACAAATAAACAAACAAACAAACAGACAGACAAAGAGACAAACAAACATCCACATCTCCATCGCCATATCCAATGTCACTGATCCCGAATCCCTGATAAGGACTTGATCACCAAACCAATGAAGATGAAGAAACTGATAAGAATTATTAAATACAAAATCAACATTTACATCATAAAATTATAATTTTAGCGTCACCAATAGATTCTTTGTCAAATTATGTTCCTCAATATTCTTAATTATGTTTGCTATACACCAATTGATGGAATAGAATCTAAATACTTTTACAATTTGTCAATGTAAAACATATTCTGGTTATCATAGACTGCAAATGGAGATTTCATAATTGCAAACTAATGCAATTTACTTCCTATTATAATTCTCAATGCGATAAATATGTTATGATCTATGGAAAAATATAATTTTGAATTCACAGTTTCTGTCCCGAAATTAATGAACAAATGAACGATAGTATATTCATCGATGAATTTTGAAAAACTAATTACGAAACGAAATTTTTATTTCTGATACATAAAGTGTTCTCATTACTGTAATGAATGACACAAATGACTGATCGTTCAATTTGTCTTTCTTTATCGGTATCACTCCAAAGATATAAGAGAGAGAGAGAGAGAGAGAGAGAGAGAGAGAGAGACTTCAGTTTTGGTTAAATGGTGTTGGGGGAAATATCGGTTCCTTCCTTATCATCAATATCATCATTATCATCATCATCATCATTATTATTATTATTATTATTAATGATATTATTAGTATTATTACTTGCAAAGCTACAACCCTAGTTGGAAAAGAGGATGCTATAAGCCCAAGAGCTCCAACAGGGAAAATAGCCCAGTGAGGAAAGGAAATGAAATAAACTACAAGAGATATCTAAGAATAACATTGAAATAAACATTTCCTATATAAACTATAAAAATTTTAACAAAACAAGAGCCAGAGAAATGATATGGACCAAAATTCCTGATTGTACCCTCAAGGAAGAAAACTCTACCCCAAGACAGTGAAAGACCATGGTAGAAAGGCTATGGCACTACCCAAGACTAGAGAATAATAGTTTGATTTTGGAGTGTCCTTCTATTAGAAGAGCTGCTTACCATAGCTAAAGAGTCTCTTTTACCCTTACCAAGAGGAAAGTGGCAGCTGAACAATTACTGTGCAGCAGTTTACCGTTTGAGAAAAGAATTGGTTGGTAATTTCAGCATTGTTAGGTGTATGAGGACAGAGAAGAATGTGTATAGAATAGGCCAGACTATTCGGTGTATGTGATGTGCAGGCAAAGGGTAAAAAAAGAAAAAAATAATGAGCTAAAACCAGATAGAGGGATCCAATGAAATAGGCTACTGGTTGGCCAGTCAAAGAACCCAAATAACCTCTAGCGGTAGTATCTTGACGGGTGGATGGTGCTCTGGCCAACCTACTACCTATAAAATAGGAAGATCATCTGAATTGGGCCTGTTGCTGTGATAGGGATTCTCTCTAGAGTAACTGGACAATGCCTCTATTCCCATAACACATATAACCATATAAACCATTTTGAAAGATCTCTCTGACTCCAGTCACTCTTTCCCCCGGGATAATGTCTTGTAAAAACATATTCTACTCACTGCACAGTACGCAGAGAGAGAGAGAGAGAGAGAGAGAGAGAGAGAGAGAGAGAGAGAGAGAGAGATATCATTTACTCGTAAAGAATAATTTAACATTTAACTGTCGTTTTAAGGCCAAATCCCATCAAGAATCTCTATGAATTTCCATCCCCCTCCCATCTGGACAATCAATATTCTGTACATTTATGACTTTCGACTTCAGATCTTGAAAGAACAACAGAAAAGAGCAGCAACGGATGAAAGGTTATATTAAAGGACATCTTAGTTATGCTTTCAAAAAGAAAATAACCGAACAACCAATAAATACTGCTACATCGTTAATCTATCAAATATGACATAAAAGCAAAAGTAATTGCAATCGAAACAAAGCAACGAAAGAGCAACAACAGCAGTCATGAATGAAAAAAAAAAACAATAATCGAAATCACGCTTTTAAATGCAGCATAATTGATGACAGTACCGAATACTTAAGTCCAGTGTCTACACCATCTATCTTATATATATATAAAAAAAAAGGAAATTCTGCCACAATAAGAAATTTTCCCCTAGAAAACTCATCGTTGTGTCTGCTGAGTTGAAGCCATAAATAAAAGCAATATACTAAAAACAAAACAAATAAAACAGACCGGTCATTTTCGAAATTTCAATCCCCCGTTTTTAATCTTGCTTTAATAAGCGAACGTTATGAATTCTTGAAGAGAAAGTCTGGCCAAATACATAATATAACCAAAAGCATTTCCTTGAATACTTATCTTTCAATAATTTTTCAATTCTAGTTAGGATAAAATAAGATACAGTGATAGCAAATGCCCCTTTTGTTCTCAAACTAATCTCATGACTCTGACTTGATTTAGGAAAAGGAAAAAGGAAAGAAAAATTAATATTGCTTTTACCATGAAAACGTTTTGCTAGAAATTCTATCTCTCTTCATTAGACCTACTAGTGATAAATGGTATTACGAAAGTAATTTAGTGAATAATGAATGACGGGAATTGTAAGAGAAATTTGCAGAAAAAAAAAGATTGGGGGTGGGGGAGCCACCTTAATTTCCTCTTAATTCAACAATAAAAGTTAAATGGATTAATTAGTGTTTGAAAACTTCTCTCTGAAGTATAGGGATAATGAGATTTTAATATCATGAACGTTAGGGAATTAAATCCCCCTTAGTAGAGGTAGGTACCTACTCAGAACTGTTCCACTATTTTTACCTATATTCTGAATAGATAAGGCAATTGAAAAATCATGTCCTAGCATACAAACACATGTATAATATACAGTGTATATATATATATATATATATATATATATATATATATATATATATATATATATATATATATATATATTGTTAGTAATGACAGTCATTACGCCACCTTTTTTCAAATAACAAAAGACCCCGCCAGCAAGCATGGGTCAAAGTGCCACGGGTTTTGGGACCCTACCCAGAGTCTCACCCCCCTCCCACCATCCTATACCAGTCTACTCCCCCTGAGATCTCAATTTAAGCTACCTTCTACGAGTCACGTGACAACATCGAGGTCCCAGGAGAAGGAGGGAAGCGAGCTGTGAAGGAACGGGACACGTGACCAAGCCTGACCAATAGGACAGCGGTCAGGCCAATCCCCCCTACCCGCCCCCCCCCTCAATTGGGGGTCAAGTGGGGTTGATCTACCCAGGGAAAACTGGAGATCCTTCTTCTTATCTCAACTTCCATGAGGATAACATCTCCTCTTCTTCACTCAACCTCCTTGAGGGAAACTCCATCGCTCTTCACCCTCAAGACATCAGGGAGGCAGGACCTCTGTCTACATATCCTTCCATAAGGGAAGGAACTAGAGTCCTTTTACTAAGGTAAGGTGTCTGATTTTGAGATTCTCAATATCCTTACCCAACCTCCCATCCCTTCCTTATCACATCCCATTTTTCCTTATCCTCTAAAGAAATCCTACCCGCTGAACCTTGTATCCTATCCCCTATACCCAGACCACGTGTGCCGTTTAGTCCTAGTTTTAATTAATTCACCCTGCGACAGTGTTGATTCCCATGTGTAAAGTTTAAATCCCTAAGCTTGGCATTTTCATTTAATTTGCTTAAAAGTTTTAACCACACGACTTCATCGTGTTCCCAGCCGGTAGAAGTAAGTGTGCTGATAATAATTCAATTCATTTCCCCCTTCCAGGGAACGTGATTGCTGTGCTGGAGTTTCATCCACGGTCCCCCCCCAAACTCCATCCGAAGCTCCTCGTGGCATAAATTATAATATAATTAATTACCTGTTGTGTTTCTTTTATTAATTTTTATTTAAATGTTATTGTAAATACATAATTTTGTCAGTATCCATTGTATTATTGCTGACTGGTGACCTTTACCATTGTTATCTGTTTTGTTATGGCCCCTGGGTCCCTTAAACAAGGCCGGATTCGAACCAGTGGCCCGTAACAGTATATATATATATATATATATATATATATATATATATATATATATATATATATATATATATATATATGTTGAATCTTTATTCACTATTGTACCTGTGGAAGAAACTATCAATATTATTTTAAACAAATTATTTCCTGAACCTAATACCAATTTTAATGATTTTAATCGCACGTCTTTTAAAAAACTTTTGGAACTAGCGGTGCTGGACACCTCTTTCGTTTTTAATGGTAATTTGTACAAACAACTTGATGGGATGGCTATGGGTTCCACCTTGGGACCCACCTTTGATAATATTTTCATGTGCTCCCTGGAAGAGACCATGCTAGAAAATTGTCCTTTAAGTTATCATCCCTTGTATTATGTTAGGTATGTTGATGACTATCCATACCATGAAATTTGTGTTCATTACTGGCTGTTGCTGCCTTCACCGAATATATATATATATATATATATATATATATATATATATATATATATATATATATATATATATATATATATATTATATATATATATATATATATATATAAGATCTTTTAAGCCATAATATGAGCAAAGTTTGCATTATTTTATATGTAAGTCCTGAAGGAGAGTTTCAAAATGGACTGAACCGATGGTGCCACTTTTGTTGTTTAAACTACATTGAAGTAGAGGTTGTAAAATGGAAACAAACATATTGACCTTACTTCGAGATTTCTTGTATATTATAATATATATATATATATATATATATATATATATATATATATATATATATATATATATATATATATATATATATATATATATATATATATATATATATATATATATATATATATATATATATTCACTTATTTATTTATTTATAATTTGAATAACTAGTAGAGACATAAATGATAAATGTCAATGAACACAATAATATTCTTGTGGGTGTGGATGCTGGTGTGGGTGTGGGTGTGGGTATGGAGGTGTGGGTGTGTGTGGGCGTGGGTGAGGGAAGTTAAAGACATTACTTGACATAAAAGCTAGAAAGAGAAATTATCGTTTTTTTTATCCTAGTCTTTGTTTAATGGATAATTGGGCTCTCCAATTTCAATGATCATTTTGCATGAATTGATAATATCACAAATGTGAGCAGTAAATGGGAAGGGAAGATATTATACAAGAATATGTACAAACACTATTTTGGATCTCTTGCTGCAATCACTTTGCGTCAAAGGTATGCTATATGCCAGCGCTTTAGTGAAGTAGTAAAACTTGTCGTTGTTCAATACTCAACCTTTGATTCAAAATACTCTCAACTTTGATTTTCTTATCAGATTTCTGCGTTTACGAAATCAGAATAAATATAGAACAAATAATACCAAGTTTATTTCCAGGTTACTTTCTTAAACAGATAGTGTAGAAATTTACCCTACAGTTAACTATACCAATCTATCTTAATCAAGAAAAACTTGTTGAAAAGATTTCTTAATTGGAACGATCCTCTTTGCAGGGTGGACAAAAGGATCACCAATTCTTATCTAAGATGATAAAAAGGACTCTTGTGCTTGTTGGCTGATCTCAATGCTCACCTCAGGGAGTAATTACATGCTATTTTCCCTACTACTCGCCATGTCTTAAGTGCTTTGGGCAATACACAACTCTGGTAATTGCTTGGACTTCGTATACATTGACTCTTCTGGAGTTATAACGAGGATGAGTGGTTCTCCTGATGGGACGTCTGATCATGCTTTGCCTTCGTTGGTAATTAAGACTGAGCAGCCTGTCCCGGACGTGTCATACTCTTGTAAGACTATACATAAAATACCAAGTAAATATACACCAAATGTCAAGCAGACTAGAATCACATTTAGAGTGAACTTTTGCAATTGTAAAAAAAGGTTAAGTTCGTTAATCTGTTAATCTTTTTGATGAGGGTCTGGTCAACATATTTGATAAGCGTATCCCTTCTCATGTGCTTAAATACCAAGTGAAAGACAAACAATGGTTCACTGATGAGCTTATTTGGAGAAGCAGGAGGCTTATCACCTTTCGAAGGGTAACAGATCAGATTGACTTTGAATAACTTAACTCCGATATAATCTGTTACTCAGAGATTTTGTGTTTTAATTGAAAATTAATAAAATTTAGCCATAAAAGAAATCCTATCTGGTACAACCCAGGAACACAAGTTGTGGGCTACAGTCTGCTGTCGTTGGTGCAGATTTAACAGTTTCTCCTTTACTTAAACAAGATGGCTCTTCCACTCACTATCCAATGGGATATTCAACCCTTTTGGCTGATGTGTCTGACAATAAATAGATTAATGAGAAACTGGATCTTCCTTATTCTAGTTTCTGACAAGATAAAATAATGTTTGAAACATTTTAGCATTTGCACATAAGGTCATATTTATCTTAGTCCAGCGCAGGCAAAGAGAAATTCCTTTTATATCAAATCCTGGCTTTTCATTGCATGAAATACAAAATTGTCGTTTTGCAAGTCTCTGGCAGTTTGCACAGGAATCCAATTAAACCTACAGCCTCAACACGATCGGTTCCAGGTGAGCTCTGAAATCTCGTTTGGCAAAACCAATGTTAGACATCGCCCTGAAAAGTAAAACCCTTTGCAGATTTATTTTAGGCCGTGAGTCAATTGTTCTCGCCAATTTCAATAGAAGAATAGATTCCAACAGCCTTCGGTGTCCAGCAATAGTAATTGAAATGTGTCATATTCAAAAGGAAAATAATGATTAAATTTAGTTTTGATTGTAAATATGTAGACCACTTTCACTCTTTACAAATTATTCTTTCTCAAGGATATTCTACCACACATTTTATTTTTATATATATATTTTTTTTTTTTTTTTTTTGAGAGAGAGAGAGAGAGAGAGAGAGAGAGAGAGAGAGAGAGAGAGAGAGAGAGAGAGAGAGAGAGAGAGGGGGGAAACTTCAGGCATAAAACCCTTCAGTGTCAATTCTACGTAGCAAATTTATATACTCAAGCCCTTATAATAGGCTGTCTAAGTTGGTTAGTCTAAAGGCTATTCTTGGAAACATAGATAGTTACTGGTGGCACCTGAGTATATATATATATATATATATATATATATATATATATATATATATATATATATATATATATATATATATATATATATATATATATATATATATATATACATATATATATATATATATATATATATATATATATATATATATATATATATATATAAATATGTATATATATATATATATATGCATATATATTTATATATATATATATATATATATATATATATATATATATATATATGTATATATATATATATCCTTACATGGTTCATTTCTTTTCCTTACAGGTTATTTAGACTTACTCTTCTGTTGTCTCTAGTGTTATTCCCATCATCATTCCTCGCTCTTATAGGGTATCAAACGCTGTTTTTCTCGGTTTGGGGATCAAGCATGTTATCAGAGAGAGAGAGGAGAGAGAGAGAGAGAGAGAGAGAGAGAGAGAGAGAGACTTATCAATTGAAATTGATTATTTAATGATTAAGAATAAACAGAATTGTGTTGGTATTACAAACACTTCATCCAAAGCTCTGAAATCCTCTGACCTTTGATAACCCCAAGAGTCAGCTGTTCCTCATCACGTCTCATCTTGCATCCAAGGAATCTCTCCATCTTCCTGAAATATCTAAACTAGTTACACATCTCGGACTTATTTCTAATATTGGATAATTGACAAATCATTAAACTACCGAAGAATAATATTTTGTGTAATTCACAAAGCGAACAAAAATACGTTGGACCAAAAATCCCTTGGACAATTGTTCGTTCGGTGATTTTAGGTGGACAAACAGTCGTTGGAGTAGAGACTGAGGAAGATAATAATTAAGGACTAATGATAGTATGTCCTGATGATGATACTACTAATATTTCCTTTGTGATGTGGTTACGGTGAAACATCTTTTATAATAATAATAATAATAATAATAATAATAATAATAATAATAATAATAATAATAATAATAATAATGTGTCAATAGAGTCCCGAATAGCAATATTTCCATTGAACAAACATTTGCGTCGGTTGTTTTTGTGTTTTCGATGCTTGAAAGAGTAAATTGATTGAAGACTATTTTAAGAATTGAATGAAGCAAACAGCATCCAGGAGGTGTTTGTTGTGATGCTTACCTTAAGCTTTCGAATGTTGTGATGTTGGTAAATAATTAATGAAGAGTCTTTCGGTCGATGGATCTTTGGGGAGTTTTGTATTAAAGGGAGATTTCAGGAGGATTGCGTCATTAAATGGAGAGAGAGAGAGAGAGAGAGAGAGGAGAGAGAGAGAGAGAGAGAGATTATATTCGTTCTTTTTTTACTATGTTAAGTTCTACTTTTCCTTAAGAGTTTAGATTTGCCGAGAACACGAATCTCTCTACATTTAAAAAGGTATGCGGATCATTTTGACTTGGAAGTCTATCGAAGAAGTATTCGGTGTTGACCAAATTCAAAGCAGAATAATCTACACCAAAGGACATTATGAGGATATCACAAGACTGCTCTAAGGATCAGCACAATAGGTCTGGTCAATACTTATATGGAAGACCATTACTGACACTATCGATTAGAGTCAATATGGTGTGAGTAGGGGTTTTGATAGCTAATTATAAAAGGGTAAGCATCTTACATCTTGATGAAACACATCATGTACACAAATAGCAAAGATAATTGATTAATAAGGGTAGAAATATGGATTAAGTAAAGTAATGTATAGGTATTTAGTCAATCTTATATAAATCCTACGTTTTTAGTCAAGAGGACAAAAGGATGTCGAATTGTGAAAGAAAATATGAATGATTTTCCCGTGAATTAAGAGAGGCAGAAACTTGAGGGTGTTGAGATGTCTGCTATAATTCACTCTAGAGCTTTTTGAGATCTAGAAAAATTTAACCCTCCTTTTAGAGAAATAAATGCGATAACGTTGATGAATGAGAAACAGCAGATGGGGAGAGAGAAGAAGAAGAAGAAGAAGAATCCCAGTGCAAAGAAAGAAAGAAAGAAAGAAAGCAGGGATTTTTAAGGCGAGACAAAAAAAGGGATGAGGAGGAAGGATAAGAAGACATCGCCTTGCGAGGATTTGCTAATGAACCATTCTGGACTGACTGATAGAGAGAGAGAGAGAGAGAGAGAGAGAGAGAGAGAGAGAGAGAGAGAGAGAGAGAGAGAGAGAGAAGCTATGGATTCTGTGATATTGGAGATGATAGGTTTTCTTTTTATTGAGGAATTATCTGTATATTTTTTTTTAATCTAAAATTAGGTAAATTGAACTCAACTTTTACTTCTGTGTGGATCTTGTGAGAGTCAATTAATTGAGGTCTCATAACAAAATTCGGACGGGATTTCAAAACAACTATTCTTGACTGTGAATAGGAGAATTGAATTAAAGCCTTCATGGAATAGATATGATCCTTGCTTCTTGAAAGAGAGCAGGCTATAGTCAGTTCTTTTATTCATTCACATGTTAATTCTCTCTCTCTCTATCTCTCTCTCTCTCTCTCTCTCTCTCTCTCTCTCTCTCTCTCTCTCTCTCTCTCTCTCTCTCTCCCAGGCTTATAGAAATAAATACGATAGAGCTTTTTTAAAATATTAATTTTCGTAGATAACAAGATAACAAGAAGAGAATAGACTCTGCTTGGAAAGGACCGGAAGTGATTACCCATTTGGCAGCTCAACAGAAATGAGCAAAGAGATGCGTTTCCAGTTAATAGGAGAGATCAGATCCACATTCCTGGGACGTATTTCACATTCATGATATCAATATCAATGTATTTGATGGGCAATGGTTATTATGATCTGCAGTGATGAGCTTAAAATGAGATGTTGTTTTAGATAATATATTTTCCTTTCATGTGAGGTGGATTTAATATTTTCAAGCAACAGATTTTGATTAAAAATTTGAAAGATTTTGAATAAGTTTACTTTTTTCAAATAAAGATAAATATTCCAGTATTTTATAAATATATATAAATATATATATATGTATATATATATATATATATATATATATATATATATATATATATATATATATACATATATATGTATATATATATATATATATATATATATATACATCTATTATAGCCACGAAAGGAAAAATGAAAAAGACTTGATTGGAGTTAGTACTTTCATCCACTCAGGACATTATCAAACTCAGCAATGAGAATACATATACAAAGACATCGTATTTATACTGGAGAAGGGGACCCAACAGCTGTCAGTTTCTTAATAATTCCGGAGAAGTCAGATTTTAGATAAAAGGATAATACTGGATTAACGGAAAACAGACCTGGGCTTAGATTCAAATTTCTACCTTGAGTATAGGAGATTAAAAATGATTCAACAATATTCCTTTTGAAATAGTCATTTACATGGATTACTTTTTCCGTCTTTGACCAACCAATTCTGTGACTTGACCCTAACCAGTGGGAGGCCAAGGCATTATTAAGAGAACCCCTGGAGACGGCCACCTGATGTTGTTATAATCTGACTGGTATACTTTTTGATGTTTGGCCAACATAAAATAGGTTACACTCTGAACAAGGAATGCTATATATTACATTATTATCATTTCCAGAACTATTCTTAATTAACATGTTTTTTAATGTACAATTATATTCAAACACTACAGCAATGTCTAGTTTTTTCAAAAGGGGTATAACATCTAAAAAACAAACATGAAATGGCAAACAAAGCATATTATTAATTGTTTCCTTTCTCTCTAATTGGACACTATAAAATGTTTTCTTAGCCTTATTCATACATTTTTCTAAGAAATATTTAGGATAACAAAGATCTGTTGCAATTTTTTCTATTTTAGTGAACTCCTCCTCAATGTAATCTGGGCTACAAATTCTCAATGCCCTAAGGTACATGGAGGAAAAATCTGAATGCTTAATATTTTTAGAGTGACCGGAGTAAAAATGTACATATGAAAAATTATTTTTTTCCTCCATGAAATTCAGTGGTATTTGTAATCAATTATTCATTCTTGAAGTGCTGCTGGGAATTAGTATTTAACAGATGTATATATTCTACATCCAGCTGTCTTTGAGGTTATGATAATTAGACACAGAACGCCTTCGTAAATGAGAGATTATACGCCATTCTCTCTCTCTCTCTCTCTCTCTCTCTCTCTCTCTCTCTCTCTCTCTCTCTCTCTCTCTCTCATCAAATAAGATATAAACTACGAAACAATCTTTAATCTATCCATCAACTAATTTGTTTGACCAATTATCGAAGAACTACCGTGTGAGTTCGGTAAAAATATTCATATATTAAAACATTCCGTTAATTATTATCCTCTTAACTAATGTTAATGACTTCGTTATGCTAATGACTATTGTCATTACAAATGTTATCCTAATGAGGGAAACAAAGGATTTTTTTTGTTAAACATCCCCTTAATCGCTGACTCAGAACCGAACTTCATAGTTAGGAATTGCTACGAAGTCAAATTCTGAACTTCCAATAAAATTGAATAAAGTGGATCTCTCTCTCTCTCTCTCTCTCTCTCTCTCTCTCTCTCTCTCTCACAGAGGAAGTTCAACTTCCTTTACGAAAGTTTTGTTTTTAAATCATTAATAGATAATATGGTATGTTTTTTTCTCAAAGGCATAATTACATATATACATATTTCATTTATTCACTGGACTATGTTTCCCTATTGGAGCCCTTGAGCTTATAGCATCCTGATTTTCCAACTAAGGAAGTAGTTCAGCTGCTGCTGCTAATAATAATAATAATAATAATAATAATAATAATAATAATAATAATAATAATAATAGCTCACACATTCAGGAAATTCATGGGTCAGAATTCATGTGTGTTTTTCCCACAGACATTTCGAAGGTAAACATTGTCTGACCTCATGACGCCACAGGCTCTGCAGGGACACTTCTTCTGTTGGTCTGATGTGTGATTGCTAGTAATGCTTTCATTGCCTCGTTATTACTGTTCCCTAGACACCTCAGTGGAAGAGAAATATATATATATATATATATATATATATATATATATATATATATATATATATATATATATATATATATATATATATATATATACATGAGAGAGAGAGAGAGAGAGAGAGAGAGAGAGAGAGAGAGAGAGAGAGAGAGAGAGAGAGAGAGATGTAATCTCAAAACTATTATGATTTAAAATGAATAATTTCACTCTTTTCCAATAAGATAATATATCCCATTACGTATATATATTATCAAAGCCGTTATCAGTGAAAAAAAAAAATCTGTTGAAATAAGACCCAATAAAGTATTTCATATCTGTGATTTACATGAAAATGGTTGCCATCCCTAATGATATATTGAATAACAATTCCTTTATCAAACCTGTAATATCCTGACTTCATTTCTAAGGATTTATGGGCTTGATTCATTTCCTGAAAATATATAAATTGAAGAAATGAAAAGAAGCACAAATTTACCACGAAAAAGTATTAACCCCAATTCACATTCTTTCTAATATTATCTGATATGATAAGTTAGATGATTTTTTCTATATCTTTACAGAACATCAAGTTATCTTGTCCAAGACCTTCATCATTCCAGCCAACAGACAAAGGCTCTTTTACTGTTGGGAGCATTGGCGAGAAGTCGGTGGTAAGAAGAAGGAAAATAAAAGTTTTGAGGTCACCAAGACAATAAAGTTTTTACAAGAGATTTATGGGAACAATGGGGATGTGGTAAGGGGCTAGAGGGGCGGGTAGGGGTCGGGGTTGGGAGGGGTCGGGGGTTGACTCAAAAGTGAATGAGATCATCCGTTAGAGAAGCGGTTGTTGATACCTGCTTTCTCTGACCGTAAAGATGAAATATTCAGAATAGAGAGAGAGAGAGAGAGAGAGAGAG
>NC_090749.1:9904827-9914383 GCF_036898095.1 Palaemon carinicauda
AGAGACAAGGGACAGTGGCATTGCCCTTGCTAGCATAACAATAACCTTGAGATTGACCATATATACATTATGATCAGTGCCCCAGTCCCCTCTCTAGCCAAGCTGGGACCAGGGAGGGCTAGGCAATGGCTGCTAAGGACTCAGCAGGCTCCCCCAAAGTACCCATCCTTAGCTCACAAGGATGGTGAGGTTGAGGACACTAAGAAATTATTGAGCTTGAGCCGGACTCAAACCCAAGTCTAGCGGATCACCAGGCAGGGACGTTTTCAATAGATCACCATGACCCTAACGAGAGAATAACATCTCTGGTATTGTGGGCTGTTAAAACCACAAAATTTCTATGATTTTACGTTAGTTTGAACAGAAAAATCCGCAAATCACAGAAGAATTAGGCAATTGAAGAAAATGGAACATAAAAACTACAAAATAAAAAAAAAATGGTGAAACAATGAAAGAGGAACTCTATTAAAGAAATGAGAGTATAAACAACAATCAACACAATATTCCTGAACACCTACAGTATAACTATTAGCAACAGCTGGAAATATAAACATTCAAAGTCAATTCTGTTTTTGAAGATAACAAAAGTAAAATTCATGTGATTAAAACAAAAAATTTGATTTTTATGTTAAAAGGAATAAAGAAATTAGCACAGCAGAAGTCAACAACATAAAGGTATTTGGTCAGATATTTTATTTGATACAAATAGAACAGACATATAGTGTGGATTTTTTTTTTTTTTTTGTTGGGGGGGGGGATGATCTCTTGGGAAATGCGTTATACCTTAATATGCATGGTGTTTCCTAAAAGGTTTACTAAGAGCTACAGGTGACAAAAGATGGAGGAAAGGCGGGTGGCAGTTGCAACAAATGGAAAGGTCCGTTCATCTTCTCTCTCTCTCTCTCTCTGTATGTGTGTGTGTATCCTCGTTCATAAACACTTGTTTCTAATGACATAATTCATAATTGATATCGTTATAGTTCAAAACGACCATTGGTTTACAACTCGGAAACAATACATACTTATTTGGTTCTTGTTTTTGCTTTTATCTTAGGTGATAACGGCATAGTCTTATTGTTGGCCGCAACTGGGGAGGGCGGGGGGGTGGGGTGGGGGGGGGGGGGGCATTTCAAGTAATAATTTGATAATGAAACGATGACTCATGTTCTAATTGTACTCATGTCAACCTACAATTATACTTATGCTTGCGTCATAGAACCAACTGTTTCAAAATGTATTTATTCTTCTATGTATGTGTGTATGTACAACTATGGAGGAAATGACTTTATACATGATTGTTCCAGCAAATATCATACATCGTTGCATGACCATATATGACCTTGTCTACAAATCAATGCCTTCTACGCATTTATTTAACATCTTCGACTTACCCAATGCATGAAAGAATTGAGCATTCACGTTTAGGATTAATGTTTTGTCAACCCTCCAGTCAAGAGGGTATTCAATAATAATAACGAATATTTATAAAGTGAACACAATAACCTTTAATCCAAGCAACTTGATCCGCCTCTTTTTAAAATTCTGATTTTTTTTTCTATAACTATTTATGTAAATTTTTACTGAATCTTCCACATGATATAAGGATTTTCATTAAAATTTATTATAAATAATTATGAACACAAAAATTAATTCTTAAAACGGTAAATAGCCCAAATTTCCGAAAACACATCATTATGATGATAAAATATTTTCCATCTGATCGCACTCGTCAGGAATTTGCGAAATACTAAATGAACGTTCACTGAGATTGGAGGAAGCCTTTCCTGCTTCATCAGTATTTAATAAGTAAAGAAACTGAATGATAGAATACAGACGTGAAAACTTTATGTTCGTTGACTATAATGAAGATTAATTTATTTAATTTTCTAAAGATTTTGCGGAAAATAGAAGAACTCACAACACTGTTTTCTTTAGTTTCTGTCTTGGCTTTCGAGGGGGACTAAATGAAATCTAATTCTATATCATACCTTTATCAAAGTCTATATGTCAATAAATGTTGCATTTTTAATCCTTCTTATCCTATAATGACCTTTGATCTTTTTCTAATTATGTTTCAGGGGAAAACGCTTATAGTTACGAAAATTATCTCACAAATTTTTAATATCAGATTTAAAGGGAGAAAGAAAAGATAGCAAATTGTGGAAAACTATAGTAATTATAGATTATTTTCTTCATCATTCACATTGGCAATTCAGTTAGAGAGAGAGAGAGAGAGAGAGAGAGAGAGAGAGAGAGAGAGAGAGAGAAATATGGACAGCACATGGTTCTGTTCGCTATTTTCTCTTTTCCGTAGGTTCTGAATGATGCTTATATAAATACCAACAGTATTCTTGCAACTCCAGGTAAAACCAATTCCAAAGAAAATCTTACGGTCTGGCATGAAAAGTTAAATACATACAAAAGACTTGAGTACCAATCATTGGTTGTTACAGTTAACAATTGTGGGTAATCACACCTTTAAAATGGGTCCAGAAATGTAAGTAAATACAAGCTAAAATTAATAAGGTAATCAAATTAAGGAGTTATTTGAACACAAATCAGTCAGTTTAAACATCCAATGCTGCATACAAAAGAATTAAGTGTCATTCATTTGTTGCTGCAGTTAATAGTTCTAGGTAATCACACCTATAAATGGGTACAAAAATGTTAGTAATTACAAGCTAAAAGTAATGAGTTGAATAAATTAACGAGTTACTTAAACACAAATCAGCCAGTTTAAACATCCAATGTTGCATTACCGTTTAGAACAGAAAGCAACACAGTGACCCGTTTTACTAATCATTGGTATTTTGCATAGCTGAAACGCACATACCAGAGCTCAAGAACACCTTCAGGGTAAAATTTTCTGGCTAAAAATGCTTGGTTATAGAATTGCCTTTATTCGTTAAAGGATGCCACAAATATTACGCCCTAGCACATCTCTTTGTCTATCAAATTAGTGTCTTAATCATTCTCCAAAATGGCCAGTTTTCTAGTTTTATGGATGACATGACCAAATGCTCAGTAGTATCCTCTTCCTCCCTATACAAAACACAAAGGGTATCCTTATCATTTCTGTTTCTATAATTTTCTTTTAATAATGTAAGTCGAAATAAGATTCACAATGTAGATAAAAAAGAATAATTAAAAGAAATTCTATCAAAGAGGAAATTTAAATTATTGAGCTTGCAACTTATTACATCATCCTGAAATGGCAACACTGTATTTAGCCTACCTAGATATTTATATACCTGAATCAGTCGAGCCGGTTAATTGATCGTCTCTTGATGATAACTTCCGAAACCTCCTCCATATTGCGAAATCCTTTGTGATTCATTGCTTATCATAAAGAGAACCGGATTTAACTGGGAACTATATTTTGGCTTGATTCCAATTCAAGTAATTTAAGGTCGTGGAAACAATTGGGTTCCTTCCTTCAGTGTATGATGTGTCTCCAATTGATCTACTTGTAAGGAATAATATCTACTTTGAAGTATAAGAAAACCTTAGGATTCTTTTTGAATGAAACCTCTTGCCTACATCGATGTGGTCATTTACTACAAATCGGCTTCACTATTAGTAATAAATGTAAATTATATCTTTTTGTTGTTTGCAATTGGTTTTATACTGAATCTCTTTTCTTTCCTCTCAGTGTCTAGAAATCTTCAAGTTGACTCCAGGGGGAAACTTAATGCCTCTTATTTCGACTTACATCATTGCAAAAGGAATCACTTAACTCCTGTCGGTTAAAGATATCTATATCAACAGCTCTAATGTGAACTTATTTATTAATAAATATAAACTTATCCCAATGCTGCCCTTCAAGATATAAATGATTATAAATTTATCTCTAAGAAATGTGTGTATGGTTAGCAAACAGTGTTTGTTACATCTCTCAGGTTTGTTGAATGTGAGAATGTTGGCGCTCTACTTCTCTAATCCAGGAATTCGGAAATTGGAGCGGGGAGGTTTTCCTGGAATCATTTCCCACACATTAATTTAACTTCTATTTTTTAGTGGTCCTTCAAACTGGATCTGACACCATTGATTTATGGAATCATGAGATTTGAAACTTTGTAAGATCAATCGTAACCTTTCGCAAATTCATCTGGTCATGTCGTCCATAAAACTCGCACAATGGCCATTTTGGAGAATGATTAAGTCCCTACTTTGATAGGCAAAGAGATGTATAAGGACGTAATATTTGTGGAATCCTTTAACAAACAAAGGCAAATCTATAACCAAGCATTTTCAGCCAAAAAGTTCTACCCTGAAGAGTTTTTGAGCTCTAGTATGTGCGTTTTACCAATTCAAAATTCCAATAATTAGTAAAAGGGGTTGATGTGTTGCTTTCTGTTCCAAACGGTAATGCAACATTGGATGTTTAGACTGACTGATTTGTGTTAAAATAACTCGTTATTTTACTTACCTCATTAATTTAAGCTTGTAAATAATTACCTTTCTGTTGACTTTAACAACCAATGAAGGCCAGTTATTTCTTTTATATGTATTTAATTTTTCATGCCAGTCTGGTGTGAATTGGTAATAGTGACTGCTGGTATTTGTATGCTTGCTTGGCAACATTGAGTCTCTAACACTGTACTGGCTTGGCCAACACCTTGCCACTACTTTAAGCCGAATAAAGCCAACGTTCCAGCAACTGTGTTTTGTATTCCATAATTTATTGGGCTTAATATTCACCATGCACAAGTTTCTGAGGCCCAGCCCGATTAACGTGGACCCAGAATCAGCCGAAACGGAGGACAAAAGGATTATGTGGCATGATAACTTTGAGGCATTCTGTGCGGCCATCAACCCGCACTTAAATCCATATAAGTTGGCCTTGCTTCTTGCTCACATATCTTGTAAACTGTTAAAGATAATTAAAAGTGCCACCACATATGCCACTGCCATGAGCCTGTTGAAGGCTAGATTTGTGAAACAAACAAGAAAGGTGTTTGCCATATACAAATTAGCCACTTGCAAGCAACAGAGTGGCGAGACTTAGATGCTTTTTTGGATAGCCTCAAAGGTCTGGCCTCGGAATATAGCTTCACTGATTGTACAGCCGCTCAGGCGGAAGAACTGGCCATCAGAGATTCATACATCACGGGTATGGTATCTAATGCAATCCAACAGAGACTGTTAGAGAGCTTATCCTTGGACTTATCCCCAGCTCTGAAACAAGCCCGTGCACTGGAAATGGCTCTACTGCATTCGGCGTCTTACGCAAGTGAAACCAATACCACAGTGGCAGCATAAATAGATGAACAGGCAAAACCCGAAATGAATCCCAACAGTTTTCTGATCGAAATGAGTGACTCCCCGAATCCAAGTGAGTGTGCTGCCGCCGTCAGCAGTCGGAGGTGCTTCTTTTGTGGAGGATCCTTACTCCCAAAGCCCACTGACCAGCAAAGAAAGGTCATTATGCTCGTGTCTGCAAGTTACAAAGAAAACAATGGAACAATAATGGTGAATCAACTAACTCTAATCTTGTAGCTGGAATAGTCCCAGACAACCTCCCACAGTCCATCCCTGCTTCCATAACAGGGGCCGCTGTGGCTGCAGCTTCTCCTGCACTACCAAGTGTTTAGAGAACTGTCCTACCTGTAGAACTGAATAGAGGCTAGGCCTTGGACAGGCTGGTCGACACTGGAGAATTTAAAAGCTTTATAGATTCCAAAGTAGCTAGGACTATGAACTTAGTGATTTGTTCTTCAGACTGCAACATAACCATGGCTAATGCTAAACAGACAATGAAACTTAACAAGTGTTGCAATTACGATTTAACCGTAAGTGGAAGAGTATACCCTGAGTTCTGTCTGCACTTGATGGATGATTGCGTGGCTCCAGTCGTTTTGGGACATAACTTCCTATAGTTACACAAGCAAGTCAGCGTAGACTTTGGTGGGACGCTACCGCCTTTGGAGCTAAGCATCCAGTAATCTTGTGCTCTGATTGTGGCTCAAATTGAACCGCCAGCCATCTTCGACAATCTGACAGTCAACTGTCTCCCGATACAGGTGAAATCCAGAAGTTATTCCAAAGAGGACTCCGAGTTCATCAACAAAAAAGTAAAAAGGCTGCTAGAGACGGGCATCATCACACCGAGTCGCAGTTCGTTGAAAGCTCAAGTAGTAGTTATTGATCAGTGTGATAAGAAACGATTGGTCATAGATTACTCGCAAACCATAAACAGATTCACCAACCTAATTGCTTATCCTGTTCCAGGGATCACCGAGATGATTGAGAAAATTTCTACTTACCGCTACTTCAGCTCCATAGACTTGAGGGTAGCATATCATCAAATATCATTGAACATGGCTGATCGGAAATTCACGGCGTTCGAATCAGATGTAAGGCTGTTCGAATTCACGGGTTTGCCTTTTGGAGTAATCAACGGGGCTACCTACTTTCAGCAAGTTCTCGATGAAATTATTGGTAAAGAGCAACTAGAGGGTATGTTCGCCTACATAGATGACATCATGGTCTGCGGTCACACACGTGAAGAACCCGACAGAAATCTGAAATGCTTTCAAGAAACGGCATTGAAGTATGGACTCACCATAAATGACAATAAACATGTTTATGCTCAAACATCAATCTCAATTTTGGGCCATGTAGTGAATGATCACCAAGTCCTACCTGACCTGGAGAGAATGCGTCCGTTGCTGGATATAAACCCTCCGGACAGTACCCCTAGCCTCAAAAGAACATTAGGACTCTTATCCCACTATGCGAAGTGGGTACCGAATTTCTCCCAGAAAATTTGACCGTTAGTCGAAGTGAAAACTTTCCTGATGGCCAAATTCGCAGAACAAGCACTCGAAGAACTAAAAACTGAAATATCTCGAGCTTCACTTCCTGCTATGGATGACAAAGCTATCTTTGTAGTCGAAACAGATGCCTCTGCTGACGCTGTTGCAGCCTCATTGACATAAGAAGGAAAACCGGTGGCCTTCTTTTCTCGTGCGCTCTGAATTGGAGAAACGACAATCGGCAGTGGAACGCGAAGTATGTGCTATCCTAGAAGCCATCAAGAAATGGCGACACTTTCTGCTAGGACGTAAATTTAGACTCATAACTGATCAGCAATCGGTGCATTTCATGTTAGACACAAAGAACCATGGCAAAATCAAGAATGAAAATATAATGCGGTGGAGGCTGGAACTGAGTTGTTTCAACTTCGACATCACATACAGACTTGGATCAAAGAACCAAGTAGCAGATGCTTTCTCTCATGCCTCGGGATGTGTGGCTTCACTTACCTGTACTCAAAGAGACAAGCTGACTCAGCTTCAAGAGCACCTGTGTCATCCAGGAATCAGAAGGATGACCCCCATCATAAGACAGAGAAACTTACCCTTTACCATTGAAGAAGCTCGGACTGTCATACGTAAATGTCAAACCTGTGATAAGATCAAACCTAAGCTCTCCTAAGACACAGGAACATTGATAAAAGCTACCAGGTCATTAAACCGTCTGGCTATCGACTTCCAAGGTCCGATGCCATCCACCACAAAGAACAGGTACATTCTCAACATGAGCAACGAGCACAGCAGATTTCCGTTCGCCTTTGCAACAGAAGACACCTCAGCGAGTACCACCATTAAATTTTTGTCTACTCTCTTTTCAGTTTCGGGCCTGCCCCAGTACATTCATTCAGACAGGGGACCTGCTTTCGGGTCGTCAGTGTACCAAAAGTTCCTTCATTATCATGGAGTGGCTACAAGCTACTTGTCTGCATTTAACCCCCGTGGCAATGGCCAGATCGAGAGAGCCAATGGAACTTTGTGGTGCACCATAAGGCTCGCTCTTGCTTCTCTCTCCCTCCCTATAGAAATGTGGGAGGCTGTCTTGGATCAAGCATTACACAGCATGAGGTCCCTTCTGTACGTCGTTACAAACTAAACATCGCATGAGCGCATGTTCCTGCACCCCAAGAAAGCAACATACGGGCAGGCTGCTCCATCGTGGATGACAGAAAATGAGCAAGCTCTTCTAAAGAAAACAGTTAGGAAATCCAAGTACGAACCAGATGTCGAGGAAGTTAGACTCCTGCATGTCAACCTACAATGGGTTTGTGTTACGCACCAAAGTATTCAGTCCAAACACGTAACACGATAAAGGAGGCGTCACATCTTGAACATGCGAGAAAATGGTAAGACTCCCATCAATCAAGGAACCCCCTTTCCCACCTGGAGACCCCAGCCAGAGAACGGAAAGAAGTCGAGTGGATACAGAACAAGTCCAGGGGAGGGAGCTTGCAACTGAACTGCAACAAACCACAGAACCGCTCAGCCCAGGAAAAGCACTGTCGAAAGGAACACCTGCAGAAACGCCAACCTCCGAGGCGCCCCAACGCACAAGTCGCACTAGGCGCTCTCCTGGCTATCTCTCAGATTTTGTCATAGATGAGCGGGAGCAGTAAGGGTAGTAAGAGTCCTTATGTCAATGTGTTCATTTTGACTTAGTAGTTATAAGGCCCATTTTTACCAATGTATTTTTCATGTAAGTGAGATGACTCCAGTTATCGAATAAAATAAGTACTAATGAGTTTGGAATGTGAATATGAAATTTGTAGTGCCAATAAGGTGAGCTTTGTAATGAAAATGCTATGTGAGAATAATTATTGCAATTGCTGTGAAATCTGATTGAATTCATGTTTTGTTATGATGTGAATGTGTACTGTACTGTATATTCTTCTTCTCAGTAGGGGTAAATGTGGTGTGAATTGGTAACTGTGACTGGTGGTGTTTGTGTGCTTGCTAGGCAACATTGAGTCTCTAACACTGTACCGGCTTGGCCAGCACCTTGCCTCAACTTTAAGCCGAATAAAGCCAACGTTCCAGCAACTGTGTTTGGTATTCTACAGCCAGACTGTAGAATTTTCTTTGGAATTGGTTTTACCTGCAGCATCATTCAGAACCTACGGAAATAACAAAAATAGCGAATAGAGCCATTTGCAGTTTATAATCTTCCTATCTATTGTCTCTCGTCTTTATTGACTTAATTGCTTTCTCTCTCTCTCTCTCTCTCTCTCTCTCTCTCTCTCTCTCTCTCTCAATCTAACTAAATTGCCACTGTAGATAAGGAAGAAAAGAATCTGTAATTTCTATAGTTTTCCACTACTCGATAACTTTTCTCTCTCCCCCTAAATCTAATATTAAAAATCTGAGATAGTTTTCGTAAGTATAACTGTTTTTTATGAAATCTTACAACAGAATAGAAGAGCAGATCTTCCTGTTTCCCATCAAACCTATTTAGAAAAAAAACCCAAAGTCATTATAGAATAAGTAGGATCAAATATGCAGCCTTTATTAACATATAGATTTAGATAAAGGAATGATAAAGAAATAGATTTCATTTAGTCCCCCTTGAAAGTCAAGAAAAAAAATGAAAGAAAACTGTGTTACGAGTTCTTTTATTTTCTGCAAAATCTATAGAAAATTGCATTAATTAATCTTCATTATAGTCAACGAGAAAAAGTTTCCACGTTTTTATTCTATCTCACTGGAACGCAAGGGACCAAAACACAGGGAGAAAAACTTATATC
>NC_090749.1:9914883-9952383 GCF_036898095.1 Palaemon carinicauda
TGCATTGTTGTTAAAAAATAACTTAATGGCTAGATCTAATTGGTCACGAAATTAACAAACATATACGGTTATGATATGGTGAGGTTACAATAAGATATTTCATAACAAATATCTTGACAACATTTACTTACAGAACCCGACTATTGTCAATATTAAGGACTTTAAATAGCTAATTATTAAAAAGTTTGTGTTTGCAAGTCATAACAAACAACAGAGCAAGTTATTATCAATACAGGGCCAAATAATAGTACAGTAACTAGGGACCTTGAAAAGCAATTATCACCATTCAAATAGCAATACTTTTTTTTAAGATTTTACTATGGATAAGGTATGATAATAAACATTGGTTAGCGTAGAAACAATCGTGGTACGGCTTATTTGGACCGTGGCTGATTTGCACCAGGCTGATTCAGATCTTCTTTGGCTCTTTCGAACCTCTACTAAGGCTGATTTGGACCTTCATGGTTGGTTGACTCGGACCTTATATAAGCACCTGTTACTGAACGTACATTTAATGTAAAATTAAAGCAAAAGTTATCAGCGTTAAGAAACTTTGGCCTCCGTGGATGAGGAAAAATAACCCAACACAACCCAAAATAACTCATGCTTTACTCCTTCATTAATACAACTATGTTCCCCAGTGAGAAGACTTTGAAAGTCAAACTTTCTTTCATTGCATTAAACAGATGGGTAGCAGAGTCATCCTGAGGTTCACCTAAATCCACAAATTAGTTTTCTAGCTTGCATTTATAAAAATTTTATACCAATATACATAGTTGTTTTGTAGCAATACGATCTGATGTTTCATCTATTATTAGGGAAAAGAGCCTCTTTCTCAATATTCCAAACAATTCTCTCCCATTTTTTTTCTCAAATACTTGTCTAATTATGTTACAAAACATAATAAACAGAGAAGCCAGACTGATGAAAGGTGGCCCACTCCTAGAAATGATCATACCTATCCAAATTGATTTACAATGGCTGCGTATCACAGTCAGAATTGAGTTTAAAATATGTAAAATATTATCAATCAAGTTATCAGAACCGGACGTCATAAGTATCTAAGAGAATTGCTACATATTGTGTAGCCAACAAATTGTGTTGAAACGAAACTAGTTACAGATTGTTTCAAATTATTGGAACACAGATATGTGTCTGCTTTAGGCTCTAGAGCATTTAAATGTGCACCCCTGAGACTATACAATAAGCGCCCACTACACACCTGAAAGACTGAAGATATTATTAAGGCTTTCTAGAGGAAACTAAGACTTTCTTGTTTTCTAAGTACTTCAATAGTGTGGATTTGACAATAAACAAGCAATATGTGGTGTGAAATGCTGAATGCCTTGGAATGCACATGGTAAAATGAGTGTGAAGGTCCTAAAGTAGGGTTCCCCTGCTGTATGGGACCAGCCCTTAAATTAAGTATAATGCGTAATCCTTTGTTTTTGTTAATCATTAAGATTTTGTTAATTACCCAACATGAGGAAATAAACTTAATGTGTATCCCTATTGAACGGAGTATAATTTGGCATGATTACCATAAAATTACCCTAATAATGGCATCACCCCAAACTCCACGCTAAAGAGATCCCAATTACCTTAGTTAAGGGTAATAATTCCTAAAGTGGAAGCCTTGGATTTATAAGCCTCTTTATGTCAAACGTAACTTTGTGTTTGTGTTTGAATCATTCAGAACAGCCTAGCAAATGGTCCGAATGAGCCTTACTAATTATCCGAATCAGCCTAAATACATGGTCTGAATCAGCCAAGAGTAAGGTCCGAATCTGATCCGAATCAGCCACGGTCCGAATAGGCTACGGTCCAAATCAGCCAGCATTTGAAACAATCATTAGCTTGAGTAGACCTTATTCCTACAATCCCAGTTTTAATCACAAAAACTAAACGTAACTGTTGTGATAAAAATCATGGATGTTAGTGTTATGTGAAACCAAATTGTATGCCCCAAACAGCAGGCCATCTTATGTGATCTATGTGAAAGATGGACTCACAAGACATGTCGCACAGTTGAGTGGCTTTCTCATTTTAGTGTTGTTATTTTTTTTAAATATACTCACTCTGTAGACACTATATTAAGGTCTTATTTCTACCTGTATGTATGTATGTATGTATTTATGTATTTATATATGTAATAAAGATGTGATAAAATACGATTGCGATGTTTTCTCTTCTCGAGTAAACCATAAGTACATTTAGTTTTGAACAATTTTAGACATGGAAAAGTAATGAAAACAATTAAAAAATAAGTGATATAGTTGGTATAAATATACATATACTAAAATAGTTACTTCAATTCAAATGTTCTTATAAGTGATATGATCCCTATGTATGTTACACAACTGCATTATACAGAGGAAATATTTGCATCTAGGTGATAAAACAGAAATATACTTTGATGAACATTTACATATACGAATTGAGTATTTCAATGCAGTTTACAAACAAAGAATAATAGAACCAAATAAAAAAAAATCACTTATCTGTATAGATTAAGAAACAAACAGAAACACAGTTAAGAAATGACCAAATTCTCAGATACGAAATGACTACAGACGAACTCATCCGCTAGTTCTGATCGGTTACGAAATGACCATACATATACGGTTATGATATGGCAAAGTTACAAAACTACAGTAATCCACAGAAGCCCAAACCTTAATTAACCTAAACCAGTATACCTTCTTCTTAATTAGCAAACATCATAGTAACTTTAAGCTGCAATTATCATAGTAACTTTGAGCAGTGAATTGGTAAATATATACCAACCTACCTAAGCATGCAATTACTTTTTAGATAATCCATATTTGCTGCAGAAGTTTTTGCAGGTGAGAACTGAGAAATCAAGTTCATTCTGCCCTCACAACTGCTGTAAACATTTACTGGTTAATGCTTCAAATCATCAAAATTTAGCGTTGTCATTATAACTCGCCATTCAAATTAAGGATGTTACTAAACAGATTAAAGCAAGATGCACCCAAATCTAAATTCCTATTGAAACATCTTTATATTTTGATGGAATCTAGAAGGTTTGAAGATTGGCAGACACTGGCTAGGATAGGTGCTAATTTGTTCTATCAAAGAAATATTTGTTAACACAAGATAGCCCAACCTCAGCAAGATGTACCAGCATCAGCATGTCATTAAATAATACAATCAGAGATTGGGTATATATATGTGTATGTATATGGTTTTAACCCTCGTTAATAGTACTGTTTAAGAATCTTAATTTAAGCAACCTTGTACTTACCAATCGACTGGCATCCATGCAACTTTTCCCAGAAATGCTTTATTCTGTATAGAAAAATCCTTTAGTTAATATTCACCAAATAATGGAACCTACAAAGTTAATATTGGTAGTAGTTTTGCCAGGGCACTAGCCATCCATCGAGATACTACTGCTTGAGAGTTATGGGGTGCTTTTGACTGGCCAGACAGTACTTCTCTCTTGTTACGGCTCCTTTTCCGTTTGCCTACACATACACTAAATAGTCTGGCCTATTTATTACAGATACTCCTCTGTCCTCATACAACTGAAAACACTAAGACTACCAAACAATTCTTCTTCACCCAAGGGGTTAACTACTGCACTGTAATTGTTCAGTGGCTACTTTCCTCTTGCTAAGAGTAGAAGGGACTCGGTAAAGTTTTACTGTATTACAGATTCCGATTTTGAAGAGAAAATATATTTTTTTCTGTAGTAAATAACGTGATTTGACCGAATTTGACCTTCATTTCAACTGCAAACAAACAAAACAACTAACTTTAAGTAGCAAAACTGGTTGCTGTTATTACGGATGAAATGAAGGTGAAAACCGGTTAAATCACGTTATTTTCTACAGGAAGACATATATTTTCTGTTAAGATGTTTAAATATAATGTCTACTGTTATGTATATTGTGTTAAAATGTTTAAATATAATCACTTGTTTAATTTCCGTGTCACTTCACTCAAGTATGTACTGCGAACGATAACAATAGCATCGTTACCAATGATACACAGCGTTACCAACGTTACGATGTCAAATGCTACGGTAATATTGCCATAGGTATTTTAAAGATTTTTTCATATACCTTTTTACACAATATATAAAAAGGTACAAAAGGGTACAAAACCTAACAAACCCACCTAACCTAACCTAATCTAGAAGTTCCCAGGTCACAAACCTCACGTATGTACTACGAACGATAACATTAGCATCGTTACCAATGATACACAGTGTTACCAACATTACGGTGGCATTGCTAACGTTAGCAATGCCACGGTAATATTATCATGTGTATTTAAAAGAGTTTTTCCATATACAGCTTACATAAAAAGGTATAAAAAGGGTATAGAACCTAACAAACCCACCTAACCTAACCTAGAAGTTCTCAATATAATGCCTTTTGTTGAATGACTTAACTTTATGACCCGGACGACGAATCTTGCGGCACCCTTATACGCAGTAACAGTATAACACTGTCGTTTCTTTTTGGTTTTAGATATCTTGGTTTGGGTATTAAAGTAATATATGTGAATGTCTCTCCTGTAAAATAGGAAGGAACGGCACTTGGAGCACTGTAAACGTTGAGGTATTACATTGTGTGATTTTAGGAAATTATCAACATTGGATGTCGTATAAAGAAAATCACCATGAAATCTAGCAAATGCTTTTAGGTATGGAATACTGCAGCCTCTACAAGTTTCTATAACTTCCTCCATCGCAAAATACGAAAAAAAAAATCTCACTTGAAATAACGAACACCTGACTAGGGCAAAGGTTTCGAAGGAAAAAAGAATTTAGTGGAAGGGGTATGAATAGACCACTTAAAGAGATAAAGGAAGTGGGTAGGGAAATATTAACTGACAACCCCCTTAGTGCAAACTTCCAATACGTTTGGGTATGTGATTGGTTATGGGGAAAACAACGGAGTCTAGAGGGTGAACATGAATGAACTAGAATGGGAAACTTCTCCAGAGCAAGCATTTATGTGAAATCGGGGTGTAACAAGGTAATAACAAAAGTAATATAGGAAGAAAAAATGGAATGTATGATAAATAATATTTAATGGGAATATAAAATTGGAGATTTTATAAGGTATCGGATAATAAAACGTGTAATGCTGGGGTCAACCGTAATATGTATACGAAGATATTACATAAAAGGAATGGTATAGATGAACTGGATCAAGTAATGGACATGAATAAAGCTGGTGAGGAAGATGAATAGTTACATTTCACGGATAGAAAAAAAGAAATCCTATTGTTGGAGAACGAGCCTCGGTGCAGTTTACAGACAAAGAACAAGAAGGTGGAAACCTGCTATGTACAAATGAACGAACGGGAGTGACTACAACCTGCAAGTAGAATGAGAAAAAATAAATGAAAAACACTGCTAATATTAGCATGTTACGTTAACATTACCACAGATCTACATCACACGTTGGCCGCTCTGGTTACCAAATTTTTTTCATGAGACATAGCCTTTGCAACGGCTCCTCCAAAGTTTATCCAATTATACTGTTTTGTCTTTTCCTTCATTTATTATACATCCAAAATTGTAATGTATAGAAAAAAAGGTTTGTTTTATGATTACATATCATTTCCCTAGTATGTTTTCCCCACCCAAAACCCCGAGTTCCCACTGGGGGTCCCCCACTATTGTAGGATATATATATATATATATATATATATATATATATATATATATATATATATATATATATATATATATATATATATATATATATATATATATATATATATATATATACACACAGTAGGGTCCCGAATTATGCGTGTTCGAATTATGCGATTTCCTATTTATACGGTCAGTAGTTTAAAAAAAAAAATTGTTTCTGCAAAGCTGTTCAAAGTCTGCAAGTCAAGCACTACAAAATATATCAAATCTATTGTCTTTTTGGGTATATTGGTAGCCCTAAATGCAGTGCTTGATAATAAATGTTACCAAACGATATTTATCTTACATTTTATTAACATAATTTCATAATAAATAGCCTATTTAAGGAAAAAATTCCATATCAACAATGAAATCAACTTTTAACTATGTGAACCCAGCTGACAAAATGTAAACAGAATTTTGGTTACATTCTTGGCAATCTTTATCTTTCTATAACCTTTCGATAATTTTAACGGTATTGTTAATGAAGGTATATTCAAGCATTATTTTTATTTAGTATAGAATATATAAAAGCTTTAGTTTTCCCTGTGGGTATTCAAGGTTTTCACACGTAGGCTGGGTTCGTTTATCGGCAGTGAATAGCGTAAATTTCGGTAACAAGTCGGCAATATTTTGTCATCTTCTAAACAGTATAGATTTGCTTTACAATGATTTGTTTTGTATAGTACAAGGTGTAATTATAAAATCCTCTCTCCAAGAGAGAGAGAGAGAGAGAGAGAGAGACTCAAATCTCTCTCTCTCTCTCTCTCTCTCTCTCTCTCTGTATGTGTGTAAGAAATAAAATCTTAGTTCAAATATTACAACCGAGTTTAAGAATTGGATTAACATGACTATTATTAGTTGCGGTGATCATTTCATCGCTTCAAGTGGTACAAGAAACAAATAGATGGCATTCGATTACAACAGCTGATCTCTCTCTCTCTCTCTCTCTCTCTCTCTCTCTCTCTCTCTCTCTCTCTCCGGTATTATACAATGCTTACATATACTGTGGATGAAGAACCCAAAATAGGTTTTATCAAAAAGCGTCAATTAAATATAAAACAAAAATATTATACCGTGTAAATCCATTTCAATCGTAGCTTAAAATATGACAACTGATATCGTCAGCAAACCACTATTTTTAGGAAACTTCACTTTCTCTAGAAAATTGCTATTATTTAAATAGTTAATTGTGCTTTAAGAAAACCCTGTACTTTTGTTTTAAAATTCGGAAATGTTTTATAAATCGAGTATTGCTGACTTATTTTTGTTCAACTTTTGGCTGTGATCAGATCAGCTGATGTCTAGCTCTCGCTTTCAAGAATATGAGCATACGAATACAATAACCAAGCATTGTTTATACCATTTTTTAACTTATTCAAACCATATATACAGTTAATACTACATAAGCACCAATGTCTTATAACCTATCATATTTATTGTTTAGTACATTTAAAACCATCATATCTCTCTCTCTCTCTCTCTCTCTCTCTCTCTCTCTCTCTCTCTCTCTCTCTCTCTCTCTCTCTCTCTCTCTCTCTCTCTCTAACAAATGAAATCTTTGGTGTTTTACAAAGTTCAGTTTTATTAAAAATCAAGCATGATTCAATTTTCCTTACTTCTCCAATCTCGCACCATCTTTATCATATCGAATGGTCTAGCGGTAACCTAATTGTTCGAGGACTTTAAAAACCGGCTTAGGACTTTCTTCTTCTTTTATCTTTTTCCAAATGGTTCCATAATTGAGGTGGGTACAAGTTGACCTATAACTGCAGCTAAGAAAAGTACTTTTGATATGGAAAGGACAATTATCTTTCGTAACAGTTCAGAATTATCGTAAATTACCATACTGTTAATAGCGGCTCTTTGCTATTGTTGATTAAATGCATGAAAAAAAGTTTTCCCGCCTTGCTACGAATTTAGGAATTTATATGGATACGGCAAGTAAGATATTTGTAATAACATAATGTTTACTAAATGCTTTTAATATCAATAGTTAGCACTTTAATCATGTGTGTTTAATACGTTCGTTTGTTTATTATGATCGAAGATGAAGCGTACAGTAAACAAATGGAAGGTTTCTGTTTCAGGTGGTGTCATAGAGGAAAACGTTTTTTCATTCATTTCAAAGTTCTAAAAAAGATTAAGTAGAACAACATTGGTAATAACAAAATCATCATATAAAACTAACCAATACAAAGATGTGTAAATACGTTCGTTTCTTCGTTATGATCAGAGATAAACGTAAACAAAACAATGGTCGTCATTTTTCATTGTGCATTTTGGCGTGTTTAAGAAACTCGTGATATAAAATCTCCTTTATTTTGATAATTTAGGATTTTCAATGATACAACAAAAGCTACTCTATACAGTGATGGTTTTGCTATTCACCAGTTGTGTTATACAATAGATATAACAAACATCAAAATTTGTCTGTATTTTGGGTCGTGTTATAACGAGAAATATACGGTGTTTACACACATCCTGGTTGTAACTTTAACCTTTTTTTCAAGTCATTAGAACTTTAAGGTAAATTAAATGTTTAATTTATTTACCAGAACAATTTGATATTATAAAATGATACAGTATAATACATACAAAGTATTGGAAATGGGTGGTAAACACGTTTAAATAGGCAAGTTGCTGGTTGCCATGGCCCAAATGTAATCATTTCTGTTAGTGGTGTGTTTCGAAATATGCGATTTTCCATTTATACGAGGTCATTGATCGACCAAATTCTAGCATAATTCAGGACCCTACTGTATATATATATATATATATATATATATATATATATATATATATATATATATATATATATATATATATATATATATATATATATATATATATAAACGGATTTTGAGCGAAGCAAAAAATCTATTTTTGGGTGAGATAGCCATGACGTACTGATGGAAGGTTCCTTCAGTAGCTTCCTTGGGTATATTTAACTACAAGGATATTCCCAGAGAATTAAACCACAGGTTATCACAGAATTCTAACTTCTGGTGCGAGTATCCTAAAGGTTTCCCTTTAAGACATCGTATATCAACAGGGGACGCATGTATTAACACGCCACATAGCTATCTGCACCCCATATAGAGTTAACACTTCGATATGGAAAGGTGGAGAATAACTGGGGAGCCGTTCCACAGTTACACTTGTCCGTGGCTACTTTTGGTACTCGAAACGTAAACAAACGGGCGCCATTGCTAAATGACGTCACGTCCGTCCTCATCCTGATGCCAGCTCCTTGCTAATCTCCATGATACAGCAGGACAGGGTGGGGCCTGAAAGGCTGGACTAGAATAGAAGGGGGGGTACATCAGGACGTCATGGCTATCTCACCCAAAAATAGATTTTTCGCTTCGCTCAAAATCCGTTTTTTGGGCTCAAGCCATGACGTCCTGATGGAAGAGTACCAGAGAATCAATGTATCGTGGAAAATTTCCCCTTATTAGAGTAAGTGCCAAGGGCTCCGAATAGAGGTATGTAATGTGACCTCGGTAGAGGTTCCGTGGGGATCCAGCTTCCTGCCCCCCTGGCAGAGAAGTCCCAACGGGCTATACCAAAATTCAAAGTGGTCATCGAAGGGCTACTCACCCTGCGGAGAGTTCGTGAAGGACTCGGAGACAAGACAGAATGGTCAATATTCGTGTAGGAATATTTTCAAGAGTAGACGAGTGATAGTTAATCACTATATTCCATGATTTAGAGAACAATCTGGTCTGGAAGGTATGACGAAGGTAAGTATTCAAGTAGGAATATTACACAGCATGGGTGAGTATATAATACAGAAAATTTATATTATTCTTCTCATTTCAAAGGAAAGGGGTAAATGAAACTATGACAATCATGTATTTCATAGTGGTAATAGGAGTGAAGAGAGACGCACAAGTAATAAAATAGACATTTTATTTCATAAATTGCAGGTTATAGTAATAATAAATGCAATAAAGGATGTAAAGTTAATTTACGATAATAAAAAATGTACATAGAAATTAGAAGACTTCAATCTTGAATCTGAAAGAAATTTCAAATTTAGAAAACACAAGTTCCAGAGGAACGTCAGTCTATATCAAAGAAAAAAAAAAACACATCATGCCCTAGGGCATGTGGCACTCATGTGAAGTCTATGACATTTCACCTTGGTAAGATCAGTCTATTAGAAACACTAAGTGTCCATGAAATCACTATGTATCGCACGAGGGTCAACACAGGCACCCGTAGAGTTAAAGTCCCAAGTAACTCGCTGTTCTATGCAGAGTTAAACGGCAGGTTTCATAACACTACCTGCGGCTACCACGAAATGTTTGACTTCATGCACTTGCTTCGTGTAGTGCTTGAAGAAAACGCACAAAGATTTCCATCCTGTGAAGCTCTTGAGGCTTTCAAAATCAATACTCTAGAAGAAATTCAGAGAAGACGCGACTTTTCTAGGATCGTGACCTGCGGGTGTACTGTCAGGATCCGCTCTGCGAATGAAGTAGGTGATTTTCGCTCTTAGTTGTTTCAGTGATAGATCGCTACCCGATGTTTCTCCTTTGAAGAGTTGACCTCCACCAAAGTCTGAAGTTCTTCGAAGATAGACCTTGAGACTCTCTACTGGACATAGAGAGACATCTTCCTTCAGGGAGCAGATTCTCCAGGGGCCCCATCTCTTGGTGGGTAATTCGTTTTTTGCGAGAAACGTCGGATCAGGGAAGAGGGTAAGTTCTCCTGTATCTGCGAACAGGATATGACCCTCGTCTCTTGATAATGCCACTATTTCGCTGACTCGGGCTCCCGAGGCGAGAGCAAAAAGGAAGATAACTTTCTGAGTCAGGTCCTTGAGAGGGCACGAATCGTTGTCCAAGTTAGAGGCAAAATGGAGCCCCTTGTCCAGGGACCGGGAGATAGGTTTTGGCGGAGGTGCTGGGCGTAGTCTAGCGCATGCCTTTGGTAGTTTATTGAAGATATCGCTGGACAGATCAATCTGGAAGGCGTACAGTAGTGGTCTAGTCAAAGCCGATTTGCAGGTAGAAATCGTGTTGGCTGCTAAGCCTTGTCCATGAAGGTGAATGAAGAAGGACATGCAAAAATCAATGGTGATTTCCGTAGGATTTTTTGCTTTGACGAACGAGACCCACTTTCTCTAGGATGATTCGTATTGCCGTCGTGTGGATTCGGTCTTGTATTCCTCGAGGAAGTCTAGACTTTTCTTCGAGATCCCAAACCTTTTCTTTGCGGCTAGGGAGACAAAATCATGATATGAAGGTCCCTGACTTTCAGTGATGAAGCGAAGACAGTCGACTTCTGTACTTGCTGAGAGAGAACTGGGCCCGGGAGGGGAATCAGCGTGGGCTGCAGCTCTAGGATCAGGGGGTACCAATTGCTCAGGAGCCACTTGGGAGCCACTAGGGCCGCTGTCCCTTTGAAGGTTCTCAGTTTGGAGAGGACTTTCAGCAGAAGGTTGGGGGGAGGGAACAGGTATATCCTGGACCATCTTTTCCAATTCAGTGACATGGCGTCCACTGCTTCTGCTTTGGGGTCCTCGTACGGGGCCACATAACGAGGAAGTTGATTGTTGTCGCTCGTTGCGAAGATATCGATCTGAAGTTCCGGGACTTGGCGAGAGATGAAGGAGAATGATCTTGCGTCTAGAGACCATTCCGACTCTATTGGGTTTGTCCGTGATAGAGCGTCCGCCATCACGTTGCGGAATCCTTGTAAGTGAACTGCAGACAGGTGCCATTTCTTCTTTTCTGCCAGAAGGAAGATTGGAAGAAGTACCTGATTTATCTGGGGCGGTCTCGAGCCCTGACGATTGAGACATCTGACTACCACCGAGTTGTCCGGAGTCAGACGGATGTAGATTGAGGGAGGCGGAGAGAGTTTCTTCAGGGAGAGAAGGACCGCTATGGCCTCCAAGTTGTTGATGTGAAACGTCTTGAATAGGGGAGACCATGTTCCTTGAACCTGTCGTTGGTGGGAATGACCTCCCCAACCCTCCAGCGAAGCGTCCGTGTGGATGTTGAGCGATGGACGTGGGTGTTGAAGAGGAATGGACCTTTTCAGGGCCTTTGCTTCCGACCACGGCTTTAAGAGTAACCGAAGTCTGTTTGGGAGCCGTCTCTTGAGGTCTCTTCGAGCGATGGATGCAGAACGTCTCCAGATTCCCGCGGCATCCTTTAGCTGTGCGCGAAGCACTGGGTTTGTCACAGAGGCGAACTGTAGAGAGCCTAGAACTTATTCCTGCTGTCGTCTTGAGATCCGTTTGGATTTCAGCAGTTTTTTGACAGACCCTGCTATTTCCTTCCTCTTCTTCTTCGAGATGGAAAGGCGGTGTGACTGAAGATCCCAATGGATTCCCAACCATTGGAACTTCTGAGCTGGAGAGAGGCGAGATTTCTCGGTGTTTATCTTGAATCCCAGGTGTTCTAGGAACTGGTTGACTTTGTTGCAGGATCGTACACAATCTTCGGGCGATGTCGCCCAGACCAGCCAGTCGTCTAGGTAAGCCATCACTTGGACGCCGCGAAGGCAGAGCTGTTGAACGATGGCGTCTGCCAGCTTGGTAAAGATCCGTGGGGCCACGTTGAGCCCAAAGGGCATGGCCCTGAAGGCGTAACTTTTCCTTTGGAGTCAAAATCCTAGGCAGGAGGAAGCGTGATGGTTCATTTGAACGTGCCAGTAGGCATCTGCCAGGTCTATAGAGACCGTGTAGGACCCTTGAGGCAGGAGGGTCCTTATTTGTTGAAGAGTCAGCATCTTGAACTTGTTGTTCGCAATGAACTTGTTGAGGGGGGATAAGTCTAGAATGACTCTGAGTTTGTCGGAGTCCTTCTTGGGGATGCAAAATAGTCTCCCTTGGAACCTGGTTGACTTTACCCTTCTTATCACCTTCTTGTTCAAGAGTTCTAGGACGTACTCTTCCAGGAGGGGGGTTGACTGTTGGAAGAATTGCTGGAAGGCTGGAGGTTGTTGTGTCCAGCTCCAGCCTAGTCCCTTCTTGACAATGCTGTGTGCCCAGGGATCGAAGGTCCAACAATCCTGGAATTGGCGGAGTCATCCTCCCACCGGAAGCACTTCATTGCTTCTGGCTTCCCGAGGGTTTGCTACTTTGGCCGCTGGCTCCCCTTCCTCCTCTGCCTCTGGAGGGGCGGCGAGACGCATCTCTGCCTGAACCTCTGTTTGAGCCTCTACCTTTGGGACGAAAGGTAGTGGTTTGCTGCTCAAATGCAGGGGTGAAGACCGGTGACTGCGAGACCATCGGTTGGGTGACCAGCTGAAAGGTCTGTTGTGGCTGAGCTGCCACTTGGGGAGTAGCGGAACCCGGAAACTGCCGTCTCTGTTGACGTTGCTGGGGTTTGGGCTTCTGAGGTTTCCTCTTAGGTTGAGGGCCATCGTCCTGAGAGGATTTCCTTTTCTTCGACATGCCCCACTTATGGAGAAGGTTCCTGTTCTCCGTGGCGGCTTTGTCGGCGATCTCTTTCACTAAGGAGGATGGAAAGAGGTATTTACCCCAGATATTGGAGGAAATCAGCCTCCGGGGTTCGTGTTTCACTGTAGCGTTCGTGAACACGAATTCATGCAGGCTCTGCAAGCCCTAGTGAAGCTGTACAGGTCCTTCATGACAGTCGCCAAATGCGTTTTGGCTAGGACCATGTAGAAGTCCGGAATCCTAGTGTCTCCGGCCATGACTTCAAGCTGTACCTGGAGGGACATTGATGCGGCAAGCCTCTCCTTCGTATCTAGTTCCCTACGAAGGAGGTGATCGTTGAGTTTCGGGAGGTCCTCATTAAACTGGCGACCGGCAACGTCAGGCTCTAACTTCCCCACTGTGAATGTTGACTGGACGTCTTTCCAGTGTCTATCATCAGGGGGAGTAGTCAGGGAGAAGGGCCTGCACTCCTCCAGTACAGGGCAAGGTTTCCCGTCTTCCAATGCTTTCAATGCCGCAGTGAAGGCCTTTTCAATAAAGAGGAAGGTCGCATTGTTCGGTGCGACAAAGGTTGGGTGCTTTTTGCTAAGCCCCGGCATCTTGGAATTGGTGAAGCCCCTACTCTTCATCGTGTTGGCTAGCATAGCCTGGGCCTTCGAGAGATCGAACACAATTACCTTCTTCGGTTCGGTCTCTTATTTAGAGGCGGGTTCGGACCTGAGCCGGACGTAACAGTCCGGATAAGCCTCAAAATTCGGGAAGAACTCCACTTCTTCCAACGCGATCGAGCCGACCTTCTCACTGAAGAAGATCTTGCCCGTGGTGATCAGCATGTGCTCGGCATACCTCCATGGGTTAGTATCCGAGCAAGCAGGGAGGTCCTTAACCGAAATCCGTTTCGGTTGCTTAAAACTTCCTAGGTTAGACCTGAATAGCTCGTGGGTCTCGCGAAGTTTCTTATCCATGAGGGCTTCAAGCATCTTGAAGACCTCCTGAGTGCCTGATGGAAGAGGATCCGGGGTGGCAGACATCAAAGGAAGGGATTCCTCGGTCGGCGTAGGAGTTGGTGCAGGGGTAGGAGTGGGAGCGACCTCATGCTCCGAATCAGGTTATTCCACCTGATCTTCCTCATAGTCGAGCTCCTCGCCCATGAGGTTCCTCTCCGTGTTTCCGACACTTCCGACATACGTTTTGCGTTGTCGGAATCTAGACGGCACTCATGCATGGACTGGGCCATGACAATATCAGGTTCCACCACTATCTGGACGGTGGGAATCTGATCACTGGGGACCACTGAGTCTTTTGATGCCTTCGGAAATAGCAAGGCCCTCAAATCTTCGGTGGCGAGATACGGTCTTGTGGCGTTCTTCTGGAAGCCACGCACCCACTTGCGTAGCTTCTCCCGAGCATTGTCCCTTGCCTCCGCTGAAGGAGGATCGTCGAACGCTTCGACCAGACGACTCTTGCAGACTGTACACTGCTGGGGGTCCCAGAATTTCAGGTCGCCTTTCCTGGCGGCGCAGGGGGCATGGGTCCGACACGCCTTGTCCCCGTAGAAGTCTGGGCGTTTCACTCCGCAAAATTTGCTTACACACTTCATATACTCCTCCTGTAAAAGAAAGAGATCATGAGTATATGGAAGGCATAAGAATGACTTTCATTACTCTAAGATTAAATTTTAAGTAGTCAAAATTTCATCTAACATCAAATAATTCATAAATATTGTAATGTTTGAGAATAGGAGCGGGAAAGGAAGTAGATAGACACATACTTGTGAATCCCGCCCAGTCGGTTACCGTAACCTTATCATTAGGCAATTTCATTTGTGACCGAGGGACACAAAACGGAAATCAACGTGGATCACCGTGGTGGGTAGAAGCTAAGTTTCTAGCAGAGATTGCCTGCGAGGTGTATCAGGGACTAAGACCACTCAGTTCCTTGGGGTAAAAGGGTAATAGGAGACCCCGTATAGATCTAGGTTCCGGCAACCGGCCGTGCTAAGACACACAGAGTATGCTGGAAAATTGTAATGTGCAAGAAGACAGCCCAGCCACTAATTAGGATGGTAAGACCATACCTATATATAGAAGTGGCTAAGCCATCTGGCTACAGTGTAGGACTGTCGGCATGTTGTCGACAGGTAAGAGAAGGGGTGCATGTCCCTTGGCGCCTCCGGAGGGCGCCGGCAGGCCGACGGAAAGCCAGAGGCCGCTCCAGCAGGGTGTAAGGCATCAAGACAGATACATTGAGTATCTAAGCATAATACCAACTTGGCGACCGCCGACACAGCGGCAGAACGCCGGCGGGAGGCGACGGCTGCGGCAGCCCAAGGCTGACGGCTACGTGATCAGTTCATAAGATAATTAAGTATATGGTAGTATACCCAGACCTCCGGTAATCAATGCGGCACGCCGGAGGCCGGCCCGAAGGTCGGACAACCGAAACTAGGTAAGGGAGGGGTGGATCATCGGTTGTATGCCGACGGAAGGCGGCAGCCCCCTGCACACGGAAGGCTGACGACTTATAGGAGGGAGGGTATCTTATGAGAGAGAGTCACCAAAGTGTAGGGCGGTATCGCCGGCAGTAGAGGCCGCAAGGGACCGGCACCAGGGTAGATGGAGAGACAGATAAGGAGGGATTGGAGGGGTAAGACCACATACCCCTCCGGCATCCCTCCGGAGAGAGTGTACACATGATAGGAGTAGATACACCTAGCATCCAATGGCAGGGGGCCGGCTGCCGGCCGGGTTCCAGGGTAACCCAAGGGAGGGTTAGAGTACACTCAAGAGGGGGAACCCCCTGCTGACAAATCGCTGCCAGTGGCTACCCCAATAGGACGCTATGAAGGGTATGTGTACCAGAGAGGCCTGCTCAGCAGGAGAGCAAGATAGCCCTATCACTCCACCTAAGGGAGGAGTTGTAGGACTAGGGACAGATGCGTATAGGCAAGCCTATGTATAGGCTAGCCTACACCAAAGGGATAGGTGGGGAGGGAGAAGAAGAGGGGTCTTTCATAGAGGAGGCTCTGTACAAGAACGGCCACCAAGGAAAGGGAGGACGCCCCCTAGCCTAGGGTAGGTAACCAGAATGAGAACGGTGCAAGAGTACCGTCTCAAACTATAAAAGTACAGAACTAGCCCCCCCCCCCAAGCCTAACCTAGATAAGGAGTGTTAATTCCCAGGCTAGGTAGGTTGAAAGACACATCGCAGGTTGCAGGGAGGGATGAGTAACCCAACCATAAGCAACTGAGGAAGGGCAGAGCCGTTCCTCTTTCTCGGTTGCAACCCTAAGGGGGGATCATTCCCTTAGGATAGACAGAGAAGCGATAGATACTCTGATTGTGGACAAGATTCTCTATATAGAAGGGGAAGTCTGGCCACGCAGAGGGAATGCCCGTAGGCAGGGGATGTAAGGAGCATATAGGGGTTCCTACATTTAGGTTAGGTTAGAAAGGAACGCAATCAAACCGGTCCCCTATATGGTCCCTGAAGGCGAAAACACTTACATCACAGTTAACAGTATGATAAATAATTCAACTATCTTCATAACTTAACCTAGGATCACTGGAATATATCATGCATGAACACAAGTGCTAGGTAATCTAGCCCAGGGGCTAAGCTAGCGATCTAGTAGGGGGTCGAACCACGACCGGATAATAGAGTGTTAACCCTGGAACGGTACGGTGGGTCGTCCGCGACCCCGAGCGTAAAAAAAAAAGAGCTTTTTCTAACGTGACTCACCCCCGTGACTGAATTTGTGGGTGATCGACCTGCAGTAGGTGTCTCGCCTACACGCTCTAGTAGTGTCCAGATGTGCGTTGCTGTAGCTGTACTCCTTCCCCGATTTCTGAGACGCGTCGGGGTCGAGCGCGACCGAGTTTACCCTTCTAGGGTAATTTGCATAATTATCAAAGTTAGTACGTATTATGAAATTGTCGTAGAATGGTGCAAATTGTATAGGTTATCAGTTGTGGGAAGTCTTGGTGGATTGTTTGGCTACCATGTGCATGATTTATTTTTTAGTTAAAATGTCGTTCATCACCACGAGGACCATTTTACCGCGAGTGCCCCTTTTTCATTTTTTTTCATTTTTTTGCCAAGTCATTTTTCCGTAAGATATTGACAAATAGTGTCGTAAAACTTTTGCTTTTTTAGTGTTGGAAAGTGTGTCTAGATGATCTGGCTACCCATGCGTGACTTTGTTTTTGTCAGATACGACGTAGTTATTGGTATATTGGGTATTTAACTGCGGTTGCCAATTTCTGTTTTTTTTCAATATTTGTAAAAATTTACTACGTAGTAAGGAATTGCCGTATATTATTGATTTTTTTTTTCATGTTTATGTGTTAGAAAGTGTGCCTTGATGGTTGGGCTAACACGTGCATGTCTTTTTTTTTATCTGAGATGCCGTATATTAGAATGTTGGGCATTTTACCGTGAGTGCCCCTTTTTCATTTTTTTCATTTTTTTGCCAAGTAATTTTTTCGTAAGATATTGCCAAATAGTGTCGTAAAACTTTTGCTTTTTTAGTGTTGGAAAGTGTGTCTAGATGATCTGGCTACCCATGCGTGACTTTGTTTTTGTCAGATACGACGTAGTTATTGGTATATTTGGGTATTTAACTGCGGTTGCCAATTTCTGTTTTTTTTTCGATATTTGTAAAAATTTACTACGTAGTAAGGAATTGCCGTATATTATTGATTTTTTCTCATGTTTATGTGTTAGAAAGTGTGCCTTGATGGTTGGGCTAACACGTGCATGTCTTTTTTTTTATCTGAGATGCCGTATATTAGAATGTTGGGCATTTTTCCGCGAGTGTCCCTTTTTATTTGTTTTGCATTTTTTTGCTTAGTCATGTTACCGTAAGGAATTGGCAAGTAGTGTCGCAAAACTTATATTTTTATAGTGTTGGAAAGTGTTTCTAGATGATCTGGCTACCCATGCCTATTTTTTTTTAGCCAGATATAGCGTATATATAGGTATGTGTTCGATTTTCCTGTGATTGGCATATTTTCGTTTTTTTCCAATTTCTTTCAAAATTACTACGTACTAAGAAACTATCACAGAGTAATGATTCATTTAGATGTTTATTTGTCGGAAAATGTGCCTTGATGGTTTTCCTAGCACGTGGCTGAAATTTTTTTTTTTTCTGAAATGCGTATAATAAAATGTTGGCCATTTTTCCGCGAGTGCCCCTTTTTATTTGTTTTTCATTTTTTTACTTAGTTATGTTACCGTAAGGAATTGGCAAGAAGTGTCACAAAACTTATATTTCTATAGTGTTGGAAAGTGTTTCTAGATGATCTGGCTACCCATGCCTATCTTTTTTTTTCGCCAGATATGGCGTGTATATAGGTATGTGTTCGATTTTCCTGTGATTGCCATTTTTTCGTTTTTTCCCATTTCTTTCAAAATTACTACGTACTAAGGAACTATCACAGAGTAATGATTCATTTATATGTTTATTTGTCGGAAAATGTGCCTTGATGGTTTGCCTAGCACGTGACTGAATTTTTTTTTTTTTCTGAAATGCCGTATATTAGAATGGCCATTTTTCCGCGAGTGCCCCTTTTTATTTGTTTTGCATTTTTTTGCTTAGTCATGTTACCGTAAGGAATTGGCAAGTAGTGTCGCAAAACTTATAATTCTATAGTTTTGGAAAGTGCTTCTAGATGATCTGGCTACCCATGCCTATCTTTTTTTTAGCCAGATATGGCGTATATATAGGTATGTGTTCGATTTTCCTGTGATTGCCATTTTTTCGTTTTTTCCCATTTCTTTCAAAATTACTACGTACTAAGGAACTATCACAGAGTAATGATTCATTTAGATGTTTATTTGTTGGAAAATTTGCCTTGATGGTTTGCCTAGTACGTGGCTGAAATTTTTCTTTTCCTGAAATGCCGTATATTAGAATGTTAGCCATTTTTCCGCTAGTGCCCCTTTTTATTTGTTTTTCATTTTTTTGCTTAGTCATGTAACCGTAAAGAATTGGCAAGTAGTGTCGCAAAACTTGTATTTTTATAGTGTTGGAAAGTGTTTCTAGATGATCTGGCTACCCATGCCTATCTTTATTTTTAGCCAGATATGGCGTATATATAGGTATGTGTTCGATTTTCCTGCGATTGCCACTTTTTCGTTTTTTCCCATTTCTTTCAAAATTATTACGTACTAAGGAACTATCACAGAGTAATGATTCCTCTAGATGTTTATTTGTCGGAAAATTTTGTTTACTTCTTTTTTGATTGAATATCATCAAATTTTTTTAGCTAAAATATTATATTGTTTTACATTTTTTTTTTCGATTTTATTTCCCTTCAAAAAATTTTTTTTGGGTCAGAATTTCAATTTTATAGTCGTAAAATAATCGACAATTATCCAGCAACCCACCATACAATTTTTATGCATATCCAAGAATAATTAGATTAGTAAATAACACCTTGAAATTGACATACCCTTCTTACATTTCAAGTGGCAGATTAGGAAGTCTGAGTCATTGTGGTTGGCGGCCATTTTGTGGACATATCCGAAGCGTAAGTTGCCCTATCTATATATATTCTTGTTCCCTATAGAATTTGTGATATTTTGGTATATTTTTATCTGCATAAATATCATATTATATATTAAATATATGTATTTTTTTACGAAATTTCTAAGTACTCAAAAAATTACCTTTAGATATGGCCCCTGATATAAATGTAATTTACAAAATAATGAAGATTTTTTTACATATTTCTATTTTAGGATAACATATGTTTATTCCCTAAAAAAATTAGCCACTTCCTAATTCATTTGGGTACCCAAAAAAATTCATGAAATTTGGACAAATTTTTTTGGCCAAAAAAAGTTACCCTTTTTTTTCATTTCAGATCTTCATCTCCATGGGTCTGACTTCATCCAAAATACTTCAAGATGTGTCCTAAACATTCAAGAATCAATTCCTAAAAGGATTTGTGTATATATGTATAAACTTTTTTTATGAATTTTTATGTAAGGTCTTTATTTTTCTACTTAATTTTTTAAAATATTTATAATAAATAGTTTTCTGCAGATGAGTAGTATTTATCTTTACAGTTGTTTTAAGCATTCTTTGAAGTTTTTTTTTTTTGGCAAAAGAAAAAAGGAGGTTACTGCAAAAACCGATTTTTCAAGAATTTTTTTTGGCGTCGGGGTCGCTCGCGTCCGAGTATACCCTTAAAGGGGTGTCTGAGGAGCGTACCTATCCAGGGTTAAAACACGATATATGAAGTTCCTAGCTATGAAGACTAAATAACTAACAATATCAATTAGTTAAGAGGCCTGAAAAGGCTGTTCTGGCTAGCTAAATAAGGCATGCAAGAGAACATCGACGCCATAAAATGGCGTGTCCGGTAGCAGCACAGCTCCGCCACAAATCACAAAATATTACGAAAAGTAGAAGTTACTTTACGGCCAGAGCTTATTTAAACAATACCGGGACCTGGTACTCAACTTTCCAGAAGAAGGCGAGGCTGAAAGTAAAGACATAACGGCGATGCAAGTCGATGAAAATCGCACAAGGGGAAAACCATCTAGAGCAAGGTAGCTACAAGCAGAAGGATGAGGACGGACTTGATGTCATTTAGCAATGGCGCCCGTTTGTTTACGTTTCGAGTACCAAAAGTAACCACGGACGAGTGTAACTGTGGAACGGCTCCCCAGTTATTCTCCACCTTTCCAAATCGAAGTGTTAACTCTATATGGGGTGCAGATAGCTATGTGGCGTGTTAATATAGCGTCCCCTGTTGATATACGATGTCTTAAAGGGAAAGTTTTAGGATACTCGCACCAGAAGTTAGAATTCTGTGATAACCTGTGGTTTAATTCTCTGGGAATATCCTTGTAGTTAAATATACCCAAGGAAGCTACCGAAGGAACCTTCCATCAGGACGTCATCGCTTGAGCCCAAAAATACACATATATACATATACATATATATATATATATATATATATATATATATATATATATATATATATATATATATATATATATATATATATATAGATATACATATAGCCTACATATATATATATATATATATATATATATATATATATATATATATATATATATATATATATATATATATATATATATATATATATGTATGTATATATATATATATATATATGTAAATATATATATATATATATATATATATATATATATATATATATATATATATATATATATATATATATATATATATATATATATTTACATATATATATATATATATATATATATATATATATATAGATATATATATATATATATATATATATATATATATATATATATATATATATATATATATATATATATATACATATAGCCTACATATATATATATATATATATATATATATATATATATATATATATATATATATATATATATATATACATATAGATATATATATATATATATATATATATATACATATATATATATATATATATATATATATATATATATATATATATATATATATATATATATATATATATATATATATATATATATATATATATATATATATATATATATATATATATATATATATATATATATATATATACAGTATATATATATATATATATATATATATATATATATATATATATATATATATATATATATATATATATATATATATATATATCCCTGGATAGGTACGGTGGGTCGTTTGCGACCCCGAGCGTAAAAAAAAAACAGGTTTTTCTCACGTGACTCACCCCTGTGACTGAATTTGTGGGTGATCGACCTGCAGGAGGTGTCTCCCCTACACGCTCTAGTAGTGTCCAGATGTGCATTGCTGTAGCTGTACTCCTTCCCCGATTTCTGAGACGCGTCGGGGTCGTTCGCGTCCGAGTTTACCCTTCTGAGGTAGTTTGCATAATTATCAAAGTTATTACGTATTATGAAATTGTCGTAGAATGGTGCAACTTGTATAGGTTATCAGTTGTGGAAAGTCTTGGTGGATTGTTTGGCTACCATGTGCATGTTTTTTTTTTTAGTTAAAATGTCGTTCATCACCACGAGGACCATTTTACCGCGAGTGCCCCTTTTTCATTTTTTTTCATTTTTTTGCCAAGTCATTTTTCCGTAAGATATTGCCAAATAGTGTCGTAAAACTTTTGCTTGTTTAGTGTTGGAAAGTATGTCTAGATGATCTGGCTACCCATGCATGACTTTGTTTTTGTCAGATACGACGTAGTTATTGGTATATTGGGTATTTAACTGCGGTTACCAATTTCTGTTTTTTTTTTCAATATTTGTAAAAATTACTACGTAGTAAGGAATTGCCGTATATTATTCATTTTTTTTTCATGTATATGTGTTAGAAAATGTGCCTTGATGGTTGGGCTAACACGTGCATGTCTTTTTTTTTATCTGAGATGTCGTATATTAGAATGTCGGGCATTTTACCGCGAGTGTCCCTTTTTAATTTTTTTTAATTTTTTTGCCAAGTCATTTTTCCGTAAGATATTGCGAAATAGTGTCGTAAAACTTTTGCTTTTTTAATGTTGGAAAGTGTGTCTAGATGATCTGGCTACCCATGCGTGATTTTGCTTTTGTCAGATACGACGTAGTTATTGGTATATTGGGTATTTAACTGCGGTTGCCAATTTCTGTTTTTTTTCAATATTTGTAAAAATTTACTACGTAGTAAGGAATTGCCGTATATTATTGATTTTTTTTTCATGTTTATGTGTTAGAAAGTGTGCCTTGATGGTTGGGCTAACACGTGCATGTCTTTTTTTTTTATCTGAGATGCCGTATATTAGAATGTTGGGCATTTTTCCGCGAGTGCCCCTTTTTATTTGTTTTGCATTTTTTTGCTTAGTCATGTTACCGTAAGGAATTGGCAAGTAGTGTCGCAAAACTTATATTTTTATAGTGTTGGAAAGTGTTTCTAGATGATCTGGCTACCCATGCCTAGTTTTTTTTTAGCCAGATATGGTGTATATATAAGTATGTGTTCGATTTTCCTGTGATTGCCATTTTTTCGTTTTTTCCCATTTCTTTCAAAATTACTACGTACTAAGGAACTATCACAGAGTAATATTTCATTTATATGTTTATTTGTCGGAAAATATGCCTTGATGGTTTGCCTAGCACGTGGCTGAAATTTTTTTTTTCTGAAATGCCGTATATTAGAATGGCCATTTTTCCACGAGTGCCCCTTTTTATTTGTTTTGCATTTTTTTGCTTAGTCATGTTACCGTAAGGAATTGGCAAGTAGTGTCGCAAAACTTATATTTTTATAGTGTTGGAAAGTGTTTCTAGATGATCTGGCTACCCATGCCTATCTTTTTTTTAGCCAGATATGGCGTATATATAGGTATGTGTTCGATTTTCCGGTGATTGCCATTTTTTCGTTTTTTCCCAATTCTTTCAAAATTACTACGTACTAAGGAACTATCACAGAGTAATGATTCCTCTAGATGTTTATTTGTCGGAAAATTTTGTTTACTTTTTTTTTTATTGAATATCATCAAATTTTTTTAGCTAAAATATTGTTTTACATTTTTTTTTTTCGATTTTATTTCTCTTCAAAAAAAATATTTTGGGTCAGAATTTTAATTTTATAGTCGTAAAATAATCGACAATTATCCAGCAACCCACCATACAATTTTTATGCATATCCAATAATAATTAGATTAGTAAATAACACCTTGAAATTGACATACCCTTCCTACATTTCAAGTGGCAGATTAGGGAGTCTGAGTCAGTGTGGTTGGCGGCCATTTTGTGGACATATCCGAAGCGTAAGCTGCCCTATCTATATATATTCTTGTTCCCTATAGAATTTGTGATATTTTGGTATATTTTTACCTGCATAAATATCATATTATATATTAAATATATGTATTTTTTTACGAAATTTCCAAGTACTCAAAAAATTACCTTTAGATATGGCCCCTTATATAAATGTAATTTACAAAATAATGAAGATTTTTTTACATATTTCTATTTTAGGATAACATATGTTTATTCCCTAAAAAAATTAGCCACTTCCTATTTCATTTGGGTACCCAAAAAAATTCATGAAATTTGGACAATTTTTTTTGGCCAAAAAAAGTTACCCTTTTTTTCTCATTTCAGATCTTCACCTCCATGGGTCTGACTTCATCCAAAATACATCAAGATGTGTCCTAAACATTCAAGAATCAATTCCTAAAAGGATTTGTGTATATATGTATAAACTTTTTTTTTATGAATTTTTATGTCAGGTCTTTTTTTTTTTCTACTTAATTTTTTAAAATATTTATAATGAATAGTTTTTCTGCAGATGAGTAGTATTTATCTTTACAGTTGTTTTAAGCATTCATTGAAGTTTTTTTTGGCAAAAGAAAAAAGGAGGTTACTGCAAAAACTGATTTTTCAAGAATTTTTTTTGGCGTCGGGGTCGTTCGCGTCCGAGTATACCCTTAAAGGGGTGTCCGAGGACCGTACCTATCCAGGGATATACATATATATATATATATATATATATATATATATATATATATATATATATATATATATATATATATATATATATATATATATATATATATATATGTGTGTATATATATATATATATATATATATATATATATATATATATATATATATATATATATATATATATATATATATATATATATATATATATATATATATATATATATATATATATATATATATATATGTATATGTATATATATATATATATATATATATATATATATATATATATATATATATATATATATATGGAGCCGTTCCAAAGTTACTCTCCTTCGCCACTGCTATGGTACTCGAGATGTAAACAAACGGCCGCCATTCTGTGTGACGTCACATCCGTCATTTATTCCTTGCTTTGTAGCTCCTACCATAACTGGTTTTTCCCGAGAGTGCTTCATTAATCTGTGTTAATCGCTCACCATGTCGCAGACTTCGGCCTCTCCTTATTCATGAAAGTTGAGTACCAGGTTCTAGTATTGTTTAAATAAGCTCTGACTGTAAAAGAACTTTTTTTTTTCTTAGAATCTTGTGTTTTTTGGCAGAGCTGGGCCCTGACCGGAGGTGCCATTTTATGGCGCTACTGTTCGTGTCACATGCTTTAGCCAGTTAGCCAGAACAGCCCTTTCCGGTCTTTTAACTAATTAACATTATTAGTTATCTAGTCTTCATAGCTAGGAATTAATTATATCATGTGTTCGCGTTCTTTTAGGCAACCAGTGCTTGCCAACCCCATACTAGATTGCTAGGATTCCGCAACGTGACGGCGGACACTCTATCAAGGATAAGCCCCATAGAGTCGGAATGGTCTCTAGACACAAGATCATTCTCCTTCATCTCTCGCCAATTCCCGGAACTTCAGATCGATCTCTTCGCGACGAGCGATAACAAACAACTTCCTCAATAAGTGGGCCCTTACGAGGACCCCAATACTGAAGCAGTAGACGCCATGTCCCTGGACTGGAACAGATGGTCGAAGATTTACCTGTTCCCTCCACCCAACCTTCTGCTGAAAGTCCTCTCCAAATTGAGAACCTTCAAAGGGACAGCAGCCCTAGTGGCTCCTAAGTGGCCTTGGAGTAATTGGTATCCCATGGTCCTAGAGCTGCAGCCCAAGCTGATCCCCCTGCCGGGCCCAGTTCTCTCCCAACAGGTACAGAAGTCGAGTGTCTTCGCTTCATCAAAGAAAGTTAAGGACCTTCATCTCATGATTTTCTCTCCCTAGCCGTGAAGAAAAGGTTTGGGATCTCGAAGAATAGTTTGGACTTCCTCGAGGAATACAAAGAAAAGGCTACCAGAAGGCGATATGAATCTTCCTGGAAAAAGTGGGTGTCCTTCGTCAAGGCAAAAAATCCTACGGGAATCACCATAGAATTTTTCATGTCTTTTTTCATTCACCTTCATGGACAAGGCTTAGCGGCCAATACGATTTCTACCTGCAAATCGGCCTTGACTAGACCACTACTGTACGCCTTCCAGATTGACCGGTCCAGCAAAATCTTCAATAAATTACCAAAGGCATGTGCCAGACTTCGTCCAGCACCTCCACCGAGACCTATTTCCTGGTCCCTGGATAAGGTGCTCCATTTTGCCTCTAGCCTGGACAACGATTCTTGCCCTCTGAAAGACCTGACTCAAAAAATTATTTTCCTTTTTGCTCTCGCTTCGGGAGCTTAAGTCAGCGAAATAGTGGCATTATCAAGAGAAGAGGGCCAGATACAGTTCGCAGACACAGGGGAACTTACCCTCTTCCCTGACCCAACGTTTCTCGCAAAGAATGAACTGCCCACCAAGAGATGGGGCCCCTGGAGAATCTGCCCCTGAAGGAAGATGTCTCTCTATGCCCAGTAGAGAGTCTTAAGGTCTATCTTTGAAGAACTTCAGACTTCGGTGGAGGACAACTCTTCAAAGGAGAAACCTCGGGTAGTGACCTGTCAGTAAAACCACTAAAAGCGAAAATCACCTACTTTATTCACAGAGCGGATCCTGACAGTACACCCGCAGATCATGATCCTAGGAAAGTCGCCTCTTCCTTGAATTTCTTCCAAGGAATGGATTTCGAAAGCCCCAGGAGTTTTACGGGCTGGAAATCATCGCGTGTGTTCTTCAAGCACTATGCGAAGCAAGTGCACGAGATAAAGAGGTTTGTGGTAGCCGCAGGTAGTGTGATGAAACCTGCTGCTTAGATCTGCGTAGAACAAGTGAGTTATTTTGGGACTCTAGCTCAACGGGTGCCTGTGTTGACCCTAACGCGATACATAGGCAATTAAAAGGACACTTAGTGTTACTTATAGATTGTTCTTCATTGTGGTAAAATGACATAGAATTTTACATGTGTGCCACATGTTCTTGGACATGAAGTGTTGATTGACTCTAAAAGACTGGCGTTCCCCCGGGAACTTGTGTTTAAAGGCAAATAAATTTTCCTTTTTAGATTCCACATCACCATTTTTACAAGAATTCTATGTCCATCATCTGTTATTGTTACTGTAAATAATTTCTATAATTACTTGCAAATTTTCAAATAAAATTAATTTTATTTGCCATGTGCGTCTCCTTTTGCGTGCATCTCCTTTCGCTCTTATCTTTCATTCAGAAATATATTGATGTTATAGTTTTATTTGCCCCTATCCTATAATCATTTTATGACTATATAACTGTCGCATATTATACGCTCACCTAATGGCATAATATTGTTCCAACAAAAATATTAACCTTTTGATCTGTCCCCGAGACCGGCATGATCTCTCCACCAGGTGAGTACATCTTCATCTGATCACTTCGATATATCCCTCTTGTCCGTCAGGATTTCCCTGCCAGGGGGGCAAGAAGCCAGACCATTATAAAACCTCTGGTAGTGACATCTAAGGTAGATGTCACGGTCACCTGACTATAGGAATATTCTTTGAAGAGCCCGGCACTTGGATTAGGGAAAAACCCATGATGCATTAATTCTCTAGTACACTTCCATCAGGACGACATGGCTTGACCCCAAAATCTATTTTTGGGTGAGATACCCATGTCGTCCTGATGGACCCGCCCGACTGTTCCAGTTCAGCCTACCAGGCCCCTCCCTGATAACTGTATCGCCGAGATAGGTAGAAGCTGTACGCCGGAATAAATGACGGACGTGATGTCACACAGAATGTCGGCCGTTTATTTACATCTCGAGTACCATAGCAGTGGCCAAGGAGAGTAACTTTGGAACAACTCCTCAGTTACCCTGCCACCTTTTCCCCATCGAAGGGTTAATGCTATATGGGGTGCAGATAGCTATGTGGCGTGTTAATGCATGAGTCCCCTGCTGATATACGATATCCTAGAGGGATACCTTTGGGGTACTCGCGCCAGAAGTTAGAATTCTGTGATAAACTTTAATTTAATTCTCTGGGAATATCCACTATAGTCAAATATATCCTTAGGAAGCTACTGGAGGAACCTTCCATCAGGACGACATGGCTATCTCACCCAAAAATAGATTTTTTGCTTTGCTCAAAATCCGTTTTATATATATATATATATATATATATATATATATATATATATATATATATATATATATATATATATATATATATATATATATATATATATATATATGTCTAAATATCTATCTATCTATCTGTATATATATATATATATATATATATATATATATATATATATATATATATATATATATATATGACCCGATCTGGGTCGCATTGGGGTTCCATTAATTTTTGGGAAACAAGATTAGATAGGGATTTCATGCACAAATAATAGCCGAGTTGATAATTTTACACATGCGATATTCTCTTAAGTTTACAAGGGCGCCCTTAATCATGATTACGCTACGTTACTAAGAAAAAGCCCTCAGAAAAATGGTACTCGGTTCGGCACACATCTTGGGACCTGACACTTTCTATCGACCTCCAAAACCAGACTGACCCTATAGGCAATTTCCCCATTGCCCATAGATGGGCATCGCAATGCCTGATCAATGACTGGTTGTTTTGACACGAAAGTCTCATGACAACCAATCGGAGAGGTTTAGGTGACGCCAAGCTTACAACTGTCCTTTTCAAAGTGCCATAGCGTAACCGTCCGTCTCTAACACAGGGAAATCCGTTAACACTAAACCAACTTAGTACTAAACCTAGATCGGTTTATCACTCCCTTCCCAAATTTTACGTCCCGTAAAATTCACACTTATCAGATTTTTTTCACAAAACAATTTTTTTTTCTCTCTCCATTCTTTTTATGAAACTTTTCAAAATTTTTTTTACTGAAACAAAAAACTTCCGTTTCTCTTTACATTGCCGCTGAGTACCATCCTCTTCGGGTGCATGCAGAAATTAAAAATCAAAATCAGAGGGCTGGTTGGCGTGTTACAATTGCAAGTTACACAAAGATGAATGTCATGCTCACAATAGGTCATACAGAAACACAAAATTCAGGTTCAACACATCATCAACGAAATTTGGAGCACAAAATCAGAAAAATAATAATGTTTTACCAACAGTTCCTCCAATGCAATAAAATTTTTATATGAACAGACAAATCATTACATACACAAAACAAAGCAAATTACTAAAATTAAGAGAAATCAAAAAATGAATAACACACAATCCCAGCACTCTGACACATTTACCATTATTAGAAAACCATTTGTAACACATCCTTGACACTGCAACAAGGAGAAAATTCAAACAGTGAATAATAACAAAAGAAAGAAAAATACTTATCAATAACTGAGCAATTTTATTTCTCCTGAAAAACAAAAACATAAGTAATGATGTTCAATTTTCAACCCATGATTAGCAATTACCTGTAACAGCACCGAAAACCTCCACAGAGACAAATATAATTTTTCTCAATACAGTACAACCAAATGGAAAAACACACATAAAACCATTGGTAATAGCAAAATTGGTACCAACACAAAATAATGAAATTTGAACTAATTTCAACATAAACATAAATGCAACAGAAATGTCTCAGTACGATGAATGAAATACTCGTGATATGTTTAGAACAAAACCAAAAAAAAAAAAAACGAAATAATATTTAAAACATCTTTTCACAATACACTTGGAATGAACATACGTAAAAGAAACCGGATTTTTATGACCTCAATCACCTCGTGGTAGATATTATCTCAAGGCCCATGTCCTCTCACACTCTCTGGTACTCGAAAGAGTGCGTGGGTTCGAACCCCATACCTGACACCTTTTAATATGACCTGATCTGGGTCATATTGGGGTTTCATTAATTTCTGGGAAACATGATTAGAGAGGGATTTCATGCATAAATAAAAGCCGAGTTGAAAATTTCACACATGCTGTATTCTCTTAAGTTTACAAGGGCGCCCTTAATTATGATTACGTTACGTTACTAAGAAAAAGCCCTCAGAAAAATGGTACTCAGTTCGGCACACATCTCAGCACCTGACACTCTTTATCGACCTCCAAAACCAGACTGACCCTATAGGCAATTTCCCCATCGCCCATAGATGGGCATCGCGATACCTGATCAATGATTGGTTGTTTTGACACGAAAGTCTCATGACAACCAGTCGGGAGAGGTTTAGGTGACGCCAAGCTTACAACTGTCATTTTCAAAGTGCCATAGCGTAACCGTCCGTCTCTAACAAAGGGAAATCCGTTAACACTAAACCAACACTAAACCACGATCGGTTTATATTATATATATATATATATATATATATATATATATATATATATATATATATATATATATATATATATATATATATATATATATATATATATATATATATATATATATATATATATATATATATATATGTGTGTGTGTGTATATATATATATATATATATATATATATATATATATATATATATATATATATATATATATATATATATATATATATATATATATATATATATATATATATATATATATATATATATATATATGAATATGTATATATACATATATATATACAGGGATACCTCTGGATACGAAAGTTTCTGCTTACGGAAAATTCAGGGTACGAAAAGCGATACAAAGATTTTTATGCCCCGGTATACGAAAAAATTTTCAGGATACGAAAAGCTTACGAGACCCCAACTCGTCGCCGACAGTACAGTACCTTTTTTTTCAGGGTATCAACCCTTAATTTAGGTGTACAGATAACAATACACCTTCACTGATCCAAATGCTTTACATACAGTACCGCATCTTTTATACAGTAGTAAAGAAAACGAACCGTTTTCTTAGGGCTTGGAGGGGATAACTAGGCTATAACTACACTATTTAAAAATCTCATGGTGATTTCTGGAATGGATTAGGCTGTTTTTAACGTTTGGGTTAATTATTGAATGATAGAAATGGCTGAATTGCATGTTTATTACTACAGTTTAGCGTGTTTATGAAAGAAAATTTGTCTTTTCGTAAGGCTTGGAACGGATTAGGCTATTTACATGTAAAACGCGACTCAGGATACAAAAAATTCAGCATACGAAACCGTATCCTGAACGGATTACTTTCATATGCTACAACATCACTGTATATGTATATATATATATATATATATATATATATATATATATATATATATATATATATATATATATATATATATGTGTGTGTGTGTGTATATATATATATATATATATATATATATATATATATATATATATATATATATATATATATATATATATATATATATATATATATATATATATATATATACATTTCTGAAACTATTCATTTGCGACAGGAGCGAGTGTCATTTTCAAAGAAAGCGTAATTTTTTTCTATAGGAAAAAGCATTTTTTTTCCTAGGTTACATTGCCCTTTAATACAGTAAAATAATACCAGGGACTCCTTATCTATGGTAAGCAGCTCTTCTAGGAGGACACTCCAAACCAATCCATTGTTCTCTAGTCATGGGTAGTACCATAGCCTCTATACCATGGTCTTCCACTGTCTTGGGTTAGAGTTCTCTTGCTCAAGGGTACACTCAGGCACACTATTCTATCTAATTTTTCTTCTGCTTGTTTTGTTAAAGATTCTATAGTTTATATAGGAAATATTTATTTTAATGTTACTGTTCTTAACATAATTAATTTTTCCGTTTCCTTTCATCACTGGGCTATTTCCCTGTTGGGGCACCTGGGCTTATAGCATCCCGCTTTTAAAAATAGGGTTGTAGCTTAGCAAATAATAATAATAATAATAATAATGATAATAATAGTAACAATAATAATAGTAATACTAATAATAATAAGGGGGAGTAGGTGGAAGACTTAGGTAATTTAGGCCTAATCAATTTAGGTTACAGGTTTTGAGTATAGTTAGGAATAGGTCGAGCCTATACAGCATACGTAAGTTTCAGAGAAACTTTAGATCTTCATGATACGAGCATACTTATAATAATCTCAAGTAATACAAGTCTTTGTTGATGGGAGAGAGAGAGTCAAGTTACTACCGATTGGGAAGCGAAGCATTATGGGCTGAAAGTCACGGCCAAGACATACTTTTCGCACAGAAAATATAAGTTTTCCTGTAGTAAATAACGTGATTTGACCGAATTTAACCTTCATTTCAACTGCAAACCAACAGAACAGCCAATTGGACTAACTATAAGTAGCCGAGCTGGTTGCTTTAAGTACGGATGAAATGAAGATGAAAACCGGTTATATCACATTATTTTCTACAGGAAAACATATTTCTTGTTAAACTGTTTAGGTATAATGTTTTTTATTAAATATATTTTTCAAAATGATAAAAAATATAATGAGGAGTTCAAATTCCGTGTCAGTTCAATCACGTATGTACTGAGAATAGTAACATTAGCAACGTTACCAATGATACACAGCATTTCCAACGTTATGGTAGGATTGCTACCGTTAGCAATGCTGCGGTAATATTATCATGTGTATTTTAAAGAATTTTTCCCTATAAACTTTACGCAATATATAAAAAAGTACAAAAAAGGTACAAAACCTAACAAACCCACCTAACCTAACCTAGAAGGTCCCAGGTCACAAACCCAATATAATGCCCTTTGATATATATATCATGTTAATCCGTATCACCTCACTCACGTTACGATAGCATTACATATTATGGTTCTTGTTCCGCCATTAGCTCGCTTCGCTCGCATGAAAATAAAACATCAAGCTCGTATGCACTGGCAAGCGGTAATGTTGAGCTGCGCACGCAAACACTAGTAATGTTTCACTAACATTAGTAATGTTACGCTAACATTAGCTACGTTAAATATAATGGTTCTTGTTCCTCGCTTACGATCACAGAAAAATAAAACATCAACCTCGTATGCACTGGCAAGCGGTAATGTTGAGCTTCGCACTCTAACAAAATATAGTAAAACCAATACATTAAAGTTAAAGAAATTGATGACTTACTTTTATGACAGTGACGACGTAACTTGTGGGTCACGGGTGTGTTGTAACTGAGTCTGTGGCGTCTTAACTGCTTTGTCATAGTTTAGTACTGCACTTGGAACACTGTAAAAGTTGGTATATTACATTACGAGATTTAAGAAAATTATCAACATTGGACTTCACCAAAATACTTTCAGGTAGGGATTACTGAAGTCCTTACAATTTTCTAAAACTTCGATCGTAAAATACGCAAAAATACGTCACTTTAACTAACAAAGACCTGACTTGGGCAAAGGTTTCCACAGAAAAGGGTTTGTTGGATGGTGAGGGTAGGGAAATATTAACCCCCCTGTGTAAACTTTACATACGCATGGGTTCGTGATTGGTTAACGGAAAAGGAACGGAGTCTAAAGAATAAACATGAATGAACCAGAATGGGAAACTTGTCCAGAGCAAGTATTTATGTGAAATCTGGTAGTGTCAAGGTAATAACAAAATATGTAAAAGTAAAATAGAAAGATAAAATAGAGTGTATGATAAATAATATTTGATGAGATACGAGAGTATTACATAACTGATCAAGAAATAGACTGGAACAGATCTGGTGGAAAAGACGAATAGTTACATTTCACGATTAGAGAAGAAGAAATCCTATTGGTGGATGAAGAGTCTCTGCGCAGGGAGGCGGGGTTTTTCCGCAGAAGGTCGAAACCTGCTGTGTACAAACAAACGAACGGGAGCAACTGCAACCGGCAAGTAGAATTAGAAAAATTAAATGAAAACACTGATAATGTTAGCCTGTTACGCTATCATTTGATCTACATCACACGTTGGCAGCTCCGGTTACCGTATTTTTTCATGAGACATAGCCTTTGCAACGGCGCCTCCAAAGTTTAACCAGTTATACTGTTTTGTCTTTTCCTCTGTTTATTATATATCCAAAAAGGTAGTGTATAGAGAAGAAAAGGCTTGTTTTACATGTATATATCGTTTCCCCAGTAGGCTATGCTTTCTCCACCGAAAACCCCAAGTTCCCACTGTGGGTCCCCCATTATCGTAGAATATAGATATGTATATAGTTCTGAAACTATTAATTTGTAACAGGGTCGAGTGTCATTTTCGAAGAGAGCGTATATTTCTCTATAAGAAAAAGTAGTTTTTTTCCTAGGTTACATTGCCCTGTAATACAGAAAATAATATCCACATTACTATAGGCTACAATCCATTTTGTTAACATAACTGATAATACACTGAACGTTTACTAACAATAATTATGAGTTTCATGAAGTTCTTATATCATGTTATCACATACTAAAAAATAACAAACCCAAACAAACATAGTATATTACTGGATATGTCCTGCAACCAACAATAATAAGAATAGGGAAGTGGGGAATATGGGGAAAGGAAGAGTACCCCTGGATACAATCCAGATGGGAAAGATTAAGGAAATAAGGAGAAAGAGAAGTACAGCAGGAGAATAAAAGAGAGGGGCAGACCCTCTTGCGATATACCTAGAAGAAGCAGAAGCAGAAAGCTATTTTTTTTCTATAGGAAAAAGTAGTTTTTTTCCTTGGCTACATTGCTCTGTAATACGGTAAAATAATACCAGGGACTCTTTATCTATGGTAAGCAGCTCTTCTAGGAGGACACTACAAAATCAAACCATTATTCTTTGGTCTTGGGTAGTGCCATAGCCTCTGTACCATGGTCTTCCACTGTCCTGGGTTAGAGTTCTCTTGCTTGAGGGTACAATCGGGCACACAATTCTATCTGATTTGTCTGCCTCTTGTTTTGTTAAAGTGTTTATGGTTTAAACAGGAGTTATTTATTTTAGTGTTGTTACTCTTCTTAAAAATCTAATTTTTCCTGGTTTCATTTCTTCACTGGGGTATTTTCTATGTTGGAGCCCCTGGGCTTATATCATTTAGCTTTTCCAACTAGGGTTGTAGCTTAGCAAATAATAATAATAATAATAATAATAATAATAATAATAATAATAATAATATCTAAGAAAGGAACTTATTGTTTAGACAAACAACCAGTTTGTGGCTTATAGTGAAGGCATCTACAACGGTTCAGTTTTCTTTTGTATTGCCGGTGCCAACAAGAACTGTTGGCTATAATCCACAACATCATTGCTTAATCTCAGTTTTAGAGAAGTTTTAGTGGAAACAGTAACCACATTATTGAACGTTCCTCTAAAGTTTAGGAGTTAATTTATTGATACTTTGGAAGTTCAAACTTGGATGGTATAATATTGTATTTTGTAAATATTGTGTGTTGAGCAAAGTTGTAATTATCTGGAGAATCAGGAGATTGCAAAACCAAAGGTTGGAAAGGATGACAGAAGTAAAGATTAAATTGAATCAAAACAGTACCAAAGAATACAGGTAAAATAAAGCAATAAAACTGCCATTTTATTATTTATTATACTTGGCTGTGTAGCTTACGAACTTCCATCCATTCTTAGTTGCATCTGGTCAACGATAAAAGTATTATTAATAAGAGCAGAAACAAAACTTATTATCCTCGTCTGTTGGGAGAATCGAACTCTGGTCTTTCCATGCGAGTCAAAATGACATTGCCACCATACCACAAACACCCTCTTGAAGATAAGTTGCTGTTGTTGTTGGGGTACTAAAGCCAACACTTGTTGTTGGCACGGGCCTTTCCCTTGGTTGGCCCGTATGAAGATAAGAATGCCAGGTGATTTATATCTGCGAGAGAGTTTTGCCTGATCAGCGAGTGACAGTCAGAGATGGAACTTTCCCGGCCAATATCAGTCAGAGTGACTGTGTAATGATGTACTCTTGAACAGCCTTGCCTATTGTTACCTTTTAAGATTTTGTTTTCGTTTTTATAATTATTCGTTAAGAAATTGACTGCATTTTTTGTGAAAAATTTACGAAAAAATGGTGATATTTTACATATATAATTTAAGAAAAAGAATTTAAAGTTCTAGAAAGAGTGGCATAAAGATTATCCAATCATATTGATATTATGAATTCAGTGTTGCCAGGTACGAAGATTTATCCCTAGATTTGGGGAGTTTGGGTGTCTTAAGGGGATATTCTGTAAAATTTCTATGAGGAAGAAACAATGATTGTAAACATTAATATTGTTGCAATTAGTTTTCTTGCACTTGCATGAAGTATAGTGAGTAATTTCTGTATTAGCAAAGCCTACATGATTAGAAGAAAACATATTTTTGGAAATGGGATTTTTTTGGTTGTTGTTGGGGACATTTATCATGAGTTTGGGGATTTTTAGACTAACCCATATGACAACACTGATTATGATGAACATTCAATGAAAAAATTGGTACCAGCTGTGGATTCAAGACAAATCTTTGAGAGACAGAGTTTAAAACTAAGGATTAATATGCAATAAGGAGAAAATCTGGTTTGAACACTTATTCATTGAGTGGAACATTATGTTTTCTTAGAGAGAGAGAAACCACTTCGTTCTTCTCAATGGTACAAGTTGTTCTGACTTCCATCCTCCAACCCCGCCTCATTCCACCTAATTACTTACTAAGAGTATAACCATTGTTTCCCAAGATACCACGATCCCTTTCATATTCAAATCTATTCAATTAAATGTATTCAACCGAATAACTACGTAATAGGTAAATAAATTAAAAGAAATAGTGATCTTATCATAAGGTGTTTATAGTTGTTATAAGCTTAGACAAAATAATTAAGATGAAACCAAAGTTTTCTTCAAACGTAAATTTCGATACAAAATCATATTAATTTCTTGCTAATGTTTTCATAATAGTGAAAACCATCTTAATCTATTGTGATGTAATGACTGATAAGTAATTTTACATTTCATACTTGATTTGTTCTCCATCTTTACAGCATTTATAAGAGATATTGAGCAACGCTTGGTTCTGGAACAAAAGGGTTGGTGGATATCCAGAAAATAATTATGAATTTACATAATTGAGCTTTTTGTGAATGAAATCTGATATAAAAGAAAGGAAAACCATAATATTAATTGCAAAACAGCTTTCGTTTCATTATTACTTACTAAATGTTAAAAAGCAATTGATATATATATATATATATATATATATATATATATATATATATATATATATATATATATATATATATATATATATATATATATATATATATATATATATATATATATATATGTATATATATATATCCCAAAGAGAACTGGATTTTAATGGGATTTCCTTATTTTGTCTTGATTTCAATCCAGGTAATTGTAGGGCCAGTGGCAACAATTGGGTTCCTTCCTTAAGTGTGCGATGCGTGTGCAATTGATCTACTTGCAAGGAATAATATCTACTTTGAAGTATAAGAAAAACCTTATTAAGATTCTTTTTGAATGAAACCTTTCACCTACATCGATGTAGTCTTTTACTACAAATCGGCTTCATTATTAGTAATAGATATAAATTCTCTCTTTTGTTGTTTACAATTGGTTATAAACTGAATC
>NC_090749.1:9959883-9977383 GCF_036898095.1 Palaemon carinicauda
AATTAGCATTCACTTTTAACGTAAATTTGCGTTTTTCCGCCTTGTATTTTTTATGGTTTGAGATTTAATGTTGACAACGTTTGATACTCCAAAGATGTTTCCATTAATTTCTTTATATATATATATATTTTTTTTTAATAGCGAATATAATAATCAGGCTACGTCAGTAACCCCTATGATGCCCACTTACCATATGAGCAAGAGGCAGATAGTGGTGTCTCTTTTCATGAGAGAGAGAGAGAGAGAGAGAGAGAGAGAGAGAGAGAGAGAGAGAGGGGGGGGGGCTATCATTACAGAGTGTAAATTGTCTTTTGTTTTCTCTCCATAGAAACCTTCCAATTCATTGGACTTTGATTACCTGGAGTTGATCTATTGTCGTTTACTTTCTCTTTTGTTCCGCTTTATGAATATTGTGCCTTTGTTTACTCTTGAAAGGGATAATTACGACTTTTAACTCAATTAAGTGACTTATAGGTCTAGCGATATTCAAATACATCTTTACCATAATGTTGTATACTCATATTTTTTTCCTATTTTGTTAATCAAATATTACTATAAGATTCATATTTTCTTTTACGAAATCTTATCACTCTGCAAAGATCATATCAATTGAATTTCATCATCCCAATCACCTGTAGCAACATAACCAAAGTTGAAGATATGGAGTTTTGATGGAATTATTTTTTCCCCTTTTTTTCACGTAGAGTGTTCAACCGGAAGGTCCAGGGAACGGTCAACTGACGAGAGATGATAAAATCTTATTTACTCTTTTACCATATAAGAATGATAAAAAAAAAAAATGAATAAAATCAGTACCACATAAAACATCAAATTATAACTTCATGTAAGTGGCCATACGGAATCAGGGGTTGATTAACGTGACCATAGTTTTTCTCTTGGCCTAAAGTGTTGTGTTGAAACATTATCTCATCTCTACTCTTTTTTTTTTTCGTCAAATTGTCCAATTTTCATCTGGGCAATTCCTTCTATGTGTCCCTCATCCATTCCTTCCTTCCTGGCATTTCATCCCCTCAAGATTCCCCTTCTGACCCAACTGAAGTCGTTGACTGTCACTCTAACGTCTTAAATATATAAAAGCATTTTCTTGTACATGTTCATGGAAACATTTTCAGAAATATTATATAAGGGCTCTAGAGACGTTATGATGAATAACATTTTCTAAAGATGACATTTACGTTTTTAGTTAATATGGTAAATTTGACCAATATTTGATATCTCTTCTGTATTCTTTCAAAAACACAGAAGTATAAGAAGTGGTTTTTATCACCATAGAAGACAACTGGTGAATCAAATATAGAATTGGCGTCATAGAATTAGGAGAGGAACAATCTTCTATTTTGAACATGAAACCAGTTGACACAAAAGTAGTCAAATGCAGATTTTTCCGTGAATCAAATAACTTCAAATGCGAAAACTAAAAAAGAAAAGATATCAAAAGGTGCAATACTTATAACAGGAATATCTAAATACTGAATAATATCGATGGTAAATACAATACTCAAACTAAATAACAAAATGACCTGAGGACATCAGAACAGAGACCTAAAAAAAAAAAAAATCTATGGTACCTTTAACCACATCTCTCCTCCTTCATATTCTCATTACGATAATAATTGATAATGACGTGGTAAAGAAGATAATAATAGAAAGAATAAAAAAGGGAAATAGTCTGGATGATAAAGATAAGAATGATAAGAAGAATACCAGGAGCGAAATAAAGAAATAAGCAGAATGGGAAGGAAGGAAGAGAATAAGGCTGAAAGTATTCCCTCTCCCCTGAGCGTCCGTCCACAAGATCAAAAGACATAATAATCAAATCATTGGTCCAATAAACACATCAGGTGGCCCTAAATCGAGCCCGGTTGGGAATAACAAATGTTATATCTAAAATGTTAATACATCGATATTGTTATTATCGTCATTATTCAGGTCCTTCTACATCATCTTTTCTGGTGTGAAAATTCACACTTGTTAAGTTCTATTCGAAGGCTGAAGAATAACACTCAAGGCACAATTCACATAAGTCTCATTTGAAGACATTTTCAAGGATTACGAGTTAGCCTCTTCCCCTCATCTTGACTTTGCATCAAAATTTATCCAACATCATCACGATTAAGGATATATTTTTCAAGATATAAAATGATTTAATGATAATAGTTCTAGGGAATATATCTCATTTCCATTTCTTGTCAAAGAATGTTTTCTTTTTATGATGTATATTATTTGATACATATAATTAATAGAGAATTTCTGTAAAAAAGGAAAGGTCATCGATTTTTTGTATCCATTGAATTTGGTTCATTACTCTCTATGTGAGATATATTTCGTGGAAACTCTCGGGATTTAATGAAACAAATTTAGACTTTACTTAACAAGGAAATTGGAAACTTGCATTCGACATCGTGATCTAAAAAATGTACTTTACAAACATAATTTGAAAACCTTCAATATCCCAAAGGCCTTTTCTTCCCTCTAGTACCTCTCGGGCTTCATTGTGACCCAGTGCCACTCCCTTCTATCCCCTGATGCCAGATGCGGGATTTTGAACATTGATTCCAAATATATCAAACATTTCTATAGATGGATTGAGGAGATTTCATCACACGGTAACATTGGAAATCTCTCTCTCTCTCTCTCTCTCTCTCTCCACTAAGGATAGATGATATATCACTCTATCGATGGAATGAGATTTCCTCACACGGTAACATTGGAAATCTCTCCTCTCTCTCTCTCTCTCTCTCTCTCTCTCTCTCTCTCTCTCTCTCTCTCTCTCTCTCCACTAAGGATAGATAATATATCACTCTATCGATGGAATGAGGAGATATCCTCACACGGTAACATTGGAAATCTCTCTCTCTCTCTCTCTCTCTCTCTCTCTCTCTCTCTCTCTCTCTCTCTCTCTCTTGGGGCAAACAGTTTTAACGATAATATACGATCTATCTCTTACAGCTGACTTTTTAATTTTTGTCTGAATAGTGAAATTTTTTTGAAAGCCCCAAATTTAGCAGTCAAACTTTTTTTACTTAAAATAGGGGGATTGTGACCCTGCGACCTCTCACCCTAGATCCGTTAGTGACCATGTACAGTGCACGGTACTTATTTAGACAATGCAGAGTGAACGGTACTTATATTATATACACCATGTACAGTCAACGGTACTCATATAGACCATATACAGTAAACAGTACTTATAAGGACCATATACAGTAAATGGTAATAATATAGACCACGCACAGTAAACGGTATTTATAAGGATCATGTTCAGTAAACAGTACTTATATGGACCATATACCGTAAATGGTACTTATATAGACCATGTACAATAAACGGTACTCATATAGACCATGTGCAGTAAACAGTTTTTAAAAAGACCATGTATACTAAATGGTCCTTGTATAGACCATGTGCAGTAAACGGTACTTAATATGGAGCATGTTCAGTAAACGGTACTTAATATGGAGCATGTGCAGTAAACGGTACTTATATGGACCATGTACTGTAAATGGTACTTATATGGACCATGTACTGTAAATGGTACTTATATAGACCATGTACAATAAACGGTACTTATAAAGACCATGTACTGTAAATGGTACTTATATCGACCATGTACAGTAAACAGTACTTATAAGGACCATGTACAGTAAAGGGTCAAGGTTCAGAAATGGTTATTACGTAAACCACAGGTTTAAACTTGAAGAGTTTAAAGTTACAAAGGGGAAAGACTATCAGCTACAGATGGAGACTCAGAGGCAGCTACTAATAGAGGTATAGGGACCTGGATGTATACTGCTACAGACTGTATTAGGACCCAAAATGACTTCTGCTAAACGCATTAAAGTTACTATTCATGGTGAATTATATACAGTTAAAATACACTTCGCTGTATTGAAAGTACAAGAACTGTACACGCAGACTGTACTACTATAGATGCTCATTGAGAAGAAAATCTCCAGAAAAAGGGTTTTCTCTTCAAATACACTACTACATAATACATTCCTAAACACTATTTATACCATTGTGAGCAAATCCTTCGAGTCCATAGGATGATAAAAGTCAAAGTCATTTTGCTGTACTACAGAAATTCTTAGCTGAGATTTTTTTCCTGAAGTGTGAAGAATCTTTTGGAGGATCAATTTTCTGCATTTATTTTTGTTTAATTTGTTTTTCGTTGTTTGTCTAATCACATAGAGAGAGAGAGAGAGAGGAGAGAGAGAGAGAGAGAGAGAGAGAGAGGAGAGAGAGAGAGAGAGAAGATTGGTGTGTTAAGGATAATATAATTTAAAGAAAGTGAAAGTCGAAATATGAGAGAGAGAGAGAGAGAGAGAGAGAGAGAGAGAGAGAGAGAGAGAGAGAGAGGGGGGGAGGGGAATGGTTTGTTAAGGATATTATAATTTGAAGAGCATGTGAGAGAGAGAGAGAGAGAGAGAGAGAGAGAGAGAGAGAGAGAGAGAGAGAGAGAGAGAGAAAGAAGATAATATAAATGCAACATTACTTATTTACAGATGAAAAAATGGATCCTTAAAAGGCCAAAGTCCTTTTAACTCCAAGACATTATGATGTCGTAAATCTCACTCTCGTTCAGGTTGATGTCTCCTGAAGGGTCGTATAAGGTCATCCTTGACCGTGATTTACAATACTGATGCTATTTGAGGCTTCCTTTTTTATCTCGTGTTGTATCTATCATGTTATCAAAGTGAGTGAAACAGACAGACAGAGGTTTTGATGCTACCAATATATTATTGTATTACCAAGATTTATACCAACACGAACTTCATCCAACAACCTACAGAAAATGGAACCAAATTTGTCAATATTCTCTTACTTTCTTGATTACTGATAGATTTACGTGAAGAAAATATTAAAAAGAAAATCTTTGCAGTTATAAAGGAATTTAGATAATTGAAGAATAGTTTGATGTTAGATAAAAAAAAAGGGCAGACACAAAGAATGACCAATTAAAATGGTGTTGGGGAATGTATGAAAAAAAAAAGAAATATGAAAGAAAGCAAAAGAGAAAGTAATGGTGAACAATACTTCCTTTGTGTTTTAATTCTCTAACAAAAGTGTTTTATTTTCACTATTCAAAAGTGCAACGGTAGGATGTGGATAAAATTGTGGCAGTAATATTACATGTTTTCGTATATCCCCATTTTAATACTTGGAATTTTTGGAATTGCTGTTGGAACTGGAGCTTAGGTTGCATCTGGAAGATTTAGGAATGCGTTTAATGACCTTTTGCATTCTAAAAGAGAATTTGAATCAATCTAGAAAAGGAATATTACTTCCTATTCCACATGGCATCGACCAGAGGCTTCATAGAGAAACGCATATCAAGATGATCTGTGATTCCTTGCTCACATTCGTTCAATATAAATCCAATATAGAGAGAATTATAAGCAAGAAAAGAGGAGTAGTTTGGCGTATGAAACAGCATATTCGATCATACACAAAGTGTTTCTTAAGAAAATTATATCTGTAATAGAACGATAACATTTCCCTTTTATCAAATAGCACTCTCTCTCTCTCTCTCTCTCTCTCTCTCTCTCTCTCTCTCTCTCTCTCTCCTTGTTTTTATCATTCCTGCTGGACCTTATAATCCCTTAAAACACGATTGACTGAGGAAGGCAGACTCCATTTTACATACTTGTCAAAATTCTCTTCTTTTTAGTGGTTGATTAATATTGTTAATATCTTAGGGAGAGAAGAAAACATGTGAAAATGAACATTGCAAAAAGGGGCCAATTCATATTAGGAAATAAATAGCAACGGTTTTATCTATTATTGCCATAAATTGATATTCCATTAATCATTAACAAATTGCAAATGGATAAGATTCTGACATTTTCGGAAAAATTAGTACAAATATATATCGTATGAATAATCCTAGTATACTGGTGTCTCTGTATGATGATGTCCTAATGTATTGGTGTCTCAGTATGATGGAGTCCTAGTATACTGGTGTCTCAGTATGATGATGTCCTAGTATATTAATGTCCCAATATAATGATGTCCTAGTATATTGGTGTCTCAGTATGATGATGTCCTAATGCATTGGTGTCTCAGTATGATGGTGTCCTAGTATACTGGTGTCTCAGTATGATGATGTCCTAGTATATTAATGTCCCAATATAATGATGTCCTAGTATATTGGTGTCTCAGCATGATGATATCCTAGTATATTGGTGTCTCAGTATGATGATGTCCTAGTATATTGGTGTCTCAGTATGATGATATCCTAGTATATTGAATGTTCATTTGATGATGTCCTAGTATATTAATGTCCCAATATAATGATGTCCTAGTATATTGATGTCTCAGTATGATGATGTCCTAGTATATTGGTGTCTCAGTATGATGATATCCTAGTATATTGAATGCTCATTTGATGATGTCCTAGTATAATGATATCCCTGAAACAGGGATGTTTGAGGATAGTAATAACTAATAATGATGTTATTAACTTGATTAGTGAAACAGGAGAGTTGAAGAATACTTGGCTTAATAAGGCATAAAATCTCCAAATGTCAAACCAAAACTTCGAATGATAATTTCGTAGTTTCAAATCAGAGGTCTGACAGGCTGAAAATGAAACACTAGCTCAATTACCAACTATGAATTCCAGTGGATTTTCTAATAACCTAATTTGCATCGATATTTGAAATTCCTTAAACAGAACTGAACCATTGATTATCATAGATTATAATTCTGATAGTTCATCGTAAAAGGGAAAAACAATCAAAAGTGGAATGCTATAATTAGGACTAACTTTAGAAATAAGAACAATCGAATATGGCATTGCCTGATCTAAACAAGATGTTGCTTTTGAAAAGTCAAGTGGAGACAATGCTGGTAATATCAGGATTAATTCTCATGATCAGATAATGCGCGATCATAATCATTATGAAAAAGGATAATTGTTCTTCAACATAATCTAAATTGCATTTCATATTGATTTTACATATTAAATACATATAGTAAATGCAATTCAATTTAATTACTATACTTCAAGTAATTAGGTATTCGGATTATAGTCGACATTTGATTTGCCATTTCTTTATACATTTACAGGGTACCATATTGTGGGTACTCTGGTAGAATTATTCCTCTTATGAAAAATTATCGATAATTTTGACGATAAACCCGTTTTCAACACCATCTGTTGTCAACTAAGAGAAACAGCTATTCATTTGTAATCTTTGCGGGAAGAAGGTTGTTAGACAATAGTAATGTTTGTCATATTCACGTAAGTTATAGTTTCATATATATTTTACTATTTCAAATAAATTGACATTCTTTCTCCCCCGAGCCCAGATAATGGAATCGCCCATTATAGACGACACGAATACCCCAACTACCAACAGAAAAGGATATAAAGTATTTAAAAGAACAAATAAAAAACCTTTATGGTCCTTTATCACAGCAAATAGAATACACATCAAGAACTATTGCAAAGCTGACGTTGCTAAAAATACTTAATTTATCATATATTCTTTGATTAAGCGTCATTTGAGGTTTCATAGGTTGGTACTCATGTTTGGTGGATGGCCACTGAAACCGAAGGGGTTCCAGGGTTCCAACAAAAATATGAGATGATGTTCGTCATCATAAACAAATAAATGGTTATTAACATCCTATATCCAAACAAAGACATTCCTTTAATTAAGATATATTATCTTGATGTAACAAGAGAACGTTTGCTGTAATATATTTACTCGAGTTCATCATCTTTTAGGGAATTAGAAGTGGCAGCCCTTGTACTAACTCTGTTATCCTTGGAAACATTACTACGACTATTTCTGGTTTCATGTTGATATAATAATAATAATAATAATAATAATAATAATAATAATAATATATTATTATTATTATTATTATTATTATTATTATTATTAATATATTACTATTGTTTTATCCTTTGATTCTTATATTGTACTATGTTTTATCCTTTGATTCTTATATTGTTTGATCCTGTTCAAATGTTGTATTAGAAAAGGAGGAAAGAAGAGAATGTCTCCCCAAATGTCCGGAATTATTGGACTTAATGGCATTTTACTTTATCAATATTGAATAATTCACTAAAAACGATTAAAGAGTAATGATAACACTAATGATAGTAGCAAAAATAATGACCTTAATAAAAATGATAATAACAGTAATAAGAAAAATACTGAATATTATGAATAATGATGTTAAAAATGAAGATAAGCGTGATGAAAATGAAAATGGTAAAACTACTTCCTTAATCATATAAAAATGAAATGTAACTACCCTATCTCCATCAGGATGCATAGTAGAAATGCTCTCTCTCTCTCTCTCTCTCTCTCTCTCTCCTCTCTCTCCCTCTCTCTCTCTCTAATATTAGGAGAAGACAGAAAACGATAATAATTCAGACTCAAAACTTGCAAATCATGAAGAAATCTGAAGTTTCTTAACACATTACTATTCCTTCCATCCTTCAACTATGGATTTTACGGAATTAATATCATTTTGTTTTCAAATCCCCAAACGATAAATGTTCAAATATGTTGCAACAGCCTACTCTAACACTATGCTATGCAATTCCACTTTGGTTTTAGCAATTCTATGTTTAAGAAAAGTTGATATCGCTTATAGTAACCACCTTGAGAGAGAGAGAGAGAGGAGAAGAGAGAGAGAGAGGAGAAGGAGAGGACAAAGCTACCTAATTTTCACTACTGATTATTATTAGCAAGAGAAATATCATTAAATGGAAGCTACAATCTCAGTTGAAAGATAATCAAAAGGAATAATGAAAAAAAGAAAGAGTCAAGTTGCAAATATCAGTTCAGAGTTAGATGTGAGTAAAAGATTTTTGGAATGAGAACTGTTCTGTAAGAGTAACACTCTCTATTACTCTTTTTTAATCAGGCACATTATAATAAATCCTCAAAGGTTGTTGTTACCCAAATCGTTATACGTTACTCAGATCCTTGTGTGATCCTCCTGTTGGAAGAAATGAGTCTGAATCTAATCCTACTTCGCCTTTGATACTCGCCATAAGAAAACCTTTAATCCTAGGAGAGAGAGAGAGAGAGAGAGAGAGAGAGAGAGAGAGAGAGAGAGAGGTAATTATCTGTTCCCTAGTTTAAAGTTCGGTTATCACAAAAACCTTTGGAGCATGTGATGCTCTTCTTACAATTCTCAATGAAGTACAAGAATAATCCCTTGACTGTAGCCTTGATTTTAATGTTGCCTTTGGCTGTGTTAATCACGAGGCCTTTGTTTACAAACTTTAATAGATTATTGGCTTTTAAGTAACAGAGGGATTCCAGAGTACAATCTTATTCATTCCAGTGGTTAAACCTTTCATAAACGACATGAGAAACAAATATCTATCATATCTCAAACACTGTTTGAGGAAGTCAGTGACAATGGTATTGTAATCAATCAATGTCCCTTCTGGGAGTTGTAGTCTTTTCTTTACTCTCTCTCTCTCTCTCTCTCTCTCTCTCTCTCTCTCTCTCTCTCTGCTCAGACTACTTTTTCATCTACTGCCTCTCACAGGAGACTCCTAAGGTTTCTTTCCTGTTCTTAGACACTGAATCTTATGATGGGGTTGCCAAGCCCAATGCCATAGAGCCATAGACAACTAGAGGGTTAATAAAGCCAATCTCCCAGCGGTGTCTGTCATCCATCGGTGGTAACCCACACATGCGCTGGCCAACCAAAACGCTGCTTGACCTTATTGCTTAAATATAATTTTCTATAAGCGGTAATAACTGTAATTTGATTTCGGTTCCTAACAAGATTTTCTCAAAATTATCGAATTCAGTTTTGAAGGAGAGAGAACTCAAAATACCATGCAATAGAAAATATATTTTAACTGGTACACTCTTCTTGTTTTTCGTTTCATGTCTGGACTTTACTTACTCGTATACTTCCCCTAAAATATAAATAAGATAATTAGTGAAAAATATAGTTTGTGAATTGTAGTTTTTTATTTAAAGAATATCTCACCCTTTTCTGTAAATTACATCTGCAATTAACATCCATTTACTATGGCATACTAAGCTTATGAAAGAGAGAGAGAGAGAGAGAGAGAGAGAGAGAGAGAGAGAGAGAGAGATCATCTCTATATATACAAGAAATAAAGTTTTAATAAAAAAATCCCGACTAAAATATAGAAACAAAAACAATGGAGATGAAACATTGTCTTTCTTAAATAACGAAAAACACACACACCACACACACACACTCTCTCTCTCTCTCTCTCTCTCTCTCTCTCTCTCTCTCTCTCTTTTACCTTTGATATGCTGTGATTCAAACGGTTACAATAATCAATATCTTAATTAGTCTTCACAAAATCCATAACGTTATGCAATTAAAAACTTCCTCCACATTCATACAACATTATTAAACGTATATTTTTGTCATCGCAAAACTAGATTTGCCATCGTAATTATTATCTTGATAACATGAGGCATTGCACGTAATTGAGAAAGGCTTCAGCAACAGATGTGATATCTAATTTGAATATTAGTTAGCAATGTCAGACTTTCCCTAATCAAGAGCAAAAGACAGGAAAGAAGAAGGAAGCGAAGAAGAAGACGATAGGAGGAAAAGGATTTTCTCAAGGCCCTCGATGATATTGTCAAACTTTCGGTTCTAAATTATATTGCCGACGTAAATGCAGTTCAGAAACGCAATAAATAATTCTCGAGGGAAATGTTAAAGAAAGTTATCATTAGACATTTATTATCACAAAAGTTGGAATTCCTTAAACAACTCCGAAAATATCCGGACGGTAATCGTCAAAGGGCCAAAAGAGAAATATATTTTAGAATCAATTAATCTCTCTCATATTAATATCGCAGCTTATAGATACACTTATCTTGTGATAGAGATTGATTGACTCACAAATAATATAGAGGTCAAAAGTGATATCATATTTCCATATCTATGTTAATAAAGTAGAAATGTTACAGAAACTTTGAAATATTTTGAATCTTCTTCAAGAAACTTCCCCATTTTTGTCGGGGTAATCGACTCTGCTTTTTCATTTTACAAGATAGGACGGTATGGGGGGAAGGTCTTGCTAGCCCTCCTCTATTTATCTATCTATCAATCTATCTATCTATATATTAATCTATCTATCTATCTATCTAATGTCACAGGAATCATTATTCTATTGTGTTCCTTCGAAGAAACTAAGCTGAGCCACATTGTTTGTTTAAAGCTTGCAATGCTTTTAATCTTAATTTACTTTTCTAATAATGATCTACACCTAACTATTCATACCTTGCTCATCTACACAGAGGAATACACGATTGGTGGGACGGAGGTGTCACGAATAAAGAAAAGATAGAATTCCTGCACCCAGTGCCTGGCCCCAGTGCAAAATCTCATCTCAATCCTATTCGAAAAATCTCCCTTCTTCCTTCTCAATACTTTTTTAAATATGGCGATGGTGCAATAATTGTCATTTCTGTTCCCCTTTCCCTTTGTAACCAATAATCTTTAATCCATATATTCCCCTTTTCTCATTTTATCCAGTGCGTTTTGTACCCTCCATAGCCTCTCTCAACTAGTCTTTGATTTACCACCAAAACGTGTTTTCTCTCATAATATAGAAAAATGTTTGTAGTTATCATAATTTGGCAATTGCTAAGAGAGAAGCAAAAGAGAGAGAAAAGAGAGAGAAGGAAAAGATGTTTCTGTTCTGGAAGAATTGTAGTACAATTTTCTCTCGTTTCTCCTTTGCTTTTACATTTTCACTTTAAAAATGAGGATATTTTCATTCTTCCCTTTTAAAATGCTCCATCATTATTTGACTGCAATTGTGCAAAGTGTTCACTCTTGTAGAATGACGTTTGACAATTGCTGTTACTTCTATGGTCTGTCATCATCTCATTGAAATAAGATTCTTAGGAGAGAGAGAGAGAGAGAGAGAGAGAGAGAGAGAGAGAGAGAGAGCACCAATGTCTCTGATACACTGGTCAAGTCAGTGAAAATATGATGATATGGAAATGTTATCGTTCTATTACAGATATAATTTTCTTTAGAAACAACGTTTGTTTATGACCGATTATGCTATTTCATACATCGAAATACTCTTCCTTACTTGCTTCTATCTCTCCTTGTACTGGATGATGTATATTGAACAAACGTTAGTATAGAATTACACATTTCTCTAAGAAGACTCTGGTCGATGTTATGTGGGATAAAAAGTAATGATTTGTTTATAGATTTATCCAAATTCTCTTTTAAAAAGCCAAAGGACATTAACCGAATTCCGGAATCTCCTAAATGCAACGAGCAGGCTTTTCCACTCCCAAAACAACAATTCTATGTATTCCAATTATTACATTGGGGCTATACAAAAACATAATATTTCTGCCACCATTTTTTTCAATTCTATAGGGAAAATGAAACCTTTCTGTTGGAGAATGAAAACACAATGGAAGTCTTGTTCGCTATTACTTCCTCTTTTGCTTTCTTTTTATTTTTGCATTGTTTCAATACTTTTGCCAACATCGTTTCAACTGTTCGAGCGTTGTGTCTGCCATTTATTTTTCCTTCTTTTATCCTACACCAAACTTTTCTTCGAATATCTAAATCCCTTTACAAATGCAAAGGTTTTACAAATAGTTGCAAATACCACATAACACTAATTCAGGGAATACAGAGATCTTTGTTAAATGAATGGAAGTTCTAAGTTTAAGACCTACAGATCCAAAAGAAACAATTCTGACATATTATATTGTTTCGGAAATATCTGTGTCTATACTCGTACTTTCACTGAACCTCATTTAATGTCTAAATCTATCCTAATGATTCATCCTCTTGTAAAAGTAAGAGGAAAGTAGTCAGGATTCACTCTCATATTATCATTTTCAAATATATGGTTCCCAAAGCTTCCCATTACATACAAATATTCTTATTGCTTTAATGGATCCAGGGAATTATGTATTTGAGGAAATAATGTCTCTTTGGGGCTATTCTTATGTTTATATGTATTTGTATATTTAAAGTGTGAAGGGAAACTTATTTTATGTAGATATATTTCATGATCTAAAGTAGCGGAAGAGATTTATAAATACAAGTGATAAATATATGAGTAATAGCGCGAAATCAATTTCAACAAAACGGTCATAGAAACAATTCTCTCTCTCTCTCTCTCTCTCTCTCCTCTCTCTCTCTATATATATATATATATATATGTGTGTGTGTGTGTGTGTGTGTGTGTGTGTGTTGTGTGTATAGGTATTATCTGCTGTAATAGAAACTGCAAAAAAGAACCTGGTGAAATAATGATGTTGATATAATACGTGTATAGCTTTTTAGTGTACAGCCGAGGCCTTGGATTAAAGTGTTTTAAACATGATTAGAGCTGTTTGCAGCAATGGTTACGGCCCAAATTCCCTTTGCCTACACATACACTGAATGGTCAGGCCTATTCTTTCCACACTCCCCTTTGTTTTCATACACTGACCACACTGAGATTACTAAACAATTCTTCTTCACCCAAGGGTAGAAGAGACTCTTTAGCTAAGGTAAGCAGCTCTTCTAAGAGAAGGATACTCCAAAATCAAACCATTGTTCTATGGTCTTAGATAGTGCTATAGCCTCTGCACCATGTCTTTCATGGTCTTTGGTTAGAGTTCTCTTGCTTAAGGGTAAACCAAGGCACACTATTCCACCTAATATCTCTTCCTCTTGTTTTTTCTTTTAAAGTTTTTATAGTTTATGTATGAAATATTTATTTTAATGTTTTTACTGTTTTAAAAATATTCTATTTTTTCCTGTTTCCTTTCCTCACTGAGTTATTTGCCCTCTTGGAAGCCCAAGGCTTATAGCATCCTGCTTCTCCAACTAGGGTTATAGCTTAGCAAGTAATAATAATAATAATAATAATAATAATAATAATAATTAAAAGAAAAATAAGTGAGGTCCAGCAATTTTAGCATGTGTCGGGTAGAGAGAGAGAGAGAGAGAGAGAGAGAGAGAGAGAGATCACCATGATATAGCCATCCGAGCTTCTATCACTTTAAATGAACACAAGTAATTAGTTCAAACAAGTAATAGTCATCGAAGAAACTGAATCGAGAGTTTTCGAATTAACCAGCTATTTCTTCCACCACTGTGCCTCCACACAATTCAGCACTGTTGTATCCAAGCGCGGATTGCAATCCAAATTATACAAATCCTCTTGTCTAATCCTTTGCAATCCAACAAAATCCCTTAGATTGAACTTGAGTTGCTTGAACTCCCCCAACTCCAGCAGGTGTCAGTCAATGTCCTTCACGAGAATAACTCTTCTAGAATAGGGTTGAATATTAGACAAGATATCGGAATATGCAGGTAGCTATCTATCTATCTATCAATTTTTCTATTTATCTATCTATCTATCTATTTATTTATCTATCTATTTATATATGTACACTCGAGTACTGCAATGTGATATGGTACCCACACTACCAAAAGGATATTGCACAAATAGAGAGTGTACAAAGGTCCTATACTGCTAGAATAGAAGAAGTTAAGGACCTTGACTACTAGGAAAGACTGCAATTTTTAAAACTATACAGCCTAGAAAGGAGAAGAGAACGGCTACATGATAATACCAGCATGGAAGCAAATATAAGGAATTACTGAAAACATCGTGGAGCTAAAAATATCAGAAAGAGCAACCCGTGGTAAATTATTAGTGCCAAAAATATATCAGGAAAACTAAGGAAGGCGCACAGGACATTAATCCACTACGCAGTAGCATCAATAATGCAGCGACTATTTAATGAGATGCCAGCTCATCTAAGAAACATATCAGGAGTGAGCGTAGATGTGTTTAAGAATGAGCTCGATAAATAACTAAGATGCATCCCCGACCATCCAAGACTGGAAGATGCAAAATACACCGGAAGATGCATTAGCAACTCTCTGGTGGATATACGAGGTGCCTCACACTGAGGGACCTGGGGGAACCCAAACATGAAAAAAAGGCAATAAGGAAATAAGGCTCTCTCTCTTTCTCAGAAATCACTCATTATACACTTTTGAGATTATTACTATCATCTTGGGGAAAAATACCATATTTTCCTTCCAATCAAAACAGATGACTAGAATCCACCAAAAAATATTTGCTCCTCTTATCCACCAAAAAATATTTGCTCCTCTTAACAATAAAAACGAATGAAAGAAATCCTGAAGTCCCAGACGAATTGTTGCTCTACCAAATGTAATTTCCCATCTATCTCTCCTGTGATCGTTTACCAATATGGGGAAAAGGGGAACAGGGTAAATGGAAAAACAATGGGACAGATGCAATATATATAAATGATTAAAAACACACTGAAATTTTATCGATATTACAAAATACAAATACCCAACCACAAAGAAATCTGTAGTGACCTCCTTTGACCTCTTCTGACGCTTAAAGGTCATTTGATCGATGTCAACTTGACTGGCATTATCGGAGAAACCCTCAATTCTCTCTATTGACAGAAAATGCCAATCACTGAAATACATTGCTTCTAGTCTAAAGGTTTAAGGGCGCTCATAAATGACAGAGGCAAGGGACAATGACATTGCCCTATCGAGTAGGACAATGCCCTAGAAACTGACCATTTATACATATGATTAGCGCTCAAGCCACCTCTCCACCCAAGCTAAGACTAGCAGGGCCAGACAATGGCTGCTTATGACCCCACAGATAGACCTATGGGTTCCCCCTAAAACCCCCATCCTTAGCTCACAAGGATGGTGAAGGTTGCAGCGACCAAAGAACATATCGAGTTCGAGCGGGACTCAAACCTCAGTCTGGCGTTTATCAGTCAGGGACGTTACCACATCGGCCACTACAACCCTAGTTTATGCAACTGAGCTTTCGATAAACTATGGATTGAAGGAGGGAGGTTATATCGCCAAAAGTTTATTGATATTGCTGAGACTCTGTAAGCCAATGGTCTGTTTGGAATATGCCGGAGACAGAGGTGTCCTTAGAAAGATGTCTTCCTTCTTTCTTCCCACTCCGTGAGTGATCCTAAATATAAAAGACATCCAATAGGAGCTGAACATTCAAAGCAGAGACAGGGATTCCGTTGAAAGAATTCTAAGATCATTGGTTTTGAAATGTGCAACATCTGCCAAGAGTATTAGAAATAGGTTTAAACACATGGATAAATATACATATACATGACTGAAGGTAAATCACGATAGTGTTGAAGAGAGAGACTAAATCTGTATACATCCATGCGTCACCTTAAATCTCTCTCTCTCTCTCTCTCTCTCTCTCTCTCTCTCTCTCTCTCTCTCTCTCTCTCTCTGATAAGTTTTCCTTTTTATCAATAAGTATCTTATACTCAACTATTATCTCTTTATTCCATCAAATATTGTTATAGTTGACTTTGATAAATGATAAATATTCAGGAGGAAATACTTGAATAAGTTGTAATTAAATGGCGAAGTGATCTATAAAATGATGTGTTGCTGTTAATCAGGTGAGCCTCAGAAATACTGCATCTTATGAAAGCAAATCAGGAGCAGAATTTGAGATAAAAGAAAAAAACATTTTACCATTTAATGAGGGAATTATATACCCACCATCTTTTACACAAAAAGAGGAAAAAGACATTTTTTTATTTTTTTTTTTATTGGTTTATCATAATATTTCAAAGAAAATGATGAGGTAATAATCGTGTAGAATATCAGGAAGATTAAAACGTTCAAGTTCGTTTAATGAAACAAAGGTAATGACACTAAGTTATGCAATGACGCTCGCCGACCTGTCAATGTTTACCTTTTAGTCCCAACACTCAAAATGCTTCTTCTACAATACCTGAGGCTACAATGACCACAAAGTAAAAATGAGAAAGTAATATTATACATATAGAACATCTATGTTTTGACATATCTTTTTCTGCGGCACAATCAGAACTTCCTCTCTACACCTTTTTTAGGCGATAATTTCCATCTGGCCACAGTGTTTATCAAAAGAGGATAGTTAATTGTTTTACCTGTCAGTTATGTTAAAAAAAGAATCATTAAAATACTAGGAAAAAAATATAGTAATTAAAAACAGACATTAAACGTAGGTTTGGCTCACGGAAATGGAAAAATAATATCAGGGCATCAGAGAGAGAGAGAGAGAGAGAGAGAGAGAGAGAGAGAGAGGTTACAATTTATCAAAGGAAAGTGCTATAATAAATAAGATACGAATAAGAACATATTCCTAATCTATAAGAATGGCTTGATGGTAATCTCTATTGAGAAAGGGTCTATCTGTTTATCGGATTGTTATAATCAAAGAGTTCAAACCTGTATTTCTGATATGTGAAACAATTCCGAATAAATGCGCCTTCGTCCATTCATTGACCAGATACAGTCATGCCACTGACTTCGAAATTCCATATCCTGTCTAATATATCAGACAATTGTTTTGGTTGGCCATTCTCATTTCCTTCATTCCTTCACTCTATGCTACTACTTTTGATTCTAAATGAAGCCTTCCAAAATGTATTCA
>NC_090749.1:9979883-9992383 GCF_036898095.1 Palaemon carinicauda
TGCAAAACTCAGGGAGTTCATAGGTGCCTCACCACACACTTGCCCAGTCTATTTCATGTCAGGACAAAAAAGGCAACATTTAAAACAGATAAAGAGGAGAGCTGCATAAAAGTAAAAAAAAAAAAAAAGAGAGAGAGAGAGAGAGAGAGAGAGAGAGAGAGAGAGAGAGAGAGAGAGAGAGAAGAATAATGTCCTTCGTCAATGGAATATGACAACTACCTGCAAAACAAAGTCATGCATAATTTGCCCAAAGGAAATGTTGCAAAAGAAATGGAATATGAAAATCCTCTTTGGGAAAATGTTATAGAAATCTCATGGAAAAGGTCAGTCTTAAATAAAGGATTCTGCTGCAGTGTTGTCCCTGACCCCATGAAAGGAACTGCCTCTAACGGAATAATCTCTTTCCTAACCAAAGATGTAACCCCAAATCAGCTTACGATTCAAAAAGCTGCTGAAGGATTAAGATAATACTGAAAAGCCACTGATTTGATTGCTTAAGGGGAATAATTTGATTGAGAAAAATGAAGAAGTAAAAGAAACTGAAATCCTTGTGGTAATATTGGTCTCTTCTCCTTCAAGTTGGTCGAAGGAAAAAAGTGGTGGATTATAAAAGTGATATATCGTTCAATAAAGTACAGTGGGAGGCTTCTTTAGGAATATGTTATATATTGAAACACATGATTAAGGAAAGACAGAAAGGATGATGAAGTTGTCTTCATTAATCACTTTGAATAAGAACAATGAAAGAATGACTATCATCGATTGGCCTAATAATGTTGTCTTCATTAATCACATTCGATTATTTCCAATAGTTTGGTAATAGTGAATAACATATTTCAGGTGAAATTCATGGAATTTAAAGGTTAATGAAATGAAATATTCTTTAAATAATAGAGTAAAGACATTTCCAAATCCTCATCATAATGATAACATGATATGTTTATTGGAATGCTGAGTGTATATATAACCAAATTCTATATTTGAGGTAATGTGTCAATGTGCCCGATATAATAATAATCACCTGGGTGAAACAGATTCACTAATCCTGAAAAGTGGGTCATTTCTCCACAGAGATTGTATGTCAGCACCCATTACCTGGTCCTCCCTGGTCCTAGCTAAGATGGAGAGGGGCTTGGGTGATGACAATCCCTAGGGCATTGTCCTGCTTGCTAGGACAGTGTCACTGTTCCTTGCCTCTGTCATTCATGAGCGGCCTTTAAGCATTTAACCTTGAATAATATTTCCTTCTCAGTCCATATTATTTCCTTCTTAATTTAATTTAGGTATTATGATGTAAACATCATAATATGAATAATTCATAATATAGGTCATCCTCAACTACAACAACCTACTCATCTCGTGAGGCAGAGAGAGTTAGCCAGAAACCTTAGACTCATCTGAGGAAGGAGCCATTTGGGATGTGACGCCCAACCAACAACCATTTGTGGACTGGGACGACTCTCAGAAAATGTAGGAAGCAGCCTATTCCTATATGGCAGATGTCTTCATTCAATAAGGATTATGGCAGGTTTTGGCAAGGTCTTTGGTGGTGACATTGAATCAGATGTCACCATCGACTCATATGACTTTGAATACTTTGAAGCTAGTATTGAAATAGATTATAACAATGAATGGTTTGATATCTTTCAATAATGTTGATTTATGTGTTTTTAATGTCGTCCTTGGTCATTTCATTTTTAAATATCCTCTTTCTTCTGTTATGCGAAATCTTGCTTACCAAGTTACAGGATTTTTTGGTCTGTCTAATTTTAATGGAAGAGTAGAGGGACATTCGCCAAAAGAAACTATTTGGGTTCACCATAAGACGTCACATGTCAAGATATTTGTCTAAACATTTGATGTCAAACAGGAAAGAAATATTTTTCGATGAAAACGTGAGAAACATCAACAAAAATTTTAGGGAAAACCACCAGAGCCCAGGATATCATGTCTATATATATATATATATATATATATATATATATATTATTTCATGTATTCTAAATCTAAAAAAAACTGAAATAGGATTTTATCGTTAGCTATAAAAACCTTATTTCTTGTCGCCATATAAGAGTTCGTGTGAATGGATTGACTTTCAGATGACACTAGAAGAGAAAATTCCTTTCTTTTTTTCAAGCGAATTCAGCGATTGTTTTCGCTCAGACAAATAACTTGCAGGTCTGACCTAAAGCCTTCGAAGCTTTTCACTTTTTGCGAATTGCTTGAAGATATTTGTCTTCATTGGTTGGTGCAATGTCTATACATTGTTATTCTCCGGTTTATTTATTTATCGCTTTACATATTAGTTCTTTCCTTCATCCAAAATAACCAATTCATTTGGTTTACTATGCTTGAATTTTACAGTTAACAAATTTAAATTTTACCTAATACCTATTTTCGCCTAACAACACAGTTTACTTTTCTTACTCTTATCTTAGTACTGCTATGGATATGAGTATGACAGGAAGTAAAACAGTTAATAGAGACACGTTCATTAAAACCTTCCCATTCGATATCACGTATTAATATTGTGATAAAGAAAACGTTGCCTGGTAAAAACCTTTGCTTTCCCCAGTTTCATTGAGATGGAAAGAACAAAAACAGACATTTCAAAGACAACGCAAACTGGTTAAATTCCAATGGGTAAAGTGAACTAGAGATCATATACAGCTCAGATCTAATTGGACGCTCCCAACATTGTGGTAACGTCCCTGACTGGTGAATACCAGACTGGGGTTCGAACAAACTTGTTAGTTCGTTTGGTCACTGCAACCTCACCATCCTGGTGAGCTAGAAAGGGGGGTTGGCGGTTGACGGAACCTAAGGTCTATTTGCTGAGTCATCAGCAGCCATTGCCAGGCCCTCATTGGTCCTAGATTTGACGGATAGGGGCTTGGGTGCTTATCATATGAATATATGGTCAGTGTCTAGGGCATTGTCCCTGCTTGTTAGGGCAATGTCACTGTCCCTTGCCTCTGCCATTCATAAGCAGCCTTTAAACTTTTAAAACTTTAAAGTCTATTGTCTGTAACATGAATCTTATTGATGCAACAGAATTTTATACCATTCCAAATCTCAAGTAATTTTATCTATATCAACAAGTAAAAGTCATATGAAATCTGGAGTCTTTATGTTTCAGACTTTTTAAAAAGACCTCTGAGATTGAAGCCTAGTTGTCTTTTGTCGATATTAATTGTCATATCCTCACAATCCTTGTCTCTTCCTTTCCATTTTATCTCCTGACAAACATCTTTCTAAACTGAAGGTTATGCTACTCTTTTTTATATTATCGACCTCCGAATAAGGTAGTTAGAAGTTCTTCATAATATTAAAGTATAAGAAAAATCGTTATCGAACAAAATTAGTGAGCGTAACGAAGGATATATTAATGCATTTATGATTAATTTATAAACGAAATTGAAATCTATTAGAGATTGGAAAAAAAATTTCCCGAAAGAGAAAAGTAATTGATGATTTTAAAGGTAATATTCGTTACTCTTTTTCTGATACGTGTTTCTTTGTTTAATGGAACGAGGTAATGAATTAAGAGGGAATTCACTTTTTATTCAGATTATGCATAAAGAAAAGTAAAGTTTAAATGGCTTTATTGTAAAAGTATTTATTATTATTGTTAGAATGGTATTAATCAAGATCCCTCTTTATGGATTGCAGATTCTTTTTCTCTATCTCTCAAGAGTTCATCGCTGATGCTTATCCTCATTTTTTCTTTCTTTTTACCATTTTTGCTTCCTTCTTTAGTTTTCCAAAATGAAGTAAATACGTTTCCTTAGAATAACTGGGAAACTCTGCATGTCAGCTTTCCAAGGGAAACATAGTGGATGAAAGACAATAGGACAAAGAGAGAAAAGAAAAAAAAGCATTGAATGATACGTAGTAACGTTGTACGATGCTCTTCAAATTGGTTGAAATTCTCAGATACTGAATACCATCTCACCAGTGTTATTTTCTGTTTAAAAAAATTAAATATAATTTTCTTCGATGTGTATTTGAGCAATAGAACTCCCCCAACTACTCATATGCATTGAGACAATAAAAATAATTAAAATAAAATGTATTTGCAGTCTTCTATTTTGTATACTGTTTCTTTGCTTGTGACGTCGTCACAAAACTTGACTTCTTCATTGGCCCTCCAGCCAGTTAGATATACCAATCTGAGAAACCTAAAAAAACTTCTAATCACAGAAAATATGATGAATTAAATCTGGTTAGCAACAACAGCTTTATATTATCATATAATATTTATTTTATTTGTCGGGATACAAGATCATAAGGGCTTTTTATTTCTTTTTATAACCTTATATCCTTTTCTGTTGGTAGTTGGGGTATTCATGGCGTCTAAAATGGGTGATTCCATTATTGGCTCGGGGGAAAAAGAAAGTCTCTCTGTCTTGAAAAGCATTACCTCTATCACTTCTGACAAAATTCATCTATAAATGAAAACTTCATACCAGTTAAAACATAATTTCAAATAGTAAACTTTAAATATAACAATAACTTTCGTGATCATGACAAAATTTACTATTGTCTAACAACCTTCCTCCCCTACAGATCAGAAATGAATAGCTGTTTCTCTAAGTTGATAACAGATGGTGTTGGAAACTGGACTATAGTAGAGTACCCATATAAACAACCTGAGACTATTCCCCTATCGAGAGAAAGTGGCACCACTTTCTTATCAATGCCTATTTTCAGTGACACCTTGTCGTTGCTTTTTTCCTGTTAAACTTTGACGTTGAAGGGAATCTCTCTCTCTCTCTCTCTCTCTCTCTCTCTCTCTCTCTCTCTCTCTCTGAGTGTGCGTGTGTGTTTTGTGTGCTTGTTCTGAAGCAAGAAGAAACATTTTATAATGACCAAAGGTGCCAACAGAATGCAACCAGGGGAAACAAATGAAAACCACCCTCAACAAATTAAAAGAAATTTGTCCCAACTTGTCGAAGCCCAACCAAGGAGAGCTAAATACGAAGACGATTAATTTCTCTATCTCTTCTGTTTCTTTTTCTTTGGGAAAGAGGCAGATGCTTTCGATTGGAGATTCAAGGAAGGGGCGTGACCTGATTTGACCACGCCCAACTTTGCAGCCTTCGTTGGGACGTCTCTTCAAACTGTTCGCATTAGACTAAACCTTTTAATTGTTTAGAAAATTATGATGACTATTGGTAAAACCTTTGAAATCGTTAAAGTCATCTGTTTTATTTGAAGAAAAAACAGTTGTAACATTTTCCTTGTCTTGGTTCTGTGAACGACGAATATTGTAGATTAGTACCTCTATACTTTCAATACATTATCTGATACATTCACACAAAGTCCACGTATTGACTATCACCTAAACATCAGTTATTCTCTTGTGAAGGGAAAGAATGTTCCTTGTTATCTGCAATACTACTTGCATTGTTGCAGGGTCACAACAATAGAAAAGCTCGTTCTCTGTGTATCAGATTGTTTCCAGAATTTTGCTTTGTTTCAATATTATCAAATGTGTTATGATCTCCTTTGAAGGCTGAGCTGGAATTCTCCCAAGAATTTCCACGTGAACACACAACTGCAAATACACACACACACACGAGTATAACACTGTTATTATAGATTTACTTACGTAGATAACAATAGAACATATCTAAGGAAATAGTTAGAAGTAGAACCCTACGTAAACGCAAATATACACAGAAGCCTACTTGCACCGAAATCTATAAAGTAGGCTTATGCAAGTACATAGGCACCAACACTTGTCCAATTACACATCATACGCCACTGAGCCCCTCTGTTCAATATTGGAGGGTCCTCACCGATGACGGGAAGTGAAAAAGTGTCCACAAATCTCTAAGGAAGTTTCCAGATTTCGAAGGAAGATCCAATAACTGACAGAAAGCATTTCTTTCTTTCTATTTCCCGAAATTGTTATTATTACTATTATTACTAGCCAAGCTACGGCCATAGTTGGAAAAGCAGGATGATATATGCACAAGGGCACCAACAGGAAAAAATAGCCCAGTGAGGAAAGGAAATAAATAAACCAGGAAACGAACACAATGAAATAGAGTAAAATATTGTAATAATTTTGTTATTTTTCATTTCATATCAGTCTCATAAACATGGATTTTTGGCTGGAAAAGGATAGAATTTTATTCTTTACTTTTATACAGTCAATAAAAGATTTTTTCTGATAGCATGAGCTTGTGAGATCATACTATCTTTATCTGCAGTCGTTTCGTTTAGGTCACTGACGAGGAAAGGCTCAGTAGTCACATAGTGCTGTACAACACCTGACACACCAAAAAGATTAGCCATCAGGTTGACCTTCTTAGAAATTCCATCAATAATAATAATAATAATAATAATAATAATAATAATAATAATAATAATAATAATAATAATAATAATAATAACAATAATAATGAATGAAATGGAGAGTAGTATCAAAGTACATTCTTATAACTTAAGGGAGCTTATCTTATACCTGATTTTCATTCTTATTGACATAAGAGTTGTGATGCGTCCAGAAACGTCTCGAATGATTCTGTTACCTGACATCACACAATGAAGAATCCTCTGCAATAAACGTTACACAAAATCTCGCCGTAAACTCAAGGCTGCAACTGATAATGAAATATACAGAACTGCCAATGTATCCAGGAACCGAGCAGATTTGTCATTCCTTACTGAGATATTCCAGCATCCTTGAAAGTTGTGTCCTTATAACAATAATCTAAAGTACAGCAAATGTCTGCCTTTTTGGAATTCTTCTGTTCTGTCAATAAATGCAAATCAGGAAGTAATTAGAAATTCTGCAATGCAGGCTAATTTTATGGGGACATTTTCATTCATGAATTTAAAATGTTTTAGTTTTTACAGCCACCTTCCTAATTTATTATCTTTTTATTATATATGTGTCTCTTTATTTGCCACTTGTTGGTTCTCCATCCAAGAAATGACATAAACAGGTGTTCAACAGACATAACTATACACTTACAAAAATTACCTTTATTGCTATCTGATGCTTCTACGTATTTGCAATTAAGAGTTAACATCCTGGGAGAAGTCAAAAGCATTTTAATAAGACGCAAAATACTTTTAAACCGAGAAAATCCTTATTTAATGTACTTTGACCTGTACTGAACCGCCGTTGCCTTGTTTCTATGGTTTCATCAAACCTCCCGTAAAGAAATTCAATAAAATTAATCAATAGAGATTAAAGACGTTGGTGTAAACAGAATGACATCCGGATGTCCAAACCTCTTTTGGAAATTCCCCTCAGATTGGTTTTAGTGATGTCCCTGATGGTGACATCGGCTCAGATGACTTCAAATGATTTTAATCTGGCATTGAAATATTATGACATTGAATGGACTGAGAAATTTTCATAATTCGGATTTATGTGTTTCGAATGTCATCCCTGGCCATTTTCCTCGTAAAGATCAACTTAATTCGGTTAAGATAAATCTTGCCTACCAAGTTAATGGTTTTTGTGATCTGTTTAATATCAAAGGAAGAGTAGAGACGTGGAGGTCAAAATAAAATATTTTTGGTCATAACAAACGTTATTAATAAAGATATTTCTAAGCATATTAAGTAAAACAAGCAAAAATTATTTCACTTGAAATTTGAACCCCATCCTTCTGTTCATCCTTCTGTTCCTCCATCTGTTCAACAACAAAATAATCCATTTTAGAGCCTCCCTTGGCATGGGTTATGGTGACCTTGCCTTTCATTAGAAGAGACTAGGGTTCGATCCCTGCATGAGGTAGAAATTTACACACACTAGTGCGCGCGCACACACACGCGCACACACAGACGATCAGATAAGACTGAAACGAACGAAAGAATGATTTCTTGGAAGGTTTTTTTTTTATTTATTATTTTTATAATCATTTCAAATGTTAACTGATTGAGTAATTTATTTCTTTGTCTATCTAATGTGCCATCTATTTATCTATTCAGAGAGAGAGAGAGAGAGAGAGAGAGAGAGAGAGAGAGAGAGAGAGAGAGAGAGAGATTTTATGCTCCGATACGATGTTCTATTAGGAAATGAAAGTGTATATTTCAAATATCCTGGTGCTAATATGATTTAGTGCAATATATGTGACATACATTCAATTGAGAATTGTGATGAACACGACATTTGAGGGAAGACTAAAGAAAGATGCTGTAGACACATACTTATTGACTTGCAACGTGTACTGGACAATACTGCTGCTTGGGTATGAATCTCAATTTGTATGATGAACAAGTATTATGAAAGCGTCCAAACAATACACGCACACACACACACGCACGCACACGCACGCACACACCCACCCACACACGCACGCACACACATATGAGCAATACGAAGGTTCTAGAAAAATAAGCGGAATGTTTTGACTATAATTCATCAAGACTCAGCAAAATTCTAACAACAACACCGACCTACTCCTTGTTCACTCTCTCGTTTCTCTGTAATTTATTCTATTCTTTCACAATTACATCTAAAATAATTTGTCTCTCTCTATTACTTATTAATGAATAAAACTCTTGAATAAATGTATTACATACATGTACTACTCATCTACATACGAAATTCATTTAAATAAAAGTTATTGTCTGACAATATCTGATTTGTCTTTCTAAACAGATATTCTGATAAATACGGCCATTCATCATTATATAATTTGTCTGTCATCTTTTATCCAATTTACTCTTCATAAAAAAAGCTATTACACAAAAAATAAAGTTTGAATATAATTAGGCTGTAATATATCAACATTGAATATTCACTTAAAATTTGTAACATTATCATAATTTATGATTCACACTCTAATTAATTATTCAAACCTTTGATCTATAAAACATTTTTTTCATAATTCCTTTAAAGGTTGATTTTGCATCAAGAGACCTAAAATGCTTTTAGTACCTAATCATGCATGATTTTCAAAAGCCATTAGATCTGGATGTATTTCTATTGGTATCGGAGAAATAATTCCGACTATTTTCTTGTGTTTAATCAACTCTTGAATTGGAAAGTGGTCACTATAAGTGCACCACATACACATATACACACAAATATATATATATATATATATATATATATATATATATATATATATATATATATATATATATATATATATATATATATATATATATATATATATATCCATTTTCTTCTGTGGATCCTATTTGCACAAAGTGTGAAACTACAACCCTCCACTATCACTCTTCATTGTCCTCGTATGCCCAAGAAAAATGATTCATCTTCGGAGGTTATCTAAATTTACATCTTTCATTAATAGGATTTTTATTATTATTTCAAAAGGAACTTCTTAATATCTTGAATATTTGTTTTCCTTAATTATTATTATTATTATTATTATTATTGTTATTATTATTATTATTATTATTATTATTATTATTATTATTATTATTATTATTATTTGGTTTGTCTAATCGATTTTAAGTAAGTGAGGAAACATTGTTGCGGTCAATCATATTTGGTTTTATATCTTATTGCAGCAATAAACTCTCTTATTATATAATCATTTTTTCTCCCTGGCCAACTACGCTCATTTTTCAGCTCTCCTTGCCCTTCGGGTAGGGAGAGAGGAAGTAATCATACCCTAATGAGAGGTGGTACACTGAATTTTCTACTCTTGAGAAACAGAGAGTGAGGAGGTCCCGCTAGTGTTTACTGGAAACTGTCACCGTCGGAGATCAAGATATTTATTAGATGTGCCTAGTTCAGCAGACCTTGGGCATAACGATCATCTGTTCGTAGCAATCCGAGGACCCATAGGACAAGGAGAGCAGTGTCGTTGCCGAATAATATACATTAACGGAAGGTAAACACGCCTCGCTTCAATTATAGTGCCATATGGATCATGATTACACGAGCACAGCCTTCACGAAGATGCTATCAAAGAGGCGTGGTTTTAAGGAAAACCAGTAAGGATGAAGAAAGGAGAAAATTTCCTTATATGGAATTGTCCATAGTTAACTCCTCCCATACAGGGATATATAAACTTCAACGAGAACGAGAGAAGAAAGAGTACGAAAGATAGAACGGGGGTACGAAACAGAACGAGAGGACGAGAGAGGGAACGAGGGGGAAGAAGTACAGAAGAAGAGAAAGAACGTAAGGATCAGAATGTAGACGTGACCAGCCTTACAACAACTTGTCCGAGATGTCAGAACGAGTTGACCCCTGTCGTTATTACCAACCCCGAAGCGCCCAGACTTAAAATATCTACGTTCCTGCCAACCATCGAGAGCTGCTGCGAAGAGCACAACATCTTTTAAGTATTATTGATCTATTATCTTGACTGTTCCCCAATTTGCTGGAGTGTGGTTTAATCAAATGATTTTCTTTGTTTAGTTCAGTGCTTCTTAAGTACTCAATCAAGAAATATTTACCTTTGACTAGTTGTAAATAAAATTATGTTTTCTTTCTATATTTCCTTTTGTTTCATGGTGTGTTGTGGTCGAGAAATCGCAATTTCATTAATCAATTCAAAAGAACCTGGTTCGATCCCCACGAGGATCGTAACAGGTAGTTGAGGCACGGGATCATTGCATGGGAGTCAATTTTAGGATGTTGGTTTGATGAGACTAATTTTGTTTGTTTGCAGGAATGGTGTAATTACTTATTCACTTTTTTTATTTCCAAATTTTCCATAGACTTTTCAAAGTTATGCATCCATGTTTTGTGTGAATGTGTGAACCATTACAATTCTCTCCAGAGTTGAATCCTATATAATTAAAGTTTGATAATTGTGCTATTCTGTTATATTTTATTTTGTGATACAAATGGCTAATGGTGTGGCATGTTTGATACTGAGTTTTGCAAATTAGGAGAATTGGAGGAATTTGAGAAGCTCTGTAGTGAGACTTGTGTTTATTCAGTTAATTGACGATAGTTATGTTTCTTGTAAATTACTTGCCCGTCCTGATGGAGAAATTGGTCAGTCTGAGTTAAACTTACGTTCATATCCGGGTGTGAAGTGTTCAGCTGATAAGATCTCTTTCTTGAGGGTACACTCAAGCACTCTATTCCATCTGTTTTCTTATTTTCTTTTTCCACTGGGCTACTTTTCCTGCTGGATCCTTTGGGCTTATAGCTTCCTGCTTTTCAAAGTAAGCCAGTATGTAATAATAATAATAAAAAATAGTAATAATAATAATAATAATAATAATAATAATAATAATAATAATAATAATAATAATAATAATAATAATAATTGTCGTCATCTGAACTTTCAGCAAAGCTTTCTTCAATTTGTTATCCGCTCTTTTACTGTTTATTCTGAACCTACAATAATAATGCAAAGGGAAGGAAAGAACTGACGTGGATTCTCATCCATAAGATACAACTGGAGCTTCAATACTTTCAAAAGGCTACGCTGGTCCTTACTTACTCACTCGCTTGCTTGCTTACTTACTTACTTACTTACTTACTCGCTTGCTTGCTTATTAACTTACTTACTTACTTATTTACTCGCTTGCTTGCTTATTTACTTACTTACCTACTTACTTACTTACTCGCCTACTTGCTTATTTACTTACTTACTTATTTACTTATTTACTCGCTTGCTTGCTTATTTACTTACTTACGTACTTACTTACTCGGTAGCTTGCTTATTTACTTACTTACTTACTTACTTATTTATTCGCTTTCTTGCTTATTTATTTACTTACTTACTTATTTACTCACTTGCTTGCTTATTTACTTACTTACCTACTCGCTTGCTTGCTTATTAACTTACTTACTTACTTACTTGCTTACTTACTCGCTTGCTTGCTTATTTACTTACTTACTTACTTACTTACTTATTTACTCGCTTGCTTGCTTATTTACTTACTTACTTACTTACTTAATTACTCGAATGCTTGCTTATTTACTTACTTACGTACTTACTTACTCTCTAGCTTGCTTATTTACTTACTTACTTACTTACTTACTTATTTACTCGCTTTCTTGCTTATTTACTTACTTACTTACCTACTTACTTACTTACCCGCATGCTTGCTTATTTACTTACTTACTCACTAGCTTGCTTGCTTATTTACTTACTTAATTACTTACTTACTCGCTTGTTTGCTTGCTTACTTACTTACTTACTTATTTACTTACTCACTTACTTCCATGCCCTGTCCCATTGCAGTGTAAGTAACTGTACTGCTCAGTGGCCTGGAACACTTCCCATAGCTTCTGGAAATACCCAATTTCCTGTAATGGTCCGATTCCTGATGTCATTGCCAAATACTACTGATTCTTAAAGTCTGTTATTAGGATTGCTTTCCCAGTTCTCTTTGAATACATATTAGAAGGTTTCATTTAGAATCAGAAGTAGTAGCATAGAATGAAGAAAATGAGAATGGCCAACGAAACCAATTTTCCGATTATTCGGAATTATTTCACATATCAGAAATACAGGTTGGAACTCTTCGATAATAATAACAATCCGATGAGCAGATAGACCCTTTTTCAATATAGATTACCATCAAGCATT
>NC_090749.1:9997383-10012383 GCF_036898095.1 Palaemon carinicauda
TAAACCATTAAACACTATTAATTATCAGAACCGTCCCCACACCAGTCTTATGTCATATTAACCATATATCCAGTCCTTCCTAATCAAGTCCTTTTGACACCTTTGACACACATCTAATATATCATCATGATTAAAAACTTCAAAGAATTATGATATCTCTCTTGGAATATATGTTAGCGCTATTGGTTCAATTATCCACATTTCACAAATGTTGGGACATCTTTTTAATGGGGCATAAATTATTGATACCCAATAGAGGGCCTAAGTTAATCCAAAATAATTCTCGATCTACGCTTCAACAATTGTCCTAAGAAATGAATGGGTAGTCCATACGGATTAACTATTTGATATTCCGTATTATGTCTTTAGCCTCCGTGAATGGAACAAATACAACACGTGTATATAAACCCGTCCCCCTTTTATAATGGTTGAAGTATTTCAGCATTTGCAGGTAAAATTCAACGAAATTTATGTGCTTGTGCTAGCTTTTTCAAAAGTGGATGTCTTAATATCAGATTGAAGTATATCGATGCATCCCACTCTCTTCTCTGCTATAAGAAGCGAAATCATAACTTTTCGAAAATCTGAGAATTTGCACAAGAATTGAATTAATGCTACGGATTAAACTCGATCAATATCAATTGATATTCTGTGACAATTGACATCGGATTATCAAAGTTAAAGATCAATCAAAAAAGGAGTTCTTTCCAGTTACTTTGTCTACACTGTAAAAAGTTCAAGGTATAGAAAGGGTATAACGCTGGAGCTGAGGTATATATACATGTAAAACACCCCAAGGCTCTAAAATACCCCTCTACATCAGGAGGCAGGGTATTTTTTGTGAATAATATACCCTCTTTTATACTTTGTCTCAAAATGGGCTTGATAAATTTGTGGGATCATGTCATGAAATGAACTTTTTTTCTGTATTAAATCTTCATATTGTTACACTGATAGTGTAATGCACCAAAAAAGTTACTAACAACATATTGGTTTGGAGTTATGGATAGTTTTGAAGCAAGTTCCTACTACAAAATGCAGTACTTGGCAATTTGTATTGTTGCCGTCTCGAGACTCTTCGAGAGCCCGGGAATTTGGCGGGAAATGTCAGTGGTGTGTTGACTCTGATGTGCTCTGCAGTGAAGATAAATTGCCGTAAGCTGTAACTTCAAATTATCGTTATCAGGAATATATCTACACTGCATTTCAACTGTTAGTAACTGCTGACCAAGGTAAGAACACTAACTGTCCATCTATGCAAGCATCAGTAGTCCCCAATATGTATATATACTGCTAACTCTGACTTGAAAGAAAAACGCTGTTTACCATACGAATAACGAATAAGCGTATATGTACGTCTCTGTTGCATGTCATAACTATGGTGAAAGAACCACAACTATTCTAGAATGACACTTACATTATTTTATCTCGTTTTTAAAATGATTCTAAATAGCATATACCTACGTGTGGTGTGGTTTGCACTGAAAAAATGGTTAAAACAGAGACGAAGCCTTTTTCCATACTACTCGTCAGTAGACTTTAGTAACGAAATATAAGTGCTATTTTAGTTATAATAATTCAATTAATATATATATATATATATATATATATATATGTATATATATATATATATATATATATAAGAAATTGCTCTTGGTGAATGTATTGCACATACGACATTATGGGGAGGGGAATAGAATCTTACAGGTCAACCTAGGCGCAGCTTTTGCACGGATAGCCGTTATTAATGTGACGTCACTAGGTACGACACCTGAGAGTAGACACGAGTCCTCTCTCTCGCCTTGCATTCAGCGTTGCCATTCGTACGATAATTATCGTATATGTACGATTATTTTGGGTCCAGTACGATGTACGATACATATCTTAGGTATCGTACGCTTTTGTACGATAATTTCGAGGTTTCAGAAAAGAGAAAAAAACTGATTTTACATTTGTTTTCCACCAGAATTTTATCAAATTAAAAAAGTTTGACTTGCGGTAGCAGACAGTTAAGGATTTATGCATGATATTTTTTCCTTTTCTTTTCTATATATATATATATATATATATATGTATATATATATATATATATATATACAGTATATATATATATATATATATATAAATATAAATATATATATATATATATATATATATTTAGGCACACACTAACAAATATTTTCTTTTCACAGTTTTCTGCGTTCGGTTTGCTTTGCAGCTTCTGCCATCACTCTTTAGAGAGAGTGAGGAATATGTTCTAGCTCATTCACAAGAGTTAACCCACTGTTATTAGAATACATAGTATTATTATTGTTGCTATACGGCATTATACATATATGTTGTCATTTTTTGTATATAACATGTCGAAATATACTTTCACCCTAAAAATTATTTCTGCTAGACACCAGAAAAGCAACAAAAACTAGTGATTACCTTACACAGTATTAACTTATATCCCTGCACGCTTCCCTGTTAAAAGGCGTCAATCAATGCATTCACTTAAATAGTATTAATGCATTAAAATATCTTGCTAAAATTATCTTTTCCCAATGTATATATAACTCTGGTCAGTTTACACAGTTTCTGATACTTTCCAGGATATAAAATGTCCAGCTCCCAGTCCTCACCTTTCGAAGAGGAGAATATCAGCTTCACATCAATGGCGGCTGTTTTTTTTTTTTTTTTTTTTTTTTTTCAAGGCAAAACTCCAGGTTTACTAATACTTTTGAAAGCATCTTTCAGTCATATTTTTCATTTTCATTGGAATGTCCAAAACCAATTGAAAAAACTTTGTTATTCTTAGAATCTTATATATTTCAACATAACTGCAAATTACCCTCTTCTGTTTGTACATGGGCAAAAAAATTGGCAAGGCATTATAATGAGTCTATATGTGGTTGCTTTTCCTTATGTTATGAATTTAAATTGATGATAATATGTATACAGGTATTATACTGACTTTGTTTTTTGTAAATGAAAACTACTGAGATGGCAATTTGTCTGTCCGTCCGCCCTCAGATCTTGAAAACTACTGAGGCTAGAGGGCTGCAAACTGGTATGCTCATCATACAGCCTCCAATCATTAAATATACTAAATTGCAGTCCTCTAGCCTCAGTATATATTATAACTGAGAATGTTTAATCAAGTGACTTATGGCAACAATATAAACTTACTTCAAAATTATATATATACATATATATACATACATATATATATATATATATATATGTGTGTGTGTGTACCAATATATATATATATATATATATATATATATACTTTTGATTTTCAAGTGTAATGGAAATAATAAATTGATAAACCAAACTTTTAAAATCATTGACCTTATGATTTTATATACTGTAAGCTATAACTACACCTAATGGTGGAATGGATATTAATTATATAATTATAATTAATATACACGGGTATTTATATCGTATTGAATACCCTGTAAAGGGGTATTTTTTACCTGCGATATACTCCTAAGGAAGGGTATCTCAAGTATATGTTATACCCTTGATATGGGTATATTGTAAAGGGTATATTATAGTTCTTATATACCCCGATAGGGTATGCTATTTTAACCACTAGAAATACCCTTTTTCTACCCTTTTATACCCTTAATTTTTTAGAGTGTACATTTAGTATTTTGAGCCTCGGAATCTGATTTACCGCTGGTCACTTGAGGCTCTTGAGGCCATCGTTTGTTTCTACACTTTGAGTCATGGGGTGAGGCTGCAGGACCCTGGACCTTAACCTCACGACAAACACTGATTGTAATCCAAACATAGACTGACCAAACAAACACTAATTGACTCGACAAAGGAGGTTTTATCTTCCTTTGAATAGAGATACGATTTCTACTTTAAAAATTATGCTCTTTCCACAAAGAGAGAGAGAGAGAGAGAGAGAGAGAGAGAGAGAGAGAGGTCTTTTCTTATATATATATATATATATATATATATATGTATATATATATATATAACCATTCCCTGATGGACATCCCACCACAGTCGTCTGTAACTTTTCAAAAGAAAGGAAATACAAAAATTTCTTTCAAAAGCGATTGATTCCCAGAAGAGATTTTTTTTCCTCTACAAAATCACGTGATTACATAAGACGATACAGAATCCGTTTTCTTGTGTCTTGTTCATTCTAAACTGTTTTTTATTGAAAAATTCCATTGACTTAATGTTGTCATTTTTTATCCTATTTATCGTTGTTCTGTTCTTCCTCTATTTATCAACTCATGTTATTGCTCTTGTTATTGTTGTTGTTGATATTCACTTCAAAAGCAATGAATATTATCTTTCATCACTCGTTCATATTCACTACAAAACTATGACTAAACAATTCCCATTCCTTTGGAATGTCGGAATATTCCGTCAACATCATAATTGCTCGTAACTGGATCCCAACATCCAAAGTTCTGAAAATAAAACAGCTATGAACTTTGGAGAAAAATAAGACTAATTGTTTAAAAGTATCATTGATATCTTTATTTCTTTTAATCTACTAAAAATTGGATTCGTTACATGCATTCACTGGTATTCGTATTTCATCACTTTATAAACTTACCACTCTGACATACACTCAGATAGACAGAGATTTCACCTCAGGTTACTCACGATGACATCTGTGTCATAGAAAAACTTGACAAAACCTGAGTTTTTTTTTGTAATAATAAACAATTTCCAACAAACAGAAAACGCCCCAAAGACGAACCCTAACGATCAAAAGTAAAAACGAATGGGTTCAGAGTTTCTGCAAATTTTGGACCTTCTTCTTCTTTCAAGTGTATTATGGGTCATCTAAAGTTTCAAAGCGACTGATGTCTCCTGTCAGGGAATATGAGAAAAAGCATTTTCTCTCTGATATGCAAAATGATGTGACAATTTCTCGGATTGGGGCGATGTATAAAAGGATACTTCAAAAAGGGTAAATTTTCCAGTTTTGTTAAAATGTTTTTTTCTATGTTGAGATTGAGTAAAATCATCAATTCAGGACAGAGATTTCTGAGATCTCTGTCAATTCACTAAAAAGGAAAAAACATCATAATTATATGTTAATTAATGTCCAAGGAACCTTTTCACACCCACAGAAGCATCTGTAAAAAGCAATTGCTTTTTCCATCAAAAAGCGTCTCATGGGTTCGTCTTTCCTCATGAATTTCATTGACCTTTACTTGAGGGATCGAATTTAAAACGAAGTAATTACTCTTAATATACACTCGATGATTCATGGAGTTAATTACTGGAACTCTTTCAAGAGCGTTTTATTGTTTCCTTTTATAATTCAAAACATATTTCAAAACTGATGATGCCAAACATCTTTAGAGATGGGTAGGGAATGGTGGGGAGGGGGGGCATACATCTCATTACATATAGTACTTTCTAAAAACAACTATTCCTATTTACTTGTGGTTATATTTCCTGGTTCTATTTTATCCTATTTTTGTTAGAAAAGTGTATCAAAAGAAAATAAAAATACTATTATGGTGAATAATGACCGATACCTACTTTGTTCATCTTCAAAAGACTTAAGCAAAATTAATTATTGCTTTAAAAGGAATCCAATTTTATGAATCATATAGTTAATAAGATGGCCAAGGCACCTGCCACCCGTTGAGATACTACCACTAAGAGTTATTGGGACCTTTAACTAGCCAGATCTTACTACATTGGATCCCTCTCTGGTTACGGTTCATGTTTCCTTTGGTTACCCCAATAGCAACAAATGGTGTTGTTTATAGTCCACTGTAGGACAAAGGCCTCATATATGTCAATCCATGGATAGGATTTGGCCAGTTTTCATCACCGTTCTGGCCAAGGCGGATTGGCGATGGTGAGAGATTTTCGTCGGATCGCACACAAAAGAAGCAAAAGCAAATAGTTATCATGAGGTCAAATCCCTTTGGAAATTCCATAAAAAAATATTATATTGATGACAGAGATAAATATAAATAACCTCTGAAGATGAATCCATTTGATTGGGGAAATGATGACAATGGAGAAAGTCAATGTGGTTCGCAATCTCACTCTTCGTGCAAATGGGATGGACAGAAAACGGATACCTGATGCTTTCTAGAGCCACCCCTTCCCAACATAAGATAGGATTTCTGAAATAGTTAAAAAATGTTTCCCAAATACGAAAAAAGATACCGAAATAAAGGTTACCCAAAAGTCTCTTTGCTTCATTTACGAGTTATTTACGAAATACTGAATAAAAAGAGAGATGGATCATTCTCCAATATCAATAAAAGTGAGTCGAGATCTATTGGCTTTTAACATGCATCATTTGACACTAAAAGCATTTTTAATTAATTGACGCGAGAGATAATTTAACTTCGGAAGAAATATAAAAAGAATTTATACATCAAAGGTTTGGATAATTAGAGTGTGAATCATGAATCAAGAAATTCAATATTTGTAAATGAATATTTGACGTTGATCTATTATAGATATTTGCAGTTAAATTATTTATTTCTTCAAATGAGGCTCTTGTTTGATCAGGACCTATTTTGATCTCTTATCATTAATGAATGAATGAATCAGATGAAAATATCAGAGGAGTAATGATGATTTTCCAGTATCTATCAGAATGTCTACTCAAAAAGACATAATATATATTATATCTATTTTGAATGTAATGAATAATTGTTCTACACAGAACATCATTTATTTCTAATAAGATAAAAGGTGATCTGGTAATATGGTAGATTTTTCCTTCCATTCACGTGATCAAGAAACTTTGATCAGAAGAGATTGTAGTTATAGGAGAAGGTGCAGGAACCTACTGTACATAGAAACAACATAACACAAGGTAACAATATACCTGCTCCCCCACGAAAAAATATAGTAATTACTATAAATGAAACATGCGTCCTTTCTTATATCCTATTTGATAAAACATACATAGACCATCTCCCGGACAACTGTAGTCGCAAAAGATCATTCAGTCGGCCACGATAATCCTTCCATATTGATTATAGAAATGTGGATTTGACCTTAGATTTTAGAAGGAAAATTTGATCAGATTATCCTTAAGTTTAGTCTGCTTAAATCATTCATGTTTTTTTTTTTTCTAAATCATTTTAGATATTTTATGCAAACTAAAGGTTTCAAAGCGAAAAAGTTTTTTGTGATTGGGAATTGGCATTTTGAAATTACGTCGTATCAAAGCCCAATAGTAGATTAATTGGAAGACTTGAACCAAACATTTCCCTTTGAGTTGATTTAGAAGAAAAGAGTAACAAGGAGAGAAGGAGATTAAGGATAAACTTATTTGTTCATAGCATTGCTTCTTTTTACGATTCTTGGAAAGGGGTTTTATTTGTAGGGGCTCAACTAACCTTGTAAAATAAAACGGATTATAATAATTTTTCTTTTTTTTTCGCATTTATCTGAATTGTACCGGTGAAGAAATTCTTATTGGACCTATTTTCATAGGATTCTTTCAATTTCAAACTTATCTGTACTATTGTTTATACCCTGCCATACTCCAACCAATTGTTTTTACTCGTTTTGCAAGTGATATTGAATGAAAAAAAAAAGTTATTCTTTTCTGTTAAACTGAAAACTTTCCCTCGAGTGATAGAACAATTTCTCTTAAAAGTTAATATTTGTCTTTCATAAAAACTCTCTTTCTCACCTTGGAAAAAAAACCCCTATCTAGAAATAAGCTTTCAAAGAAGATCGTATGTCCTCTCTCTCTCTCTCTCTCTCTCTCTCTCTCTCTCTCTCTCTATGAGTTTGAGTGTTTGTGTTTTTTTGTCCTTGTTGTGAAGCAAGAAGAACCATTTTATAATGACCAAAGGCGCCAACAGAATGCAACCAGGGGAAACAAATTAAAACCACCTTCAATTAAACAGTATACTCATCTATTAAGTTTCCTTTCCCTGAGACCTAACCATTGTTTTCTCTGAATTACTATCACTTATTCGTAATGGAATGGATGATAGGAACTGAACAGTCACATAAAGAGACTCTCCTTGAATCCATTTGTATCAGCATTGCATCCTACCATCCACTTAATCTTCACAACCTATCGGAAAGTAATATTCCTTCCCAGATGAACCATTTGGGATATAGATGGATCAAACACTCACCCACTGAACAATTTCTTTCATCGATTGGTCGTTTGAGTAGTTGTTATGTAGCAGTAAGAAGCGCCGAGTGTCAGTATAATGTTTCCCTTAAGATCTGCTGCATCTCTTGAACAGTATTGGTTTCGTAGAGCGTTTACTAAGTTAGAATTCACCATTGTTTCTTGTGATGTAGTTCCATTATAAATTGGAGGTTTTTGAAAGCAAAGTTCATCTTTTTTATTCTATTTCCCCACTTTTCTTTTAAGAATATATTTTAAGGAATTTGATATGTTCAATATTGGAGTAAGATTCCTAGACATAAATTGCTCACAAAAGTTAAATGTCCTTTATTTCGTCCCTTTAGCAGTTTTTCTTAAACTTTCTGCACATTGAGGAAAATTCAAATGAATTCCATTAATTTCTGATAGAATTTTGGGATTCCTGTACCCAGCCAAACAATGCAATCCTCAAATGATCCATGAAGTGAATGATTAATTGGTAAGTTTAAATGTTACTCATGAATGGCATTGGCAAGGAACTGTGACAATGCCCTAGCAGTGCAATAGCCTAGAAATTGACCTTATATGCATATTATCAACGCCTAGGATCAGGGATGGCCAGGCAATGGCTGCTGATGACTCTGGAGGCAGACTTATAGGGTCCTCCAAACCGCCCAATCAGGAATGTATCCAATAAGTAAATATGATCCTAAATTGTCCTCATAACAGAAAATAATATATCTGTCTTTTCTGTTTTCATTGCTGTCGGAACCTGGGGGCTGGAGAAATGCTGCTTTCAAAAAGATTTGAGTAGCAGTGCCAAGTAGAGTTTAGAGATCTGTGTTCATACCAGTCTTCATATTTCCAAAAGACTGCAACACTCTTGGAAAAGTATATGATATCATTGCACCAAATGAAGTTACAGAATCAAGTTATATTCCAACTAATAGAAAAGGAAAGGTTTAAAGGCCACATTTATGACTGTTGAAAACTGATTAATCAAAATCACAAAAAGGGAGGTGGGTAGGTACAGATATTAATATTAATTTCATGCATTTTAAATGTAAAAGTAAGTTTGACATATTTGGTCCATTTTTATCTGATCAAATTAATTTGTCCAATATAGACGAGATTAGGATTATTTGCTGAGACAGACCAGTCAGGCATAAAATTGCTCTTTATTTGTTTATGTCAAATTGACGTCATTATAATCACTTGTTTTGGTATTCATAGACGATTTTTTATTCACAGGTATACACATTGCTAGACACAGTTTGTGAGAATGAAGTGAGCAAGATAGAAGTTGACATTTTCAGGTATTTTCCTATAATAGATGGAGTTATTCTTTCAGGCATTTACGAATTTTCAAGAATTAAAATACTTTCTTTTATTCAAAATTTTTATTTATACAGTTATTTAATGTGGCTTCTTTTGCCATTAATGGGAGAAGCTTTACTAAGGCTTTCAGTAATCGAAAGTATTCTGGATTGTTTTCCTTTTAGTGTTAATAAAATATATTTGGATCTTTTTACTTCTCACAATAGAAGATATTAAATAATATCATTACCTATTGACATGAATAAAAATAACGGTGATGACTTTCCGAGGTCAAAACTTTTAAGATTATTTTTTTCAACTTTTATTTTTATCTAATATAAATATGAAATAAAATAAAAACCAAAACCGGAAGTTCCTTCATTTTTTTTTTCTTTTGCAAAAAAAAAAAAAAAAAAATTCCACTCATTTCTCATTTAACTTTAAACAGTTGTAGGAAAAGTTCTGAGTCTCTTTATTACTTGAAGCAATTATGAAGGTTTGAAGTCGAGAAAATTTTAAAAGTTCATGAATGTTTAGCTGTGTATTACCATAACTTCAGAGGACAAAAGGAATTCCTATTTCGTCAGTAATATTTAATTGCAAATTATTATGTCATATTATTATTAATTGAGTGCAAATCCAGCTCGTAATTCCTTATTTTTAGAATTCTTATTTGCTCTTCTGATGACATATCTAACGTTTAGGGTTCTGGCACAATTTCTCGGTAAGTCATTTCTTTATTTTCTACATATCATTCTATACAGTATAAATATATGCTTACATATCAATGTAAAGTAAACTTATTTAATAGATCTTAATTTTCTGGAAGCGCACACTCATTTGGCTTTTGTAGTAACATACTATAATTCTCTCTCTCTCTCTCTCTCTCTCTCTCTCTCTCCTCTCTCTCTCTCTCTTTCTCAACTTGGATGTCACTGAAACGCTTTATATGTTTGATTCTATCCTCTGACGCCTCCTTCTCTCACTTTTGTCTCTCTATTTTAAATAAAGAGTAAAAGATGCCGTGAATAGAAAAATGTCCTAAAATATAGCAACAATATTTACTAAAAGAGAAAAAAAAACTGCTCTTCAACAAACTTAGTGTTCGACATTAATTTCTTTTCTTATTGTAATTTTACTTGTTGGGAAAAGGACAGCTGCTTCTCAAACTGATGGGAATGAGTCCTCCTCAGAGGTGGTTAGTGTCTTGACCCAGAACGACCTCACTGAACGCCTAAGACAGGTTTCGTTTTTCCAACTGTTAGATATATTTAGTAGCTTTTTCTTTCAACTTCGAACTCGAAATTATGTCTATTCTTTTACATTCTGGTTTTCTTTTTCCAGGAAAATGTTGCATTTATTTTTAGTAAATACGATCATGGTGACGGGTAGATGGAGATGGGTTGGCCATGCTCTTTGCACTCCCTAAGAGAGATTAGTTCACCAAACGTTTAGCTGGGCTCCACAAGGCATTAGAAGAGTTGGAAGATCCATCCCTACATGGCTGAGGACTATGAAGCCCGAAGTAGGAGATGACGAGTGGAGACGTATTGAATTAAAAGCTTAAGATAAAGACAACTGGCAAAATCTAACCAAGGCCTTTTGCATCATTGGCGTCGGAGGAGATGATGTGGATGGTGATACTTAGAAAGAGAATGGTGGCTCTAAACCCTTCCTCACCCAGGACAAACCACAGTGTCAAAACAGTTCTGCCTCTCCAAACAACCATTTAAATCAGACATTCTCACCGGGTAAAGCTTCCTTATTCATTGGTGTTGCCTGACGTCAGATGACGAGCACATTTAATTATTCATTAGAATGGTAGCAAGGTAGTTTAATCCACCTCTCTCTCTCTCTCTCTCTCTCTCTCTCTCTCTCTCTGTGAGTGATCGAGGGATGCAGGCTTCGTTTTGCACATGGGTCAATATTCGTTTGATTGATGAAAGGCAAAACTGACTTTTGTCTGAGAGAACAACTCGTTGCAGGAAAGAAAGATTACAAACAACATTTTCGTTCTTTGCAGCGGGAAAGATATTGATATATATTAGAAAATATGGCTTATGAATATTTTTCATATTTTAGGTAGCATGTTTAAAAAGGATGAAATGAAGGTTGTTAAAGAAGAAAGTGAGGCAAATGAAAACAGGAAATCAAGTGAAAGTTCTTCTCTTTCAATAAGCAACATAATTCCTTAAAAGGGACATTTCACATTCAGTGACTTAAAAACAAAATTCTTATAATTTATATTTTCATGCTATCAAATAGATTTCACTTCATAAAATAGGCTTATTCTGTACAAGACTCCCTGTTTCTTGCGATAATACCATATCCTTAAATGTACAAGAATCACACATCTCATTATATATATATATATATATATATATATGTATATATATGTATATATATAATATAAATATATATATATATATATATATATATATATTCCTAGGTTTAATAGTGGCTAATATTTCACTTTCAATGTATCCCATACTGTATAGAGATTGGCTGAAGGTGGGGATAATTGCCAATTCTACATCCGATTTTTTATCTGGTAAAAAATAACCATTGAAAGAAAATGCAATATTAATTACACATAGTTTAATTAACAAGGAAGTTTTCTCAATGTCAAGAAGGAAACGATCTTCGTAAGGGTTTAAATTTTCAATTAAGAAACTTAAAGCATCATTTACCGGGACCTTTGTAAATAACTATTTTGTATTATTTACTGGAATATTTAAAATACTTCTAAATAAAGTCCTCTGCATGTTTAACGTTTTGTGGAGGAAAAAGTCCTAGGAAAGGAAGACAGAAAATCCGCCAACATTTATGATATGTTATGGAACAAATGAAGGCTTCTTTACAAGGAAACAGTTGGCCTATCGTCCGTCTCAAACGTCCTAAGATCAATCATATCTTTTTTTTTCAGTAACCATGATCGAATTGTTTGTAAAGCACTCTCTCTCTCTCTCTCTCTCTCTCTCTCTCTCTCTCTCTCTCTCTCGTGTGAGGCTTTGCATGAATCTGTCCACAATTAACTGAGCCAACTTGTTCATTAACATACCATTTTCATGTTTCCTTATTCCAACCAATTCTTTGACACAATTCGTAGTACATTCAAATTCATCTTCGAAAATTAAGAATTAATGTCACCGAAATTTACTTAAGAATTTATTTAATGTATATAGTAAATAATTTTTCTTTTTGAGAGTAACAATTCCCTAAAAGGCAATAACCCATTTAATGCTGATATGCAATTTCCATAACCACATCGGAAAACCATATTGCCCATACCACCTTCAATAAGGATTCTTATTTGTATGGGATCGACGCTATGGGAAAAATAGAACCTTATTATAGGTCTATAGGTTTTCTGCGAAAGTTTTCCAATACATTGAAATACACAATTCAAATCAGGTTGTAAATAGTAGGCCTAAGAAACAAAGAAGATTTTCCTCCACTTTTTTGCTCTTTCTTTCTTTCCCTGAAGTGGTCAAGATCCTTCCTCCTCCGTCCAAAGGATTTACTGCAAAGCTTCAGTAGAGGCAAATGGAAATGGATAGCGCCAGGAAACTACACCAAGCTCCTAAATTCTGTTAACCTCGGTAAAGAATCTTTAATCTGGCAGTTACTCGACTGTGGTTAATAGCAACCACATGAAGATATGAATGGGATCAATTGTCTGGTCCCTAAAGATTTCGGTGAATGAAAGAATCATTAACTGTAAACGTATATGGAAACTTGATTTGATTTCATCCCCTAAATAATCATTTGAGTGTCATAATGGCTCCAGTTTCATACCTCCGCAAAATGTAAGCGCAATTGATGAGTGTTCGTCTTCCCAATCATTCTTTACTTGATATTTTTCTGCTGCTCGGTTTCAACCTTAGTAAAAGAATAAAATGTAATAATTTTTAAATAAAAGATTTCGATGAATAGTCATAAGATTCTCTCTCTCTCTCTCTCTCTCTCTCTCTCTCTCTCTCTCTCTCTCTCTCTCTCTCTCTCTCTCTCTCTCTCTCTCTCTAACTAAATTGCCAATGTGAATAAGGAAGAAAAGAATTTATAATTGCTATAATTTACTACAACTCGTTATCTTTTCTCTCTTACAACGGAATAGAAAAGCAGATCTTCCTGTTTCCCCTCAAACCTAATTAAAAAAGAGACCAAAGGTCATAATAGAATAAGAAGGATTAAAATGCAACTTTTATTAACATATAGACTTAGATAAAGGGATGTTATAGAATTACATTTAATTTAGTCCCCCTCGAAAGTCAAGACAGAAAACGAAAGAAAACTGTGTTGCGAGTTTTTCTAGTTTCTGCAAAATCTATAGAAAATTGCATTAACCAATCCTCATTATAGTGAACGAGAATAAAGTATTCCCGTTTGTATTATATCATCCAGTTTCTTTACTTACTAATTACTGATGGAGCAGGAAAGGCTTCCTCCAATCTCAGTAAACTCTCAATATTATGCAAATTCCTGACGATTTTTGGTCAGATGGAAAGATATGTTATCATCCTTGTAAGGACAGTGAGACAAGCTTCACCAACGACAACTGACAGTTTATTCAAACATACGTGGGAATATAATACAGGGTGCGGACGGAAAAGTAGCACGCGCGCAGGAGCCAATTCGGCTTGAAATAACCGCCAAAATATGTGTGTTTTTACATAAGCACAAATACTTGAATTATAAGTCAATAGAAATAGGTAATGAAATAATAAATACATGAACTTGTAGCTCTGAGGGAGCGAAATAAATATATACAGTTAGCCAGTGTGGCGAAAGGAAAATTTAAATAAAATAGAGAATTCGGTGAAATTGCTGGACGACGGAGGAAGTGGTGTACTTACAAGTACTTCACCCCCCCCCCCCCCCCCGCCCCCAAGACATCAGGCAGTATATAGGGCTGATGAGACTAATCTTCGTATCATTTCTGGCGTCTTGTTCTAGAACGGAGGGGTGCGCCGGCGGTCGAGTATGGATCGCTACCTCTTGTTGTCATTTGTTGCTTTTCTTCTCATTAGGCGCCTTGTTTTCAGGTGGCACTCTGGATCAGCCAGGTCCCGCGGAGGCAGTGTTGCTCCCTTCGAGAAATGATGGTTTCATGCGGTCTATTGAGACCCAGTCTTCTTGGCCATGCATGTTGAGAAGGAAGGCTTTCATCATTTTTTTGATTACTCGGTAGGGGCCTCGAAAAGGTCTGGTTAATGGCTGTCGATGAGCGTCGACACGGATGAAAACATACACGCAGTCATCCAGGCTCTTTGGCTTGAAATACTTAGTACTGTCCTGGTAAGTTTTAAGGCATGGCTTGAATTTCCTGGCGATGTCTCTAAGATGATCCAGCTGCGTGTCGTCGGTTGATGTGGGAAAGAATTCGCTGGGGACCGCGAGCGCTTCTCCGTAAACCTTTTTGGCGGGCGATGGCTCCCCATCTGCGCGAGGGACGGTGCAAAGGCCGAGGAGTACCCAAGGAAGTCGTGATTTCCAGTCCCCGTCGGTGCAGTTCACCATCAGGGACGCCTTGAGGGCGCGATAAGTTCGTTCGACCATGCTGTTTGCTGCAGGGTTATATACCGTGGTGGTGTGGAGAG